>NC_136391.1:17349700-17454700 GCF_965140285.1 Lepidochelys kempii
CAGGTCTTCTGTAGGTTTAAGTCTGATTTTATTACAGTGTAGACAGTTGTTTTGTAATTAGATTTTCTTGGTGAGTTTTTAATGTTTAAGGAAAAACAAACCCTGAAAGACACAACTGTCTTGTCAGCTCTGATACACTTTCATGATTAAGTGCTTCAGATCCTTTAGAACTGAGGTATGTTGAGTAAATATGTGTTTAAAGGCTACCTTATTCCTTGGGTTCTGTGGTGTTTTAGAAGAAACTCTGTGACTTCTGGTTTTACACGTTGTGGGTGTTTTGTTGTATCACATTTGTCTTTTTAAATTGTCTGGTGGAGGGCAGCTAATAAATGGAATTGTTAATACTTACTTGATAAGTTTATAAGGATCCTGACTGATGCAATGTAATGATGGGTATGGTGTATACAAATATGCACAGTAGAACATTTTAAAATGTAAGAGTTTGATCATCTTGATTTTTTTGTTTTGTTTTATAAACTTACTAAAAGAGCCTTGTCTACGTTAAATTCTAAAACAACCATGGGAAAGTCATTTTTGCCTTTATATTACTAAACATAAAAACTCGTGAACTACTCTTCTAGGCAGGTTATTACATTAGAAATAGACAATCTGAATTTTTCAAGTGATTAGTAATAAGAAATTTGAGTCCTACCATGGTTGAAGTATAATAGAAGTCCTGCTTGAGGAGCAGAGGAAAGCAATAGAGAAAAGCTATAGTGTGGGCTGGTTAGTTAGGCCTTGCATTCTGTATTTGGTGTTGTATTAGGACGACAACAGATTTATATTTGTATGGTATAGATCTGAAGGAGAGGGAAGAAGAACATAAACTTTTCAGGTCTGGGCCAAAATCTTCCCAACTGGTCAGAAATCTCTTATGTCAGGTTTCATATATGTAATATGTATGCATGCATGTGTATATATAAAAGCCATATGCATGGATTTTATAATCCATAATATGTAACTTCTGAAAATATGGATTTGCCAGTCTGACACTCCTTAACCATAGCATAGCTAGCAAGCTCTGCTGTAATTTGTATTTTCTGGGAAAGTTATTTAGGGTTTTAAAAACAATAGACCAAGCCATTCTGAACTGTACTGGAGTATATTATGGAGAGATTGTAGTTTAGAGTCACATAATTAAAAAATGAGTTTCTTTAAAGCCCTGAATTCTGTTTATAAAAATAGCTGGTGAACATACGGTACAACATAAAAATCCATGTGGTACTGGAAAAAAGTAGAAATTACTTTAGCCTAAAACAGATGTGCAAAAGAAAACTCCTAAATATATTTTCTACTTTTGTATTTTGTGTGTGCGTGTGTGTGTGAGAGAGATATTTTTGGTTCCTGCTAGGCTTCTTTGCAGTAAAGCCCCTTTCTAGAATTTACTTTCCTTTATTAGAGTTGCAGCTCAGCTTCGTGTGGGCCTCTGGGGGTTTTGGCCAGCCGTTGGCAATTTCTCTCAGACACCCAATTACCCCTGACGTCAATGCCGTCTCTCCCATCTCCCTTGGGTGCCCACATTTTTTCCTTTGTAACACTAATAGCTGACTAGCTAAGTGCCTGTTATTTCCTTGGCAGAAGATTTGATTGTGTTTTGGGCCGGATACTAAATCCAAAAACTATGTAAAAATGTCAATAGGTGAGTGCACATTGATTTCGGTTAGTCACAGTGATATTTGAGCCCCTTTGGGGGCTCTGTCTGGGGAAGTATTTTACAAGAAAGATAATATAACAGAAAATTACTGGAGCTGCACAGGTCTCTTGTGGATTTCTTAGGGGCCTGCTAAGTTTCTGTAGAATCAACAAATGCTTTATTAATCTGAATTTGTGGTTTTGTTCTTTATTCTCTTCAGAAGGTTTGAGTTTTAATGATGAAGCTCCGATGGAGCGGAGTTGGAATGTGCAGGCCTGCACTTTGGCTCACTAGTGGGAGAACCCTTACTGAGTAATGAACTCCCAGTGGATTGTGGGAGTAATGCAGCACTGTTTCCATGCCTGGTTCCCAGGGACTGCTGAACAGCCGTTTGGCCCGTTTCTTGCCAGGCAGAGGTCTGTGTGAGCAGATAAAGTAGAGGGAGTGAGGGACTCTCTGACAGCTGTGCTGGGCCGGAGCTGACTGGGAGCGGCTGATAAGGGCCCAGCAAGGAGAAAGAACCAGCAGCTTTGCACCGCCAGAAATCTGACAGGATATCACAACTGGCAAAGAAAGTTAAACACAACTGGTTTGGGGGGATGGTAGAGAGAGCTGTTATGAAAGATAATGGTAATTGATTGAATCAAAGTAGCAGAGCGGGCTTGTTTTTCCTTGCAATTAATTTTTTTTCTAATTTTCAAACTGAAGTATCCTAGGAGCTCAGGTTGCACTGTGCACACACTGCACTAAAAGATAATAAGCACATGCCCTCTTCAGCTTTTTGGGGGAAATTCAGTCCAAGAAAAGACACAATTAAAATTAAAAAAAAAAAAAAACCTTAAAGGTAAGAATGTCTGACCACCAGCTCATCTGATCTTCCTTTTAAATAAAATAAAAAATAAATAAAAACAATGCCTTTGTCAGATTGGCACGCTGTATTTTTTCTGGATACAGTGGGCAATAAATCCATTTTGTCCACAAACCAAGCCTATAGCGACACTGGAGAAAGGAAATATAATGGGGCTTTAGTGTAAACCAGGAGTCGGCAACCTTTCAGAAGTGGTGTGCCGAGTCTTCATTTATTCACTGTAATTTAAGGCTTTGTGAGCCAGTGTTACATTTTAATGTTTTTAGAAGGTCTCTTTCTGTAGATCTGTAATATATAACTAAACTGTTGTTGTATGTAAAGTAAATAAGGCTTTTAAAATGTTTAAGAAGCTTCATTTAAAATTAAATGAAAATGCAGAGCCCCCTGGACAGGTGGGCAGGACCCGGGCAGTGTGAGTGCCGCTGAAAATCAGCTCGTGTGCCGCCGTTGGCACACGTGCCACAGGTTGCCTACCCCTGGTGTAAACTGTAAATAGATGTGTGTTCATAGAATCATAGAATATCAGGGTTGGAAGGGACCTCAGGAGGTCATTCTTTTGCCTTTTTCATCTCCTATTCCTCCACACAACTTTAGACATTGTAGCTCAGTCCATATGTGTAGAGAAAGATAGAGATGTATGTCTTTAGTATTTTATGCCATTTACTCTCTAGGTTTATTTTAGCATGTTTTTATTTTGCTCACTACTAACATGCAGCACACAACAGCTAGAAATAAGGGGATTCCACTATATAGTATACAGGTGCTATAATTTGTGTATTTAAGTAAACATAATCTTTTTATATTCTTTTTAGTCTTTGGAAATTGGAATCTGTGAACAGTAAAATCTTATGTCAGCACGGCATGCAGGATACCTAATAACTAGTAAACCATTTTAAAAACTACATCCGCTTGATCAGACATAGTGCTTAACATATAGTGCTGTATCCTGCCTAGTAGGTAATTAGTATTTAGTGGAAAAAACCTCCTGTGGACCATGATGCCATAGACTATATTGACACATTTTTACGTTGTGATAGTGTCAGGGTGTTGGGTTTTTTTTGTTTTTTGTTTTGTTTTTGTTTTTGCTGTTAAATTTTGGGGTGGGGGTAGTTTGTGTGCACATTTTAAAAATCATTCTCTAATGAAAAGGCTGCATTGAGGGTTATACATCTTAAAAGACCCTGACCATGCAAGGTCTTTTGTTGCTTGTAATTGATAATGGTATATTCTTATGCTGCCCTTTTAGACATTGTGCATGTTGGGCAGGCAACTAATATTTGAATGCCTGTGTAACAGTAATCTAAAACTGAGTAAAAAACTAACCACAACTGATAAAGGAATATACACTAGGAATTACAGCAACCCATTTCTCGTTGTGGTTTTGCTGGCTTGCATCCCAGAGCAAGTGCATCTGCAGACACGTTAGATAAATGCATGGATTGTCTTTAGGCAAGAAGTTCTGAATTGCACTTCCACGTGGAGGCCAGAGTTTTGTACCAGTGCTCCATCATTCTTTCCCAAAAGTGACAGCAGGGGGATTTGTCTGTACATTGTGTGGGGGTTGGAATTCTCTCAACTGCTGGGGTGGTGGAAAGAGAAGTCGCTCTTACTTCCCTGCTGGCTACCTGTGGACTTGAGAGGCATCCTGAAGAGAGCCATGCTTCTGTCCTTTTGGCTGTGAAACACTGCTGAGGTCCATCGAACAGATGAACAGGGCACATAAAAGACTGGTACTTTGTCTTGTCATGACCATCAGTTATATGAGGGTAAGGTGTCTGTGAAGAGAAAGAGGCCTTCTTTGAAGGTGTCGTATTAAAAGCTTTGGGCCCTCTGTCACCAGATCTCGTGTTGAACTAATTTAGCTAGGTATTTGTCTGGAGCTTGGGAAGCCTTGTGTTGGAGGAAGTATGTGCATGCCTCTGCCCCTACAGGAAATGTGATGATCAGGCTAGAGAGTACATTGAGTTACAGGCATTGCCCTTTCACCTTTGACGATCCAGGTTCAAATCTAACTAAACTCTCAGCTGTAATAGGTTTAGTGGTCTCCGCCTAAATCCAAGTGTACATCTGGCATAGCAAATCCACCAGAATGTGAATAACAAAGCAGTGCCCACTCAGGATTGGACCTGAGAAAGTTTTGCTAGTGAGGGTTAAAAGCACGTTAATAGAGCTGGCATTAGGGAACATACACATAATCTACCCCCAGCATGTCTTGGTCTAATCAGTATTCTCAATCTATCAGTTTCAGGAACATTGAAAAAGATGTGAAAAGGAATGAGTGTAAAAGAATTCTCTAAATTAAAATATAATTAAAAATATGACTTGGACACACACAAGCAAGTGAAATGCTTAGGGATACATGGAGTTCCCAGAATACCCTCCCACCCCCTTGCAATCGCACAAACCTGCTTTTCCTCCCTGGCCTTGCCAAAACCTGGAAAGCTCCCAAAGGAGGAGGGTAGCAGAAAGCAGATTTCATCCAGCTGCTGCTGATTACCCTCAGAATGGTCAGCCCCCACTTCCTGGCAAACAGGAGCCATCTCCACATCATGGGGCTGCAGGCATGAAATGGGGTCCATGCAGGAGAACTACAGAGAAAAATGGCAAAGTAAAATGCACTGTTCCCCTAAAGAAGACAAAACTCAGATTACTATTCTACTGCCCAGTTGCCTCCCAAATTGGAATGCTGTCATTTTAAACCTTTGATGTGGATCTTCTTGATTGTGTACATATGTCAGACCTTTAAGGAAGCTTTAATTATGGGTGGGGTTTGCATTTATTTGGTAGTTTAAAAAACCAAAATGATACTGGACACGGACATATTGTGTCAGTGGGATTATTTTTGTGCAAGGGGTTACTTCTGCATGGACCTAACAAACAACCAGTCACGTGTGTAGACAAGGGCACTATCTACAAGAGAGAGCCTCTTTGTTTCAGGACTCAATCTTCTGAAGTGCTGAGCACCACCAATCCTGAGGTCGCTAATGTGTTGCAAGACCAGGGCTTTAGTAAACAGACTCCTTAAAACAATAGGACAGGTTTTAATTTAAAACTGAAAAACCATTTCACTTGATGGGCAGCCCATCCCAAAACAATGCACTCTTCGCATGTCTATGACTGTACTCATACATTATCCCCTTCTCCCCTCCACAAGCTCATGCTTTCGGATACAGTTACTGGTTCCTTCCTTCCACAGTAACTGCAAGTGTCTTGTCTGATGGAATGGAGTTATTTTAAATTCACACAAACTGAGGTGAACTTTTAATTTCTGACTGGATCTAGCGTTCGTGTTAGGTCTCGTGGGTAAATTGGTAGGTGTGCATGTTTGTATGAGAGAGACTGGGGAGGGAAGCTACAGTTGGTAAAAGAGGGTGTGGGAGGAGCTGGGCTGGAACCATTCTTCTTGGGTGCTAAGAGACAGCTGGAAATGGGTGAGGGAAGTGGTGGAACAGAGAGACAGTTCTTGAGGGTGGAGGAGAAATGTGTGGTAAGACAGTGACGTCTGCCAGGGTACATAAGGGAATAAAGTGCACAGAAAGTCCTGGATGTCACCCTCAGATCAGTGAACAAGCATGATGTCACTGTGCTTGTGCCCAAGAACTGAGAAGTAAGCAAAAATACTAACAATATAGCATAAATATTGCATAAAATAGACAGAGAACAAGTCTGATTTGTAATCAAATTATTCCAAGCTTCTGAGGTGAGTTTTAAAACAAAGGAAGATTTTCCAAACTGTTTTAAACAGGTAGTTTATATAAAGTAAGGTATAAAGTATCAAGTGGTAGCCGTGTTAATCTGTATCCACAAAAACAACAAGGAGTCCGGTGTCACCTTAAAGACTAACAGATTTATCTGGGCATAAACTTTCCTGGGTAAAACACCACTTCTTCAGATGCACGGAGTGAAAGTTACAGATGCAGGCATTATGTAATGACACATGAAGGGAAGGGAGTTACCTCACAAGTGGAGAACCAGTGTTGACAGGGCCAATTTGGTCAGGGTGGATGTAGTCCACTCCCAATAATAGATGAGGAGTGTCAATTCCAGGACAGGCAAAGCTGCTTTTGTAATGAGCCAGCCACTCCCAGTCCCTATTTAAGCCCAAATTAATGGTGTTACATTTGCAAATGAATTTTAGTTCTGCTGTTTCTCTTTGAAGTCTGTTTCTGAAGTTTTTTTGTTCAAGTATAGCTACTTTTAAATCTGTTATAGAATGTCCAGGAAGATTGAAGTGTTCTCCCATGGCTTTTGTATGTTACCATTCCTGATGTCCAATTTGTGTCCATTTATTCTTTTACGTAGGGACTGTCCAGTTTGGCCAATGTACATGGCAGAGGGGCATTGCAGGCACATGATGGCATACATAACATTAGTAGACGTGCAGGTGATTAGTACACCTTTGAGGGTGTGGCTGATGTGGTTGGGTCCTCTGATGGTGTCACTACAGTAGATATGAAGACAGAGTAGGCAACGAGGTTTGCTACAGGGATTGGTTCCTGGGTTGGTGGTTCTGTTGTGTGGTGTGTAGTTGCTGGTGAGTATTTGCTTCAGGTTGGGGGGATGTCTGTAAGTGAGGACTGGCCTGCCTCCCAAGGTCTGAGAGAGTGAGGGATCGTTTTCCAGGATAGGTTGTAGATCGTTGATAATGTGCTGGAGAGGTTTTACCTGGGGGCTGTACATGATGGCCAGTGTAAAGTAAGGTAGTTATCCTTGTAAGAAGACTCGGGATGTCCAGTGAATATGTTTTCTGAAAATAGTTTGATATACAGTGATTAGTACTATTGAACTGTAGTGATCATTTTCTTTTTTTCTGCTTTGTATTTTCTCCTTGTATTATTTATTTCTGCTTGTATTATGGAGTGTCACTAGCTTTTCTGTTGTAAACATGATTTTAGTCCCTTCTCCCAGCTTATATCTGCAGTTCTTCTTTGAATACTGGTCCTTGTGTGTATTGCACTGTGGTATGCTATGTTCCATGTGCCCAGAGCTGGAGAATTTTGAAAGCAGCGTCCGTTGGTCCACACATCCGCCCTTGCGCACTTCATGCCTCTGACTGAGGAGATAAAGGGCAGGGCATACTGATCATCACTCCAGTTCCTTCTCATTGCCGCACGGTCTGGGTTGGAACCTCCAATGTCCAAAGCTTTGGCTTTTTTCTTTTTCTATCAAAATATATTTAAATATCTGTAAATAGATTTTATCCTCTGGAGTTTGAAAGTTTGTATCTGATAGTGTTAGTTTTTATTAGTCAGTTTCCCTGACCGGGGGAACACATCCCTCCTAATTTAAACTATGATATAAAAACGTATTTCCCATGTCCTTCAGAAGCAGTGCAAAGGCTTAGCGCGGGGGGTCACGGATAACGAGGAGCTGAGGAAGATGGCAGTAATTGCTGAGAGCCTGGATGGTTGTTGGGTGTGGGTTGGAGGAGGGTTTTTTTGAGGGGGAGGGATTATTAGGGAGTTGGGGAGCATCCCCTATTCATTCAGGCACATCTTCCTGTCTCCATCTTTCCTGTGCCCCCATCCCTCCCTCCCCATGTGTCCCTGCACCCCACTCTCAGCCTTTGGCTAATGTTGTCCTCCCACTAGCTCCTGTGCCCCAGTCTGTCCCCACACTAGCCCTTCTGAACCCCAGTCTGTGTGACCTCCCAGCAGCCCCATGTGTTCCCGCTCTGTCCCCCCCATATACCCTCCACTTTTACCTGGCCCCACAGGCATGTCGCTGTGAGAAAAGCAGCTTCTGCTCCCTCCCTCTCCTTGGTTGGCTGACTGCTCTGGCTAATGAGCTGGTTGCACTCTCTTCTGGTGTTACAGCAACCCCAGGTGGGCAAAAGGTGTAATTGCAGCACACCTGCAGCAGAATGTATTATTCTGCAGAGAACAAAAAATCTGCAGGGGACATGAATTCTGCATGTGCGCAGTGCACAGAATTTCCCCAGAAGTACTAAATCAAGCACTAGCTCAGCCCAAAAGAACTTTGTACATTCCAAGTCTCAGAAGCATGATATTAAAGCCACAAGTCTAAGGCTCCATCAGCACTGGGTCATGATATGGAAGTATCAGTATCTCCAGTACCTCCTAAGCATAAACCCTGGGATCCACTGTCACTGATGAAGACTGATCACCAAGAGCACCAGGCACCTCATTTTCCATCTCTTTGTCTTCAACAGCTATGGCACAGAGTTTCTACTGAGGCTCTGGTGGTTTGGGCAGACAGGACCCCTCTCCAGGAAGAGCCAAGACCTATGCTTCTTGTCTTGAGGACATCTGTGATCTCCCATGCCTGGAGTCTTCCACCCCTTCAGGTACCTCCCTTTTCAAAGAGGTTACAACTCTTACAGGGGATCCAGCCTTTGGAACAAGTTTATCTCCTGTTCCATTTTCAGGCTGTGATTTTTTTCCAGCAGCACCTTTGGTACTGCAGTTGGACTGGAATTGATTTTCTCCTCATCAGTAGATTATGAGCTGCCGGATGAAACATCATGCCCTCCTCTACCAAGACACATTCCTGGTCAGAAGACCGGGGCCAGCTTGGGACCAACCTCTGACTCCTCCTTCTCCTGGGTACCCCCATGCCCTGGGGACCACCACCATTCAACCCATCCTATTGGCCATACTAGTAGAGGTCAGAAGCGAAGAGACTCTTGGGTGCCTTAGGACAGTATCATCTCTGAGTTGATCCAGTCTGCTAAAGAGTCACCCTTTCCCTCCCCTTTGAAGGGGCAACTGGAGCTGCCCCTAGATCCCACTGAGGAGGCGGAGTGTGTACTGAATCCAGCCATTCCACTGGATTGGATGAGATTACCATCTCCTTTGCCAAATGAGGCGGTGACTCTGATGCATCCATCCCCTCTCAGTAATATAAGCGATTCCAGGAACTCCATTGCAGGGGAGCTGCAGATTCCTCTTGAAGAGGTTCAGGATCCCCAGCACAAGCTCCTAGACATTCTTCAGTCCTCGGGCTCCAGTAGAATAGTACTTCCAGTTAACAAAACCATACTGGAGGCAGCTAGAATAGTTATGCATAATCCAGTTTCCTGTGCCCCTAAGAGGGCAGGGAAACGGTACTATGCCCCAACCACGAGGGGTGGAATTTCTTACCCTTCTCCTAATTCTTTAGTGGTCCAAGCCGCTGCAGAAGAGCTAAGAAGCAACTCCTCTGATCAGTCCTGACTGATAAGGAGGGAAAGTGTCTCAACTTACTGAGAAGGAAGGTCTTTCAGTCTTCTAGCCTCCAGTTCAAGTTAGCCAATTACCAAGCGCTGCTGGCTGGACCATTTGAAATTTGAAGACATTGTTGACAGTCTCACACAGTAGGAGAGAGCTTGTTGCCAGGCTTTCGTCGAGGAAGGCAAAATGGTTGCCAAGACTGCTATCCCCTCAGCTGTAGATGTGGCTGATACATCTTCTAAGGCAATGGCTATTGCCATCATGTTGCACAGGGAGTCGTGGCTCCTGCTTGGGGGTTTCCTAGGGAAGTTCAGAACATCATTGAGGACTTTCCCTTTGATGAGACTCATCTATTCAATCAGAAGATGGATGAGTCCTTACACACTTAAGGCCACCCTTGCTCCCTGGGAATATATACACCTACCCTGTAGAGAAAATTCCACCAGTAATAATACAAGCCTAGACCGATGGCTTAGTGGTTCTTCCACCAGAGCCACTCTGTTAGAAGCAGAGAGCTCAAAAGACCCACTTATCCACACTTTCTGCAGCGTATTCCTCATTCCAATCCCATCCCTTAGCTGAACATCATTTCTGACAGAAGCTTAAGAGCGTCATACCACTGAGTCCCACATCTCCTGAGTCCCACACATCCTTTGGGGATCATCTAGCACTCTTTTTCAACACCTGGAGTGCAATAACAATGGACAAATGGGTGCTCAGCATCATCTGTTCTGGCTATACAATAGTTTGCATCCTTAACCCCTCTGAAACCTCCTTTCCCACCGCCTCTCAGGGGCCACTCCCACAAGAACATTCTCAAACAAGAAGTGGAATCTCTCTTACAGCATGGAGAGAAAGAGCAGGTTCCTCTTTGGTACCATAGGAAGGGTTTTTACTCAATAAATTTCCTAGTCCCCAAAAAGAAAGGCAGTTGGAGACCCATTCTCTACCTCTGCCATCTCAATTGCTTTATTCGCAAACTCAGGTTTTGCAGGGTCACGTTGGCATCTGTAATTTCATACCTGGGAGAAAACGTGCTTTACAGCTCTCAACATGAAGGATGTCTCCTTCTTTCACATGGACATTCACCGATGTTTTCTCAGATTCATAGTTGGCTCTGACCACTTTCAGTACAGAGTACTCAATTTTTGGCATTGATACCACCCCTTGATACCACTCTACTTGCGCTATATTGATGACATCTTCATCATCTGGACCCATGGAAAAGAAGCCCTTGAGGAATTCCACCATGATTTCAACAATTTCCATCCCACCACCAACCTCAGCCTGGTCCAGTCCACACAAGAGATCCACTTCCTGGACACTACAGTGCTAATAAACAATGGTCACATAAACACCACCCTATACCGGAAACCTACTGACCGCTATTCCTACCTGCATGCCTCCAGCTTTCACCCTGACCACACCACACGATCCATCGTCTACAGCCAAGCTCTGCGATACAACCGCATTTGCTCCAACCCCTCAGACAGAGACAAACACCTACAAGATCTCTGTCAAGCTTTCTTACAACTACAGTACCCACTTGCTGAAGTAAAGAAACAGATTGATAGAGCCAGAAGAGTTCCCAGAAGTTACCTACTACAGGACAGGCCTAACAAAGAAAATAACAGAACGCCACTAGTCGTCACCTTCAGCCCCCAACTAAAACCCCTCCAACGCATTATTAAGGATCTACAACCTATCCTGAAGGATGACCCAACACTCTCACAAATCTTGGGAGACAGGCCAGTCCTTGCCTACAGACAGCCCCGCAACCTGAAGCAAATACTCACCAACAACCACATACCACACAACAGAACCACTAACCCAGGAACTTATCCTTGCAACAAAGCCCGTTGCCAATTGTGCCCACATATCTATTCAGGGGACACCATCACAGGGCCTAATAACATCAGCCACACTATCAGAGGCTCGTATACCTGCACATCCACCAATGTGATATATGCCATCATGTGCCAGCAATGCCCCTCTGCCATTTACATTGGTCAAACTGGACAGTCTCTACGTAAAAGAATAAATGGACACAAATCAGATGTCAAGAATTATAACATTCATAAACCAGTCGGAGAACACTTCAATCTCTCTGGTCACGCAATCACAGACATGAAGGTCGCTATCTTAAAACAAAAAAACTTCAAATCCAGACTCCAGCGAGAAACTGCTGAATTGGAATTCATTTGCAAATTGGATACTATTAATTTAGGCTTAAATAGAGACTGGGAGTGGCTAAGTCATTATGCAAGGTAGCCTATTTCCTCTTGTTTTTTCCTCCCCCCCCCCCCCGATGTTCTGGTTTAACTTGGATTTAAACTTGGAGAGTGGTCAGTTTGGATGAGCTATTACCAGCAGGAGAGTGAGTTTGTGTGTGTATGGGGGTGGGGGGGATGTGAGAAAACCTGGATTTGTGCTGGAAATGGCCCACCTTAATTATGCACATTGTAGGGAGAATGGTCACTTTGGATGAGCTATTACCAGCAGGATAGTGAGTTTGTGTGTGTGGTTTTTGGGAGGGGGGTGAGGGGGTGAGAGAACCTGGATTTGTGCAGGAAATGGCCCAACTTTATTATCATGCACATTATGTAAAGAGTTGTCACTTTGGATGGGCTATCACCAGCAGGAGAGTGAATTTGTGTGAGGGGGTGGAGGGTGAGAAAACCTGGATTTGTGCTGGAAATGGCCCACCTGATGATCACTTTAGATAAGCTATTACCAGCAGAACAGTGGGGTGGGAGGAGGTATTTTTTCATATTCTCTGTGTATAAATAAAGTCTGCTGCAGTTTCCACGGCATGCATCCGATGAAGTGAGCTGTAGCTCACGAAAGCTCATGCTCAAATAAATTGGTTAGTCTCTAAGGTGCCACAAGTACTCCTTTTCTTTTTGCGAATACAGACTAACACGGCTGTTACTCTGACACCCCTTGAGTGTGTACTAAGGTGTTCTGTGTCCTTGAAGCCTCTATCAGATGCTGTGGTTTCACCATCTCAACCTATCTTGATGATTGGCTTGTTGTCACCAGGTTACTCATCTATTCAATCAGAGAGGCCCAAGCCTTGACTTTGGTAGTGCTGCAAATTCTCTCCTTTCTGAGGGTCAGCATAAACTCCCAAAAATCCATTCTGATCCCTATTCAGACTTTGGACTTCATTGGGGTGTCCTTAAATGAACATAAGAATGGCCATACTGGGTCTGACCAAGGGTCCATCCAGCCCAGTATCCTGTCTTCCAACGGTGGCCAATGCCAGGTGCCCCAAAGGGAATGAACAGAACAGGTAATCCCCTGTCGCCAATTCCCGGCTTCTGGCAAACAGAGGCAAGAAACACCGTCCCTTCCCTCCTGGCTAATCGCCATTCATGGACTTATCTTCCATGAATTTATCTTGTTCTTTTTTGAACCCTGTTACAGTCTTGGCCTTCACAACGTCCTCTGGCAAGGAATTCCATAGGTTGACTGTGCGTTGTGTGAAAAAATACTTTTGTTTGTTTTAAACTTGCTGACTGTTAATTTAATTTGGTGGTCCCTAGTTCTTGTGTTATGAGAAGGAGTAAATAACAGTTCCTTTTTTACTTTCTCCACACCTCTCATGATTTTATAGACGTCTATCATATCCCCCCTTAGTCGTATCTTTTCCAAGATGAAAAGTCCCAGTCTTATTCATCTCTCCTCATACAGCAGCCATTCCATACCCCTAATAATTTTTGTTGCCCTTTTCTGAACCTTTTCCAAGTCCAATATATTTTTTTTGAGATGAGGCAACCACAGCTGCACGCAGTATTCAAGATGTGGGCATACCATGGATTTATATAGAGGCAATATGGTATTTTCTGTCTTATTATCTACCCCTTTCTTAAGGATTCCCAGCATTCTTCTTTGCTTTTTTGACTGCCGCTGCACATTGAGTGGATGTTTTCAGAGAACTAGCCACAATGACTCCACAATCTCTTTCTTGAGGGGTAACAGCAAATTTAGACCCCATCATTTTATATGTATAGTTGGGATTATGTTTTCCAATGTGCATTACTTTGCATTTATCAACATTGAATTTCATCTGCCATTTTGTTGCCTAGTCACCCAGTTCTGAGAGATCCTTTTGTAGCTCTTCGTAGTCTGCCTGGGACGTAACTATCTTGAGTAGTTTTGTATCATATGCAAATTTTGCCATCTCACTGTTTACCCCTTTTTCCAGATCATTTATGAATATGTTGAATAGGACTGGGCCCAGTACAGACCCTTAGGGGACACCGCTGTTTACCTCTCTCCATTCTGAAAACTGACCATTTATTCCTACCCTTTGTTTCCTATGTTTTAACTAGTTGCCAATCCATGAGGGAATCTTCCTTCTTATCCCATGACTGCTTACTTTGCTTAAGAGCCTGTGGTAAGGGACCTTGTCAAAGGCTTTCTGAAAAATCTAAGTACACTATATCCACTAAATCCCCCTTGTCCACATGCTTGTTGAGCCCCTCAAAGTAGTAGATTGGTTTTGACCCCCTTTTAGTAGATTGGTGAGGCATGATTTGCCTTTACAAAATCCATGTTGACTCTTCCCCAACAAATTATATTCATCTATGTGTCTGACAATTTTGTTCTTTACTATAGTTTCAACCAGTTTGCCCAGTACTGAAGTCAGGCTTTCTGGCCTGTAATTGCCGAGGTCTCCTCTGGAGCCCTTTTTAAAAATTGGCGTCACGTTAGCTATCCTCCAATCATTTGGTACAGAAGCTGATTTAAATGATAGGTTACAGACGACAGTTAGTATTCCTGCAGTTTCACATTTGAATTCCTTCAGAACTCTTGGGTGAAGACCATCGGGTCCTGGTGACTTATTACTGTTTAGTTTATCAATTTGTTCCAAAACCTCCTCTAATGACGCCTCAGTCGGGGACAGTTCCTCAGATTTGTTACCTAAAAAGAATGGCTCAGGTTTGGGAATCTCCTTCACATCCTCCACCGTGAAGACCGATGCAAATAATTCATTTAGTTTCTCCGCAATTGCCTTATCATCCTTGAATGCTCCTTTATCATCTCAATCATCCAGCGGCCCCACTGGTTGTTTAGCTGGCTTCCTGCTTCTGATCTGCTTAATTTTTTTTTTTTTTTTTTTTTTGCTATTACTGCCATCGTTGCAAGGGCTTACTTGCTGAGAGACAGGTTTCAGGCTATGAACGTTATCATAGATGAGATCATAACCAACTCCAGAGTGCCTATCAAGACCTGTCTCTCTCTCTTAGGCCATATGACCTCATGCACTTATGTCATGCCTTTTACAAGACTCCTTGTCATTGCCTACAAGGGTGGGTTCAGAGTGTATACTTGCCAGACCAATAGTCCATAAGCACTATAGTGACTGTTCCTACCAAAGTGATATCATCCCTGTCATGGTGGAAGAATCCCTGTCCGGTTTGTTTTGGTGTTCCCTTCGTTGCCTCCACACCAGCCAGGATGATCATTACTGATGCATCCCTGTTGTGTTGGAGAGCTCACATGGACAACTGTACAGCACAAGGCACAGAACATCTTGAGAGTCCAGGATGCACATCAATGTTCTAGAGCTACCAGTAGTTTGAAGGGCTTTCTCCCATTCATTCAAGGTCACCATTCCCTCATAATGCAAGACAGCATTATGACTCTCTTTTATATCAACAAACAGAGGATCAAGATCCACCCTCGTGTGTGTAGAAGTGGTCAGTCTGTGGAACTGGTGCATCAGCAATCATATTACCCTGTTGTCAGTCTACCTCCCAGGAAACCAGAATGGGCAGACCCTCTCAGCAGACACTTTGTGGTTGATTGTGAGTGGAGCTTCATGACTCTGTGCTAAACAATATTTTTGTTGTATGGTGGACCCCCCACTAGGGACCTGTTTGTCTTCCAATCAAACAGGAAGAGGAACATATACTGTTCCAGAGGAGCTCTGGGTCACCACTCACAGGGTGAAGCCCTACTGCTTCCATGGTCAGACCATCTGACCTTCCCTCTGCTACCATCCTGCCTCAGGTTTTGCGCAAGATTCAGCCGGACAGGGAACAAGTTATTCTCGTTACCTCCAACTGGTCCAGACAGTTATTGTTCCTGAATCTCTGACACACATTGTTTAAGGCACCGACCATTATTCCCAAGTTTCCTGATCTTCAGGGGAACTGCAAGATCAGGCATCCTTACCCAGTGCTGCTTCATCTCAGAGCCTAGGTTATGAATGGGCATCATCCTAAGAGCAATCATGTTCTGAAGCTGTACAGAATGTTTTTTCCAATAGTAGGGAGGATTCCACTAGGAAACGTTACCTACCAAGTGGAAGTGTTTCTCTGTCTGGGCTCATCTAACATGTATTTTTCCAGAAGCCACAGATATTTCTTTCATTCTGGATTATATTCTTTCCTTGAAGACAACAGGTTTGTTCCTCAGTTCCTTATGGGTTCACTTGGTAGCAATAAGTGCATACCATCCATCTTCACAGGACTACTTGATCTTCGCGCACCCTCTGATGAGCAGATTCTGGAAAGGCCTAATCAGAATCTTTCTGCCTAATTTTTTTTTTTAAAAAGCCTACTTCTCCATGAGACTTGAACTGTATTCGCTCAATACTCACTAAGCCTCCTTTTTAACTATTAGCTTCTTGCTCCATGTCTGGGGGAGGGATAGCTCAGTGGTTTGAGCATTGGCCTGCTAAACCCAGGGTTTTGAGCTCAATCCTTGAGGGGGACGTTTAGGGATCTGGGGCAAAGATTGGGGAATTGGTCCTGCTTTGAGCAGGGGGTTGGACGAGATGACCTCCTGAGGTCCCTTCCAACCCTGATATTCTATGATTCTTCAAATCGGAAATCAGTATGGCATGTTGGCTGTTGTGAGCTCCAAACAGAGCATCAGATGGCTACTGAAGACCTAAGATTTAATTTGAAACCCTCCCCCACAACCTCTGTAGTCCTTTTCCTTACGGAGGGAGAGCTCAAAATGCAAGCTGCTCGTGTGGGAGGCTTTACAGTGGGATAAAGCAGGATTTTCCCACCAAAAGGGAAGTTAATCAGACAAGTTATGTGTAAATTAAAATACATTAACTAAAATGGTGGTCATCTCCATTAGAAAACCCTAGTATGCCAGATCCTAGGTTTTGAACGAATAGCAGGCGATAACTGCTGTTATGTTTATTGGGTTCAATGGAGAAGAATGCCTTCCAGAATCAACATCCTGTTGACCTCCTACGGCAGTCACGTCCTATGGATCTTAGGAGTCATCAGAAGAGGTGTTTGTTTTTGCTGGGGTGGTTGGAAATGGGGTGAACATGGAGCTTGAGTAGCAGTAAAGAGAGGGGCACGATGGAGGATGCCAGCAGCACAGGAGGTGGCAGTGGAGATATAAGGAAGGGAGGAGCATCCAAGTGAGAGGGAGTGGAAAAGGGGAGCATGGAGAGGTTGTAGAGTGGCAGGCAGGAAAGGACAGCAGCATGGGGTCCAGCAGACCCTAAGAGACCTGTCAATCAAGCACCTGTTGCCTCTCACAAGGCATCATCATGGACCTCACCCCTTCCTTCTCCTCCACTGCAAAGTGAGAAGATCATAGCTGGAGGCCAGAACTGTTGGCCAAGGAGAAAAAG
Organism: Lepidochelys kempii; assembly: GCF_965140285.1. Taxonomy (NCBI): domain Eukaryota; kingdom Metazoa; phylum Chordata; order Testudines; family Cheloniidae; genus Lepidochelys; species Lepidochelys kempii. The sequence goes on from NC_136391.1 coordinate 17,366,989, forward strand.
TGAGAAGCATTAACGGCAGACAGGTAACTATAATGGATGTTAATATCACACAAGACACACGAATCAGAAATTGTGCTGAAAGAGATGTCTACTTTGTCTAACTTCTCTCTTTTTGGATGGCCATTGTCTATCTTTCACACCCACTTTGACATCTGATTTTTCTTCTTCGTCTGCTCAGTTCTTGGGTCCACACTGCCTAGGTACTTGCCACTGTCTCTGTCTCCTAAATGGTGGGGGGAGAAGGGAGTACCACATTTGTTATTGGTCACAAGAGGAGATACACGTAGGTTCACAGAACAAAATCAGAATTCAGCTGGAGATGAACACCCTTTCTCCTGCACCAGCACCTCCTGTGACTCAGGTACCTTCTCATTCGCTTCCTCTGGACCTCTCTATATTCAAGCTGCTTTGTCCAGTACAGTTCACAAACATTGGCCTAGTTTAGCCTTCCTTGGGGAGCAGTGACCATCTGCTCCTTCAACAGAGCCTGCCAAAGTAGCTTCTGTCTCTTACCCTAAACCTGTGATAGACATCTGTGCTGTTCCATGAGATGGCTGAGGAATCACCAAAACATACTTACCTCAGACATTTTCTATCAAGAAATTGAAATAGAAAAGGACATGGAGGATTCAACTTTTTTGTCTCCTGGAAAGCATTATTAGATACAATACCTTCTCTGCCTGATGATGTAGAGGTTTTCAGGAGCTAATTCATGGGGTGGCTAAGGAGTTTGTTATCCCTGTAGCAGGAGAAACCACACAAATGATTTCACATTTTCCATTCTGTGGAGAACATAGCCCTTCCTAGGAATGAATGTTTCTTAGATTTTTAGAAGTAGTTGGTCTCAAGAATTTTTAATCAAGGCTGAGCTAAAAGGACTCAGATTATAGCAAGTCCTGAAATAAGACTGGTCATCTTTTAAACCACAGCACACCAGATTTATTAATAGTAGCAACTTCTGTCAACAGATCAAGAACTCCTTGCTCCTTTCACCCCACATTGTTAAGATTATTCCCGTGAGGCATTTTTCATATAGGTGACTAGATATACCCTGCAAGAATTGGTGTCTGCTGCTGACCAGTTTTCCAAAGCCTTTAGGCAATGTTTTGGGGCATCGTTAATGAGCACCTAGATCTCTATCAGAACGATTTCTTCAAGAACAATTTGAGGTTCAGTTCAACATCTTGATGACTGGCATTAGGAGATGTTTTATGCTGAGAAATTCAGACCTCACATCCCAAATCCAATGGCAAGTGCTAGAATCAACCTTTGAAGGAATGCATTTAGTATCAGAAGAAATGAGGTTTTGGTTAAAATGGTCACCAGCACAACACAGTTGGCTCTCTAGAAATGGCACAACACAGCGAGGGAGGTCCTGAGAGGCTCCAAGCTTTTTGCATCAGGGTTTGGGTTTTTGTGTGGAAATTGCGGAGAGGAAATTGGAGGTGAGCGGTTTGCTTTGCTGGTCACTATTGTGGCGCAAGCTCCTCTTCTTTCCTGGCTGTGCTGTCTTTTCCTTACTCACTTTTCCACCTCTGAGCTGTGCTGCAAATGAGCAACGTGGGCAGGGGAGAGAGGCAGAGCGTCCCTAGCCTGCATGTCTCTTGGCTTGGGAGAGGGGAGCAAAATCGCTCCTCTTGGTTTTCTCCTAGACCTGGTGAAATGAGGAAGAGAAGGAGAGCATGGGCAATGAGAAAGAATGAGATAAGAGAGAGAGGGAAAGTGAGGCAGCACAGAAGGAAAGAGAAGCAGAGGGAGAGAAAGAAGAATGGGATTCAGAGCGAGAAACTGGGAAACCACTGAAGATTATAGAACAATGAAACTGAGGGAAAGTACATTGAATATACAATGGAAACAATATACCGGTATAGCATGTGTGATGTAAGAGATGGGACAAAGAGAAGCAAAGTAAAAGCTAAAGAAACGAAAGAAGAACAGAAGCACAGGAGACCTAATAAGTTAACTGTTTTTATTTTAGATTAAATATTATAGATGTAAAAATATATACAAAAGCCCACAAGAATATATATTTTTCTGGTACCTAACTGGACATTCACATTCCCATGTACATGTAATGTAATACTCAAGCAAGTTGGGGGAACCCTTTTGTGTTTGGATCCCATTTAATTTTAAAATCATCCTTGCCAGGTGTGCAAATTGGAGGTAAGAGTTTCAGACAGAAGGGTGGCCTGGAGATACCACTTGTGGTGTGGAAATCCAAAATGCTGAGAGTGCCTGTTGGGCACAGCTTATTCAGAAGGGGCAGCCACAGTCCTAGAGGTACGATGTGCTAAGAATCAACAGCACATATTCCATTTTCAGCAAAGACTTTGTTCACGATGTTCCCAGGAAGGTAGGTATTTTAAAGAACATCCTCAAAAATAAGTTGCTTTCTAACTTATCTTCAAGTACCCTCTGTGAATTTGGCTTGGTAAAATAATAATAATTTTGAGAAGCAGTTGGGACAGGGATCCTTCTCACAAAATCACAAAAATTGTCACCCTCCTTTTGGTGGGCATGAGAACCAGTGGCATAAGAACCACACAGACCTGGGTTTTAGTCCCAGTCCAGTTCCAAAGGGGTAAGGAGAAGTGCTGCATTCTTGCAAGGCTGAACAAAAATTCTCCAGGCAAGTCAATTTCACAGTGAAACCCTGCATGTCACAACCCTGAATGCCTGGTTTTGTGTTTTTCATCCTAAAACATGCACAATAATAATAATGTATTCATACTTAGTCGTGTACATATTCAGAGTGTTGTACAAACATTCACTTCTTATTTCACTTCTTAATTCAATTCTTAATCATGTTAGCACTTCTCAATGTGGTAATCTTGGATATGGTCTTTATTACAGAACGTGATGGGGATGTTCCCCCTAAAATGGTGTGTATTCGGTCAAAACCCATTTTTTGCCACGAAGGTCGATAGCAAATGTTAGCTCAGTTAGCCCTACCAGATGCCTTTCTCTTGAACTGGAGTCACAGGCAACTTTAGGCCTTCCCTCCATTTCCATTAATGCCCAAGGGTTTTCAGAAAGTGAGACAGGAAAAAACGCACATGGTCCTAGTGACCGCAGCTTGGGCTCATTAGTTTTGGTTCTCAGACATCCTGGCACTGTCTCAAAAGCCTCCTTTCACATTTCTGATGTTCCCAAACTACATTTCTGAGGGAGAGGGACATTTTCAGTCCAGACACAGCGTTTCTTCACTTATGTGTGGCACTTGAGTTTGGGCTTCTCTTAAATCACAAACAAAGCAAACTATTGCTTGTGGACTGGTGACCACACAAGTTCTGCAACCTGCCGGCCAGCCCCCTCTCTCTACTACTGGAGCCACAAGGGAAAAGAAGTAAAGGTAACTCAATCATGCAAGTCTCTTTTAACATTTTGGGGCCCTGCTCTTGTTTGGAGATCCCACAGTCCTGTTAAGCTCCTTGGATCAAGTGCATCAGAGGCAGCATGAGGATTTATTAGAATCTTGAAAATTATCCCCTGGTAAGACCTGTGAATGAAAATGGAGGTGTTTTTTCATCTTTTTGGGATTAGAAGTAAAGGCCTCAGCCCTATTCCTTTGCTGTCCCTATTACTTTGCTCTCCTGTGAATTCACTCTAGTTAATTCAGGTTCTGAGTTGGCATGTTTCTGAAAGATCATCTAACATCTCTGCATTTCATGAGACATTGTCAGGAAAATCTTTGCATGGAATGCTTACTGAAGAGCCTCTTCCATTGCTGTATGTCCCCCAGTGTCTGTTACTGTTCAGAACTGGGGTTTCAAGAGAGCTTCATGGACTATTTTTTGAATTTCCTTTCCTTTAAAGTATTTTTGCTTCCTTATGGCAGCCTCTTCTGCCAAATGAGAGTGGCCATTCCATTGTTTCGTGGTATTTGCCCTCTTACCGCCTTCTACAGAGATTAAGGTGGCTGTATGGCCTCATCCCAGATTTGTCAGTAAGGTGGTCTCTGATTGCTTTGCAGTCAATTCATTTAATTTCCCATGTTTATTTCCCTAGCTGTCTTGGCTCTGTGGGTACAGCCATTCTTCAGATGTTGGATGTTAAGCATCCTTTTCATGTGTTACCAGAATTTCTTAAATTGTCTCATCTGTTTATAGCATTTGGGTCTAAGCCCAAAAGGGAAGCTGTCTCAATGAAAAGACTATCTAAATGGATAATACAATACTTTGAGGCCTGTTACAAGAAGGCAAATGTACCAATCCCATAGCTCCCAAGGCTTATTCCACCAGAGTGGTGGTGGCTTTGAAGGTTTGCTTGGGCAAGGTTCCTATTTCAGATGTTTTCTGGACAGCTACCTGGAACTCTGTGCACAGATACCAAACATTTTGCTTAGATGCAGAGGCTAGGCTTAATGCCCACTTTAGAAAAGCATGTTTGTAGTCTATATTTACTTAATTTAGTCCTCAGCTCTCCTCCTGAGAATGACTGTTCACTGCTTGTTAGAGTCCAAGAACGGGAAACAGTGGAGGCCACTTTCATGAAGGAGAAAATGGAGTAACTTGGCAGCAATTAGAGTTCTGAGAGTACTTTTTCCCTTCAGACTTTATCCTTTCATTCCCACTTGTCTAAGGAGTTTTTCATAGATTCATAGATACTAAGGTCAGAAAGGACCATTATGATAATCTAGTCCGACCTCCTGCACCACGAAGGCCACAGAATCTCACCCACCCACTCCTGCGAAAAACCTCTCACCTATGTCTGAGCTATTGAAGTCCTCAAATCGTGGTTTAAAGAATTCAAGGAGCAGAGAATCCTCCAGCAAGTGACCCGCGCCCCATGCTACAGAGGAAGGCGAAAAACCAATCTGCCCTGGAGGAAAATTCCTTCCCGACCCCAAATGTTCTGGAGAGGACCGGGGGTAATGGGGCAGCGTATGCAATGTGCCCTTTTTCTAGTTGTTGTTTTGGTGGCATAAGGTGCTTGAATCAAAGCACAGTGACCAAACTCTGCTGACTGCTTCTAATGACTCCACTGTTACATGGTGTGTGAATCCAAATGTGTGGATTTGTGGTAGCTATGTGTTTTCACCTCAGCTGTCTTCTGTCAGTGCCCATTACTGATATTGATATTACCAAAGAACATTTCTTAACATCCTGAGGCTTTTCTTTTTTAAAAGATTTTTTTTCGAATCAAAAGAAAATATTTTTTAGGAAAAAATTAATCACTTTTACACATTTTTTAAATGCACTGTTCTATTTCTCCTTTTACCATTTATTCTAACAGCATCATCTTAAAAGTTAAATAATAGTAATAAAAAAAATTCTAGGGTCATCAGATTGGAATACGCTGCATGAAATCCAAAACAGTGGGAAATAGATGCTGTTATTTGTACAACCACTGATCGCATATCAGATTTATAATATTGACACTTGGGCTAAATAAAAAGAGATCCTTTTAATAACCTAATACTTCCTTGATAACTCATTTCTGAAAGGTGAACTTGATTTTTTTACTTGGTTGCAGTAATGGAGAATATGGCGAGTTTATTATTTTTATTTTTAAATCCACATCCGGCATGTCTGGACTAAGTTATTTGCAGTGCATTTTTAAAGACCATATTGAAATATTAGCCATAACTGTCTGCTGTGTATAAAAAGTGGTGGTGGTGGGGAGGGAGAGATATGTTTGAAATTTAATCATGCTTCTTCTTAAGCTCAGTCCCAGAGCAATCCTTTTTTCTGCTGCTGAGCTCAAACAGCTAGTAGCCAGGTTTGATCGGCTGCCCCATGGAGCAGTGCCCTGTGTGAATTTGAAGTTTTTTCAACCCAGGAGGCCTGCAAATAAAGAGTAGCCTCAGGTAGCCAAATCTCTCCTTCCCAAAGCAGTTCCTGGGGCGTTGCCTGGAGCAAACCTCCTGAAATAGTTGCTGGCAATTGCTGTGGAGGACTATCTCTACCACTGCCATTGTTACCCACCCCCTCCTTCTGGCATAAGGGAGGAGCTTTGGAGTCTAGGAGTCCTATTTGACTTCAATAAAATGAAAAAAATAGAGCAGAGCAGTTTTTGTCGGGAACTGGCACAGTCTGTGGAAACAGGAGCCTCAGCAAGACAAAACCCAGTGGCCTTCAAAACTTTTTCTCCTTCTTTTTCACCACATGACATGGGGGATATGGACAGTAATTAAAGGACCCCCTAGTTCCTCATTTTCTGTGTCTGTTCCTTTGATCTGGTTTGTGTCGGGTAGCTATTTTCATTGTTCCTGCCTTTTCTTTTATTCTCACCCAGCCCCTTTGATCTGAGCGCTGATGATCTTTAATTCCAAAATAGGAAATGGGCAGGATAGCATTACTGGCCCTACAGAATGCATCTTTCACATCTTATTTTTAAACTTGAGCATAATGGATATAGGCCACGGCTGGTGAGAATTAACCCTTTGAGCATAAGTGACTTGCTGAAGAGGTTACGAGCCTGACTACCAGTTTTGGCAAAGTCAGCCAGGTTAATCTCTCGGTTCCTACAGACACATTTCTGAAGTGTTGATGTTGCTGATTATTTTGGTTAAAATATGATGTATCTCTAAATGTAATCTGGAGGGAGTTTTTCCTAATTGTTCCCATATAGGGAAAAATGTGCTGAGAAAGAACAGTAAAGCTAATGCCGTTATTCTGACTGGCTTCACTTGGCAGCACAGTGGGAGTGAAGTGTACTGTTTAATAGTGTATGTTAATAAACTATAAGGGACAAGCTGCGGGTGGTGGTTTATAAACTGTTAGCTCAGGTAGGATAGATAACAATATGGTGGTTATTAGTAATGTTTGCAGGAGAGAAGGAATGGAGAGTCTCTCTGTTGTCCTGGAGTCACAGAAGGTACATTATTTCACGGTATGCTGTGTCCTTATTAGAGGGGTTTTTAATAGAGAGAATGGGTTTGATGCTCCATGCACCAGAGGGGGTGATGCAAATTGCACCCCCCATGCTGTGCCATCAGGGGCTGGTGCTCCCCCGAGGGAGGGCAGGTGGTGGTTGCACAGTTACCTTCCCTCAGGGGCTGTGCATGGGGAGGGCAGCTTTAAACCACTCCTGGGGCTCCATGCAGCACCGTCAGTGGAGGCTGCCTTGGGGATGTGCTGAATTAGTGCATTCCCCATCTGCCTTGGCTACATTCCCTCCCTGTGGGCTTTTACCAACAATGGCTCCACTTTTACAGGAAATGGCCCTGCATGTGCCAAAGTGACAGGGGATGGTGACATTGAAAAGGTTTAGGTTTGAACACAACATGTGGTAGAGATTAATTTGTAATTTTATATACATAGACCAGACTTTTCAAATTTGGGTGCTGATAGTTAGGCACCTAAATCCATGGTTAGGCACTGAAGTGGCCTGAAATTAGGAGGTGCTGAACATCTGTAGCTGCCATTAACTTTAGTAAGCGCTGTGTGAGAGCTTCAGAAAATCAGGCTGCTTGATTTTAGTTGCCTAGTTTTAGGCAACAATATTTGAACATTTTGGCTATTCATTCTCTCTTCCCTTTGCCCATGTGGCTCTCCTCCCTATATGGGGCAAGCAGAAAGAACCCAGAGGGCCAAATCAGGATCAGGACTCCATTGTGCTAGGTGCTGTACAAACATATAACAAGACATAGCTCCTGCTTTGATAAGCTTACAATTTAATTTTGACACAAGATGCCACAGAGAGGGTTTAACAAACAATAGGAAAGGGGGAGTAGGACAGAAAAAGTTAACAGTGATGAGATCATAGGATTGCGTAGGTTAATGTGCACCTTGGTGTGTCTGATCTAATTAGGGTTTGTTTTTTAATCTCTGCCTTAATGTCTTTCTATTTTTAAAATTATATATAATATGAAAAAAGCAAACATTTTTATGGATTTTTCACTCCAAATGTTACCAAAGCTCTTAAAAGGTAATTTGTAATGTGTTTGTGCAAGTCTCCAAAGCAGCTCCAGTTCATAAAATACTGCAGGGAGAAGTTTATTAGACATTATGGCTCTGGTTTAGCAAGGTACTCAGCACATGCCTGACTTTAAGCAAGTGAATAGTCCCATCGTATTCAATGGTACTGCTCATGTAGTTAAAGCTGGGGATGTGCTTAGGTATCTTGCTGAAAAATTAGGCAGGTGCATGGCCAAAGTTAAGCACATGCTTAAGTAACTTGTTGAACTGGGGCCAACACCAGATGTACTGCCCCCTATAATTAAATTTGCTAAATTGTTTCCACTAGGGCCCCCCATTTTGACATGCCCCTAAATTTCCCAGATGATTACTTCTGGCTGATATTTTCCATGTTTGATTCTTGGCTGAAGGTGAATCTTTCTGGAAAGCGTGAGCAAAACCCTTCATTTCATTTTTGAGCTGTGGATGAGTGGGGAAGGAGGGAGAAATGCCCTTCCAATTGTCAAACAAGTACATTTATTACTCTTTGATTTTTAGACAGAGCTAAAGCAAAATGTTGAAATTTGAAAAAGGAAACTTGGCATGAACACAATCCTCAATGAGGACTAGAGCCTTTCTTTGGTTTGGAGCAAAAATATTAAAAACAAAACAGCTTTAGGGGACTGAGCATGCTCAGCTAGCATCTACTTAGATTTTAGCAATCTAATGAAGCTTGCTGTCTTTGTGATTTCACTGCACATACTCCCTGCTTGCCTTGATTGGTGGCTGGGTAGCAGACCTCTGCCGCAGTAACAATTAGCCTGAGGGAGACTGTAGGTGTCTCATTGAAACTCACATTACAAAATCCTCCAAAATGCCTCCCATAATATTAGACACAGGAGAAAAACACAGGTGTGAAAAACTTTCATAGATCCCATGAGCTCAGTGTCTCTTGGCAGTTTTGGTAGATTCTGTTTCATTATACGAATTCTAAATTTACATTTACAAAAAAAAACCAACAACAAAAAAGTACATTTCTGTCTTCCATCACATTGAGAATTAGCGAAAACAGTTTGCAGCCAAACAGTTCCTTCTCTATGTGAGGATAATAAGGACTTGTTGTTCACTGGTGGTGCATTTCTACAGATCCACCTTATAGTGTAGCAAAATGACAGACTCTAGTGTAGGCAGGGCGCAGCAGTGTTTATCCCATCGACTCATCTAACTGGTGCAGCTGCACCTTTGGAGAACTACAGGTACTAATTTTCATAGTATAGGCACAGCCTAAAGGCAGCTAAGGTGAGAACTTGCCACTCATTTGCCCATTCCACCTCCATTTACACCTGATTTTAAAAACCTAAGTGGGACCATTTAAATGCTGACATTATAAAGCACAGTCCTGTTGGAATGAGTGTTTCATTGCTGCTGGGATTTTATCATATTGTGTAATTAGTGCAGGAGTTAGAGGACATAGAACCTGATATAGGGTGGTTTTTTATAGTTTTAAATCTAAATAAATAATATTAACTTTTTTTTGCTTTTTAAAATTAAATAAGTAAATTAAATGTATACCAGGGGTTGGCAACCTTTCAGAAGTGGTGTGCTGAGTTTTCATTTATTCACTCTAATTTAAGGTTTTGCGTGTCTGTGATACATTTTAACATTTTTAGAAGGTCTCTTTCTATAAGTCCATAATATATAACTAAACTATTGTTGTATGTAAAGTAAATAAGGTTGTTAAAATGTTTAAGAAACTTCATTTAAAATTAAATTAAAATGCAGAGCCCCCCAGACCAGTGGCCAGGACCCGGGCAGCATGAGTGCCATTGAAAATCAGCTCACATGCCGCCTTTGGCATGCATGCCATAGGTTGCCTACCCCTGCTATATACTATATAAATGCAACATTAAAGTCACATATTTGAGTTCACAGAAAGTCAGAAAAAGACTAAAGTGTGAGGTTTCAATAGCAGCATATATTCAGCCTTGCTGTACCTAGGTACTATTTTATGTTCCTTTTTTTTCCTGGTAACGTGTTCAGCTTAATATATTACTGTTTGTCACAAAATGTTTACCAGAAAATGTTTGACACAGCATGCCCACGTAAACATTACTGTTGAAAGGCTCTTTAACTTTTGCATGGCCTGACTTTATAATGATTTTAATTCTGTAGCCATAATGTTGCATAAACATAGCTGCTTAGATTTAATATATACAATTTAAGATGAATGACTCTTTTTTGTGAGCTAGTTTGTCAATTCTTACTTTTTTTTAGGGAGACTTTTTTCCTTTTCTTCTGTGCTGTCTGTTCTGAATTACCAGGTTTTGTCAATTTAAGGTGGATCTGTAATATTGTAATGTGTTGTTTTTTGAAGCATGACACTACAAATTAAAGTTAAGGTTGTCATAGTTTCAATTATCTATCAATTTTTAACTTTCTCATTTCTTTCTGTAAACTGTCCTGCTGAATACCAGCAAACCTGTGTTGATTTATAGTGCATTCATATACTCTAGGTCAGTGTTTCTCAAGCTATCTGACGTGGGGGACCAGCAATTTTTTTTCCCAATGTGCACGCAGACTGGCAGCCGATGGCTCACGGACCAGCACCGATCTGCAGACCACCACTTTGAGTAGCACTGCTCTAGGTTACACAAGGGAGCTGTGTTTTGTGTGGTGTGCTTAAAAATCACTTTACATGCTGTGTGTGTCACTTTGCAAGTTGAATTCAGAGTTCCTTCCCCTGTTAAGCCTTTTCAATTGTTTTAATAATGAAAGATCATAATGATAACTAGTATACTCATTGTCGGGGCTCAAGGCCAGAGGTATAACTGGGTTCAAAAAAGAATTGGGTTAGTTCATAGAGGTTAGGTCCATCAATAACTATTAGCCAGGATGGTCAGGAATGCACCCCATTCTCTGTGTATTCTGAAACCTCTGACTTCCAGAAGCTAGAATTGGATGACAGGGGATGGATAACTATAATTACCCTGCTCTGTTCATTCCCTGTGAAGCATCTGGCACTTGCCTCTGTCAGAAGACAGGATACTGGTCTATATGGACCACTGGTCTGACCCAGGGTGGCAATTCTTATGTGCTTATAGAGCACTTTTCATTCACAGACTTCAAGACTCTTTGCAAAGCAGGCTAAGTATAATTTATACCCATTTTACAGATGGGGAAACTGAGACACAGAGAGGGTAAGTGACTTGTTCAATTCATGCAACAAGTCATTGACAGAGCTGAGAATAGAATACAGGTTTCCTGTCTAAGCCATACACTGGTCCTTGTATATCATAGAATCATAGAATATCAGGGTTGGAAGGGACCTCAGGAGGTCATCTAGTCCAACCCCCTGTTCAAAGCAGGACCAATCCCCAACTAAATCATCCCAGCCAGGGCTTTGTCAAGCCTGACCTTAAAAATATCTAAGGAAGGAGATTCCACCATCTCCCGAGGTAATGCATTCCAGTGTTTCACCACCCTCCTCATGAAAAAGTTTTTCCTAATATCCAACCTAAACCTCCCCCACTGCAACTTGAGACCATTTCTCCTTGTTCTGTCATCAGCCACCACTGAGAACAGTCTAGATCCATCCTCTTTGGAACCCCCTTTCAGGTAGTTGAAAGCAGCTATCAAATCCCCCCCCTCATTCTTCTCTTCCTCAGACTAAACAATCCCAGATCCCTCAGCCTCTCATAAGTCCTGTGTTCCAGTCCCCTAATCATTTTTGTTGCCCTCCGCTGGACTCTTTCCAATTTTTCTCCATCCTTCTTGTAGTGTGCGGCCCAAAACTGGACATAGTACTCCAGATGAGGCCTCACCAATGTCGAATAGAGGGGAACGATCACGTCCCTCGATCTGCTGGCAATGCCCCTACATATACTTCTTGACAACAAGGGCACACTGTTAACTCATGTCCGGCTTCTCGTAGGTCATGTAGGTCCTTTTCTGTAGGTCCTTTTCTGCAGAACTGCTGCCGAGCCATTCAGTCCCTAGTCTGTAGCGGTGCATGGGATTCTTCCGTCCTAAGTGCAGGACTCTGCACTTGTCCTTGTTGAACCTCATCAGATTTCTTTTGTCCCAATCCTCTAATTTGTCTAGGGCCCTCTGTATCCTATCCCTACCCTCCAGCGTATCTACCTCTCCTCCCAGTTTAGTGTCATCTGCAAACTTGCTGAGGGTGCAATCCACACCATCCTCCAGATCATTTATGAAGATATTGAACAAAACCGGCCCGAGGACTGACCCTTGGGGCGCTCCACTTGATACCAGCTGCCAACTAGACATGGAGCCATTGATCACTACCCGTTGAGCCTGACAATCTAGCCAACTTTCTATCCACCTTATAGTCTATTCATCCAGCCCATACTTCTTTAACTTGCTGGCAAGAATACTGTGGGAGACGGTGTCAAAAGCTTTGCTAAAGTCAAGGAACAACACGTCCACCGCTTTCCTCTCATCCACAGAGCCAGTTATCTCATCATAGAAGGCAATTAGATTAGTCAGGCATGACTTGCCCTTGGTGAATCCATGCTGACTGTTCCTGATCACTTTCCTCTCCTCTAAGTGCTTTAGAATTGATTCCTTGAGGACCTGCTTCATGATTTTTCCAGGGACTGAGGTGAGGCTGACTGGCCTGTAGTTCCCAGGATCCTCCTCCTTCCCTTTTTTAAAGATGGGCACTACATTAGCCTTTTTCCAGTCGTCCAGGACTTCCCCCGATCGCCATGAGTTTTCAAAGATAATGGCCAATGGCTCTGCAATCACATCCGCCAACTCCTTTAGCACTCTCGGATGCAGTGCATCCGGCCTCATGGACTTGTGCTCGTCCAGCTTTTCTAAATAGTCCCGAACCACTTCTTTCTTCACAGAAGGCTGGTCACCTCCTCCCCATGCTCTGCTGCCCAGTGCAGTAGTCTGGGAGCTGACCTTGTTCGTGAAGAGAGAGGCAAAAAAAGCATTGAGTACATTAGCTTTTTCCACATCCTCTGTCACTCGGTTGCCTCCCTTATTCAGTACGGGGCCCACGCTTTCTTTGACTTTCTTCTTGTTGCTAACATACCTGAAGAAACCCTTCTTGTTACTCTTAACATCTCTTGCTAGCTGCAACTCCAGGTGTGATTTGGCCTTCCTGATTTCACTCCTGCATGCCCGAGCAATATTTTTATACTCTTCCCTGGTCATTTGTCCAATCTTCCACTTCTTGTAAGCTTCTTTTTTGTGTTTAAGATCAGCAAGGACTTCACTGTTAAGCCAAGCTGGTCACCTGCCATATTTACTATTCTTTCTACACATCAGGGTGGTTTGTCCCTGTAACCTCAATAAGGATTCTTTAAAATACAGCCAGCTCTCCTGGACTCCTTTCCCCCTCATGTTATTCTCCTAGGGGATCCTGCCCATCAGTTCCCAGAGGGAGTCAAAGTCTACTTTTCTGAAGTCCAGGGTCCGTATTCTGCTGCTTTCCTTTCTTCCTTGTGTCAAGATCCTGAACTCGACCATCTCGTGGTCACTGCCTCCCAGGTTCCCATCCACTTTAGCTTCCCCTACTAATTCTTCCCAGTTTGTGAGCAGCAGGTCAAGAAGAGCTCTGCCCTGAGTTGGTTCCTCCAGCACTTGCACCAGGAAATTGTCCCCTACATTTTCCATATGATACACTGGACTGCACTGCCTCTTCTTCTACTAGTGGTTAGCAACTCCTTGTTGAAATTATCTCCTATTTAGTCAGTTGGAAGATGGAATGGTTTAAATGAGGTGGAAAAAATGTATACCGTCATCTTTATCACTGATTCTTTAGGCTTGTGAGGCGATGAATGTTTTGTAGGGTTCCTATGCTCATTCTGACTGTCTGGCTAAATAGTCTGGTCAAAATTAAAATAATATTTTAAAATGATGGTTGATTGGAAAGAAACCCCTAGAGCATATTGTCTACTGTAATTTCTCTCCAATGCCCTTTTTATAACCTCCATCCAAAACATTAAATGGCAGAATTTGGCAGAATGAAGTCTAAGGCCATGTGTATACTAAAAGTGCTTTGCCAGTATACGTATACTGGCATATCAGTTGCAAAAAAGGCTAATATCTTTGTGGTATATTAATAGGAATGTTATATGTAAGATACAGGTAATTGTCCTGCTCTCCTTGGCACTGATGAGGCCTCAGCTGTAGTACTGTGCCCATTTCTGGGCACCACACTTTAGGAATAATGTGGACAAACTCGAAAGAGTCTAGAGGAGAGCAACAAAAATGAGAAAAGGTTTACAAAACCTGACCTATGAGGAAAGGTTTAAAAAAACTGGGCATGTTTAGTCTTGAGAAAAGAAGACTGGGGCGGGGAAGAGGGCGGGACCTGATAACAGTCTTCAAATATGTTATAGTGATCAGTTGTTCTCCATGTTGGCTGAAGGTAGGACAAGAAGTAGTGGACTTCCTCTGCAGCAAGGGAGATTTAGGTTAGATAATAGAAAAAACTTTCTAACTGTTAGGGTAGTTAAGGTCTGGAATAGGCTTCCAAGGGGGATTGTGGAATCCCCATCATTGGACAGGCTTTTAAGAACAGGACCTGTCAGGATGGTCTAGATTTACTTGGTTCTGCATCAGTGCAAGGTAGCTGGACTTGATGATGTCTCAAGGTCCCTTCCTGTCCTACGTTTCTATGATTCCATTATAATGGCAAAATACTCCCAGTATGGATGCAGCTATACAGGCAAAGGTGTGCTGTGCATCAGTCTCTTATGAACGAAACAAGCTATTGCAGTAAAAGTACAGTTTTGTCAGTATAGCTGTATCTACATTGGGGACTTCTGCCAGCATAGGTAGGTGGGTCCAGGATCACACCTCTTCACAAAGCTGACTGATGTAGCTATGCCAGCAGAAGTCTGTAGTGTGCAGACAGAGGCTAACATACAGTAGAGTAAACTGATCTTAATGGTTGCGTGGCAGGGAATAAACCCCCACCCCCCTCCACTTTGCTTGTGTGTAGAGGCTGGGGAAAGAAGAACTCTGTTATTCTTGGGAAAAAACCTTTTCAGTTTTCCCTAATCCAGCATCTGGAGGCCCAGCTGTGCTAGCTTGAGGCTGTGTGTAGTCTCATGCATGGAAAAGATGATGGACAGATGGCTGTGTGAAATGCTTTATCTACCTACAGGTCAGATGTATGGCCATCTGTGTGAGTAGTGGCAGTGCAAAACTGTATATGAAGAGGTATTTCAAACAAAGTTTCTCCGGTTGTGCTGCACTCTGAACCAGTTTCTCTTGTGATTTGGTAAGAGGACTGATGGTGTTCAGGTATCCTAACACTGTGTGCTAATGCCACAATAGCTGTAGAGGTGTCACTACTCCATGACTTCCTTTTCCATGAACAGACTATAAATTCTCTTCTCTGGTTTGGAACTCTGCATACCACCAGGAAGTGACTCTTCTGGTTACATTGGCCTTTGTTCTCTGCTAATTTAGACCTGTTTTACACCTCTGTATTTCCACTGACTTAATGGAATCCTAATTTAAAATAGTATAAGTAAGAGGAGCATCAGGTTAATTACGTGTAACATTTCAGCTCTTTTGATTTATTTGTGCACTCTGATCACTTAAATACTGAGGTACATTTGCTTTTTAACACTTGGTTTCCTGTAATATAAAAGTGACTTCATATTTACAAATGAGGCAAGTTTTTATTCTGCGAAGGGACAGGCCTTCTTTTAAAACTGCTGAGTTGACATTTAAAAACCAGCTGTAGTACTTTATATTCATCATTATTATGTGTGTGTATTTTGATAGCATTTATGAGCTCCATGCATGGACCAGAACACCATTGTGCTAGATGCTGTACAAAGAGAGATCACAAAGATAGTCCCCTCTACAAAAAAGACCTTACAATATAAGAAAAACTTAGGCCACATTTGTGCTAGCAAACTTTATAGCCGTAATTAACCTCAAATGGTAGGACCAATGGGACTCTATGGTGCTAATCACATGATTACGGCAAAAATTTACCCCTAAATGTTTGCTGTACATTTAATATTGTGGGGTTTTAGTGAAGAAACTCCTGTCTCAGAGGTGCATATTGTGGATTCTTAGTCCTTTAATTGAAGGAGCTGGTGTTTTGAACTTTTAGCAAAGATATTCTTTCTCCATAGTGAAGGACTACTTGTGGCACCTTAGAGACTAACAAATTTATTTGAGCATAAGCTTTCGTGAGCTACAGCTCACTTCATCGGTATGCATCCGATGAAGTGAGCTGTAGCTCACAAAAGCTTATGCTCAAACCCCCGATGAAGTGAGCTGTAGCTCATGAAAGCTTATGCTCAAATAAATTTGTTAGTCTCTAAGGTGCCACAAGTACTCCTTTTCTTTTTGCGAATACAGACGAACACGGCTGCTACTCTGAAACCTTTCTCCATAGTGTTCATTAGCCAGTGAATTAGATATGGGTTAACAAAAACAGAAGAAAACACACATTATCCCCTGCAATATGTGTTCTCAGTGTTTTGTCCTTTCCAGTTTAAAATGACTCATATGATGATGCTTCTACAACTTCCCATTCAAAATATATCCAGTCTATTGCTATCAGGAATGGTGTAGTGATGTTGATTTTAAAATTTTCTTTGCTAACCTCATCCCATTATTCCTAGTTCTACCCCTGTTAACCACCCCCAAACAATCCTCCCCCTTCAAGCCCTTGTACACAGTTATCAGACTACCCATAGCCACTCTTTAACCAAGATACATATAATTAGCTCTTTTAGCTGTTCCTCATACATTAGTCCATCCAGCTCATTAATCATTTTTGTTGTTCTCCTCTAAATTATCTCCAGTTTGTCATAATTGTCATCTCTGGACACCTTAGAACCAAAAAGAGTTTTCTAGGTAAAGTTTCAGCCATATTGTATGGTGAGTGAGGAGAGCATTTATTTGATCTATTTTCCCTCCATTTTTATTCCTAGTTACACATAGGGTAAGAGAAATCCTGTATCATCACATCTTCAAAATGCTTAGGGAAATAATTTGGTACTACATCTTCACAGAATTTGTATAATTCTCTGTTAAATTAGTGGAGAAAATGTGTGGATTGAAATGGAATAAGATTAAATGTGACTCACTTCTCCTTGGCCCTTCCCCACAAAAATCCTCCCATTCTTTTGGATAAGTACTGTTTTCATTAGGCAGGAGAAAAGATGCAACATCAGAATGAAAAAAAAATCCTGAAATATTATTGACTGTGGTGATTGAGCCCTAAATAATGATTTGGAGCAGGAGCAGCAGTGGCTAGGAGAAATCAGAGGGTCACTAACCCATGCTGCCAACATAGTAATTAGCTGTGCAAATGTAACCATTTTTACTGTTCAGGATGGATTACAGTATCCATTGTAAAATAAAAAGAAACAAATGAATTGTGCCTGTGAAATTGTGTGGAAAAAGACCACTGCTTCCCCATTAAATAATGAGAAGTCGCTTAGCCACTAAGAAAAGTTTGTTTTCAGGCTGATGCTCAAGTATAATTGGGCTTCCAAAGAATGGAACATGTTTTAATTTTTAATTAGAAATCAGAGAAGTAAAAGAGTGGAAATCTGCTTCAGCTGGAGGTTTTGCTCAATGCTGGAATTTTCCTTAATAAGCTGAAACATTCCAGGCCTGCCTCAGTTAGCAGTTGGGTGCAATGGCTTTACTCAGGGGGTAGACATCTTAATGCTCATGTAATTATCATGTAATTATTTTGTAATGTGGGATCAACATTTTGCATATAGGGCATTCTTTCACTAAACTTGAAAAATAAAAAGTTTTTTTTCATTAAACCACTGATACAGGCATTTCATCTCTAAAGAGGAAGTGTTTCCCACCCCTTCTCTTTAACACACACACAAATATTTTAAAACACTTTCTAGGTGGTATCTTCAACATAAATAGAATTATTTAATGCAGTCTCGTTGAATATTTATCAGACTTTCTTGTTGGTAAAACTACCTTTCAACACAAGTGTCAAGTGGGTTGCAATTATCATCAGAGTTGATAGGTGCAAATAACTGATATTTTGCCTGCTAAAGTTCTGTGTGCACGTCTTGTAAAGGGGAGTCTCGTGGAAGTATGTCAATTTCTGTTTTTGAGTGTTCTCTTTGTTGCCATTGAACTTTCATAATCAAATCTTCGAAAGACCGATTCTCTTCAGCAGAACACTTTCATTATATTATGGTCTATCATAGTAAATATTCCTGACTGAGATGTAGGATGTATTCTAATACATAGAATTTTATGTAGCCTTTCTGTACTTACATTTGTTTCACCTGCTATACGTAGTTGATCTCGTCTGAAATTTGCCTGAGAAAAATTTGGTTCTCATTTATAAGTGCAGTCAATTTGGCTCTATTTAAATATTGTACCCCAAAAAAATGCTCTCTAGCCTCCTATTCAGGAAACGCTTGTTGGTTTGAATATTAGCACTATCATGGGTTCAGCTTTAGAAACTATAGATGTGCTGGTAGCCTCTGGATCTTGACTTATCAGATGTTTGTAGATTACTGTGTATTTTAAGAGGAACTGCCCTGTAAATGTCATAGGTTTTATAGAAAAAGGGGACAGGAAAGAAGAGCACTGTGGCTCCAAATGTCTCCCTCAGCGCAGCAGTAAATCCTAGTATTAGTGGGGCGCAACTCTGAGGAAATACAGAGCTGCCTCTTGATGTTACCATTTCTTAGAGAAGACAGACTATAAAATAATCTGTAATGGATTGCTTCCTTCAATGCTTGCATCTTGCACTAACTCTCTTACTCCTCTGTATAGATGTAGCATTATGATAAACAAAATATCTATCTTTAATGAACAACAATTAAGACCATTGGAACTCTCCTTTCTTTTTCATATGTCTACTGAAATTGTTACATCTGAAACTATTTGGCTTGGATTTGCAAAAGAAGTCAAATGTCCTTAGTGTGGGTTATTCAGCACATGCTCCTGTTTCTTCATAAGCAGTACGTCTGATTTTTATGTCATAATTCAAGAAGTCCATGACAGGAGAGTTTTTCTATTTTCTTTTCATCACCAGATGGCTACAGTTTACTGTGTTTTAAGTTATACCTGAGGATTTGAAAAAGACAGACCAGTGGCATATAGGAAATTTTCGCAGGCAGGTGGGAGAGGAAAGAGGTTTTCAAACTATTGCATTCTGAAGAATCAGTACATTTGTTTCTGGCTACAAAGCCACACCCCTCTGACAGATAAGGTGAAGCAGGGGGGTGCAGATGCCCTGGACTTGGGTGTTGTAGAGCAGTGGTTTTCAACCTCTGGTCCGCAAACCCCTACGGGTTCGCAGACTATGTCTAAGGAGTCCATGAAAGGTTGTCATTACCACAGAACAGTGGTTTTCAACGTGTGGTCCATGGAACCCTGGGGTTCCATGGACTATGTCTAAGATTTTCAAACTGGTCCACATATGAAAAAAGGTTGAAAATCATTGTGCTAAAGTAACATGGTCCAAAATAACCCTTACAGCCTTTGAAAGGGTGAAGTGTGTGCTACTCCAAGGACAAACCTAGCTCTGTTAGTCAGTGAAGATGGAAGGTGGAGCTATTATGTTGCTTCCTTCCATTCTGACTCCCATAATGACTGGGATTTCCCCCAACTTTCAAAACTGGTAGCCCCTTTTTCAGACTAAGAAATGTTTCTTAACCTGCTCTTCCGAGTCCTCTCACTTAAACTGTGAGTAGGAAAAAATTTGGTAACTATAACTCATTTCAGAAATAACTAATTATGAAGTTTAAAACACTGAAACCTAATTATAAAGAAGTGCAAAATCATATACTCACAAATCAGTGGTGGATGAACTGTCTAGCTGATTAAAGTTATTCCACACAACATTATACTGGGGAAGGACCATAGCTTTATGTGACTTTTGATCACCAGGTGATTGAAACACTTCATTGTGATCACCTTAACTGAAGAGAAACCTTTTCTCATTGACATACCACGAGGATGAACATTGGATGAGAACCTTGAAAGCTTCTGCCAACTACAGCTGGAAACGTGCTTTAAAGCCCTAAATCTGCTTGGTTCCTCGCTAGAGAAACTCAACTGTCACAAGAGAGGACTGTCACTTTGTCTTGTGGTGGCCCAGTCACCACTGCCAAGTTAACCCTAATCCTAGATAAAAGGACTGGTGCTTCAGTTGTTTTTTTTCCTTCAGTGGGTGTTAGGAAAAATAGTTTTGCAGCTGAATCTGAAATTCCTTCGGACATAAGATGGCTCCCAACTTGCTCCTTTATGAAGTCTGAAACAAGGAGAAATTACTCCAGTTTTCCTCTTTGGAAGACCAATTTCCAAATTTTGTGATGAATGCTTCAGGTCAGAACATTCATATTCCTCCTCTGAGGAGAAAAGTTCTGCTTGTTAAGTTGCCCAAAACTGTCAGCAAGAAAGGCTATGCGTGACCCTCCTCTCCCCTCCAATGAATTAATAATCATTCAGGAAAGTCTGCACTGTTGTTCTTAATTCAAAGAGTTGAGTTAGGCCTTTGCTTTGTGAGGGCTACCTCGTCTTGTTGTGAAAGAGGAATTGCTGGTGAAGGGCTTCCATGTTGTCACAGAGCAATGTGAAAAATCAAAAATGCATGGGGTGGCCTTTAACTTTAACAGCTTCATGTAGATCCTGCAACAGGTTCTCAGACTTTTTCTTCATAAAGAATGCTTAGCAGTGTATGAAACAGTGACACCACAAGGCATTTGGTGTGCAGTTTTGGATCCACACTTGCCTCTGAGGCTACTACCTGTCTTACCTGTAATTTTCTTGTCACCATCTGTGCAGATTGCAATATATCACTCCCACTGTTCAACTCTGACTGCTTCTTGAAATGTCTCAAATGAGCATTTTCCTGTTGTGTGTCCTGGCACAGCTTTCCAACAGAGCAAGTCTTCTTTAACAGAACTATCATAAATGTACCTAAAAGTGCGAGATGCTGTGGTGCAGCACAGACCTCGGTTGTCGTCTCTAGCTGAACTGTTTAAGTAATCCCTTTTGCTAAGTTTTGAAAGTAGATTCTTTCTGACAGCCTCAGCCGTGTCACTAGGCCAGTGTGAAAGTTATTTAACAAAGCCATTGTTTTCAGTTTGGTAGCTGCATCATGCTCTACAATTTCTGAAAGCCGATCTACTGTGTAGGAGAGGATGTAATTATGGACAATAGGGTGTGCTTTGTGCTGTTACATGATTTCATTGCCATTTTGAGTAATGAAGTCTTACTGACTCCCTCTCCCTCCCCCAAGAAATCAAGGGTTTTTTGAGAATTTTTTTTGTCTTTCATTGATGGATTTTTGATTTCTAAATGTTGCAGCAACTTAGAAGGCTTTTTACGTTTGGCTTTCAGTACTCCAGAACATGCTGTGTAGAATGTGGTTTCCAATCGATGTTACATGTCACATCATGTATGTGTTTTCATTTTTCTTTCTGAGCTTTCAGTGGGACAGCTTACCACTGCCCCTTTCATGAAAGAATCCATCTTTCCAACTCACTCCTTAACCAGAAATGAACTCCAAAAAAGACTGAATGAAGCTCAAAATTCACTTGGAGGCCTTTTGCAACTGACACAACCAGGTTTCTAGTTCAGGATATATTTTGTTGTACTCTGTGTGAGTACTTGCACTTTATGCTGTCTGTGGCATGTTTTTAATGAGAGTATATGCTGGTTTGTATACAGGAAATCCCGGAATGCTCACAGGTATAAGTTTAGTACTGTTTGGAGTTTATTTTGTTTTTAGTGGAGACTCTTGCAATCTGTTGCAAACACCCACATCCTGCACTGGTCTATGCTGACCTAGACTGGCCTAACCTCTGGCCTCCCAACAGATGTTTCTGACTTTTCTTTCCTGCAGTCAGAGTAAGTAGGGTACGGGGCTCTCCCTAGAGTGTTGATGCTGAACTTTGCCTGTGGGGTCCCCTTTGACGTTTCTTTTTGGCCTCTGGCTAGAGATACTACTTTAAAAGCACTGATGTAATAGACTAATTATCCATGCTGTAGCATTCAGCATGGTACACTTTTGGTGTTTCCTGTGCTCTTATTGGATAGCAATGTTAACAGAATGTCCCCATGAAGAATGAATTAATGTACGTGAGGTTCATCTTTGGAGTTCAGTGATGGGTAAAGCACAGGCTGAAGAAGAATGCTCAGTTATCCAGATATTAAATGTCACAAACTGTGGCTTGTTCTTCATTGCTTGTTCTCCATTGCTTTCCCAGTGTACTCATTACACAATATTTCTATTAAAATTAATTACCCCTGTGTGCCCAGGAATCTTCTTAATAGATTCCAACAGGTCTTTTGTCTTGTTTCCATTCTGGTTACCTGGCAGTGTATTTAGGATGGTGTGGTGCTGGACTGTGGGTTCAGTAATGTTAAAGGGTATCTAGAAATAAATTTTATATGACCAAAGTTTTCTATATACTTACTTAGAAAATCCAGTTTATCACTCGGTATTTTTACTTAACCCTTCAGAATAAGACTATCCATATTTGTTGAAAAACAGGAAGAGAACAGCTGTATCAGAATCTACTGAATGAGAATTGCTGTGCTAGTTAGGGGGGCAGTCATGCAGGGTGGTGGGGGGTGGAATCCTGAAGACTTGGTCTAGTGCAGTGGCTCTCAACCTTTCCAGACTATTGCGTCCCTTTCAGGAGGCTGATTTGTCTTGCATACACCCAAGTTTCACCTCCCTAAAAACGACTTGCTTACAAAATCAGGCATAAAAATACAAAAGTGTCACTGCACACTATCATTGGCTGCGGGGCCGGTGGGAGCTGTAGAGCTGGTGCTTGGGGCATGGACAGCGTAGGAGCTGGAGGGGGGACATGCTTCTGCTTCCAGGAGCTGCATGGAGCCACGGCAGGCAGGGAGCCTGCCTTAGCCCCGCTGACCAGACTTTTAATGGCCCGGTCAGTGGTGCTGACCGGAGCCGCCAGGGTCCCTTTTCGACTGGGTGTTCCAGTTGAAAACCGGACACCTGGCAACTCTAACCCTCAGGGGTACATGTATCCCTGGTTGAGAACCACTGGTCTAGCGGCCTCTGTATCCCTCCATCTGTCTGTCTACAGTTCTTTGCAGTTTGGTTTCTACTGTGTGCCTTGACATTTTAACAGTACAGTTGAGTACAAATGTACTTTGATGCCCCTCTTTACTTTCAACTGCAGGAAAAGAGTTTCAAATGGAAGACATTAGCAGTTTTCTGGCTTTAAAGATGGCATCCACTACGACACAGGAAGAGTTAATGTTAAACTTTTAGTTCTGAGCTTAGTTTATTGAGCTTCTAGATACAGGGGTTCATTTTCTGAGATAAGGGATAATAGATGTCACTTGAGAAAACAAAACTGAACTGGGTTCTTTCATAGTTTGTGGGTTTATATCCCATATGGTATAGAAGCAGGCTCTGTGAGGTTGCCTGAAATATACCTGGCCTCTCAGCAGCACTAAAGATAATTCTGCTTCCCACATTCTATAAGCAATTCTAAGATAGTGCAAAAATTAACAGCTGTTTGTTTAGGAAAAGGATTTCACTGCACTTGCTATATTGAAAAAAACCCACCACACATTATCTAGGGACCGTTGTATTTTTAAAATGTCCCTTTGTAAGAATGTGGGGATTTTATGAGGAATTTTTGGTTGGGTGACCTTTTTACTTTGCGAGCAGCAGTTCACACTGGATATTGGCAAAATGAGTTTGATAGTCCCTGCTTTACTAAGCACTAGAATCTAGATGACAGTAATTCACCCTCTAATACCCCCACAAAACCTATTTATGCAGAACCTGACATGATTTGCAGTTTCTGTTAAGGAGGAACATAGGACTTAGGCAGTGTCTAGAATTAATTTTTTGACCTCCATTTCAGTTATTGGTTGAAGTATTAGACTCTTCAGACAACTAAGCTGCTTGTTATATAACCTGGCATTTAGTACCTTATAGCAGAGATGCACTATCAATTCTGTACTTTTTCCTCAAGTAATGTGCACCCTTTCTCTTCCAGTTCACAAAACAAGAGGGATAAGGTTACAACGAAAACTTCCTGCCAAGAATCAGAGATGAAGTCTGCCCATAAATAGTGATCCTAATAGTAATGATAGCCCAGTTTAGGCCAACACAATTGCAAACCTGCTATTAATATTGGCTTAATACTGTCCATTTTAACCACAGCATATATCCATTCGAATATCAACAAGCATCATGAATTCAGAGTACCTGTTTGAAATTTGTGGTCAGCAGAACGTATCAGAATAAACACCCTGTCTTATCTATTTGTTTCTAAATATCAGAGGCAGATGGAAGCGTTGGCCACTGATAGCACTTAGAGAAATATATGTGAGTGGAAAATTTGGTTTCCATGAATTCAGATAACATCTGCATTAATATGGTTCATAAGGATCATTAATGCTCGGAGTATATTATCAGGTGTTCTCTAATGCACTTTTGATGAGCTTTAATGATGCTTGCTGTAGGTTTTTTTATTTTTTCTCTCCATCCCCCTTTTTTTCTGCTTGATGGTAATAATGACTTAACCCAGGTGGTAGACTCCATTCAGAAAAGGCCCTAGGGAAATGTTATTCCCTAGTACCAGCAAACAACTCAGTCATTGAGCTCACTATGGTACTTCCTCCAGGAGAGATCTTGGCTCACCCCTTGGGTGTCTGGACCTGCCCAGCATTCAGAGATTGATTATTTGAGTTGGGGGTGGAGGTGAGCAGGAAGAAAGAAGAGAGACGGTAAAATGGTGGTGGGTGAAGAAGGGAAGAAGCCAACATGGTGGCTGTTAGAATTACCTGTTTCCTTTGTTCTACAAAAAGGGCTTTTTCCAGAGTCCTCTAAATGTTTGTGTAATTAGAACAAAAGTCAAGATAACAATGCAGTTCAAAGTGACAATGCTGAGTACAAATAAGGATGGAATTTTTTTTCTCTCTAGATCTCTGTCTGAGCCTGGTTTTGATCATGGTTTTTAGGAAATGCCTTTTGTTTTTGGCTAAACTGACATTGTCGCCAATATTTCTCTTGTGTAGCTCTTTCTACCTCACTGTCACTCAGGAGAGTTAGACCATTAAGGACTGATTAAAACAGCTAATTGTAATTTGTTCAAAGGCTAGGTTGCATGGTCCTTTTTATGCCATTGGAAAGAAACAAACACACAGAGCAAGCTTTAAACAAAACGACATGAGCCAGTTCTATCTTCAGCAAGAAGAGGTGCTGTTTTGAAGCCCGCGCACAGGCAGCAGTGGAGGTAGAATGCAACGCATACCTTCAGTCCACAGAGTTTTCTATGGTACTGAATTCATAGTGAGAGATGTCACTCCCTCTGTTCGGTTAAGTTTTACTTACAATTTTTTGCTCCACAAGTTAGAGTAAGTCATGTTAGCTGTTTAAAAGTTGTTCTCTTAAGTTTACCCTGTTTTATAAATACATAGGAAGTGGGTTTTTTATTATAAAAAACCCACCTCTACTAGATCTCCATAGGAAGACTCAAAAGTAAAGTACATATGAAGAAAATTGCTATTAGGTTGCTTTTTGCTACACTTTATCAAAAGCTATACTTTGCAAATGTAATCTGTAATAGTGAACTGTGTACAAAGGAAAAGGAGTCATATAGCTGCACATAATGTTTTTTACTTGCTTAAATCATTTTGTATCTTTCCCTTTTTTAACCTCTTTCCACAGGCAGCTGTTAAATGCATACCTTCATTGCTTCTACATTGAAAGCATGGCACAGTGAGCTGTTTAACACTGAAGTGCATTGCTAGCAGGGTGGCTTAAGTGTGGTTTCCCCTGAAGTAGGCCATTTTTTCAGAATTGCTAAGTTTCTCTTCAGATTGTTTCCATTTGTTGAAAGCAATTTGCAAAATATTTCATCCCACCTCCATTTGCCGCTTTTGGACAATTCCATGAAAGATGTCCAGGGTGAGAACAGAACTTTTAGTTATCTGCAATAAGCACCTCGGTATTCCTCACCTGTGGGGTGAGAAGGATGCTAAAGTGGAAGCAAAAGAACTAACCAGCATCTTTCTTTAAACTGTCTTCAATCATCCCACCTGAACTGGAAACTGAACTTGTTACTGGCCTTTCAGTTTTGAGATGATGGTTTCACTCCCCAGTGAAATAAATTTGATGTTTGCTCAGTTTCTGTAGAATGTTAATGTGTCAGCATTTGGCAGTTTTTGTTCCTTTGAAACTGAGGCAATACCAAGCACTTGAGCTAACATGGAGACCTCGTCCCATCCTTTCCCCAGTTGAAAGGGTGGTTCCCTTAGTCCCAGGGCTGAGGTCACAGGTGGGGCAGTATGAATAGATTTCACTATGGCTGTTTCTGATCTAACTGGCCTGTGGATGAATAGAGATTGTTTCCATTGTTGTTAGTCAGTTAAACTTCTCCAACTGATCTGTTCACTCTGGGGAATCAGGTGAGGAAAATGGAAAGATAAAAATGAAGGGAGAAGGGGGGGGGGGGAGGAGGGAGAGAGAACCAAAAATGAATAAAACAGAGCTGTGAAATCCAGTCGCCAAGTATTCCATTATAGAATCCCAGTTTGTATATAAATGTTTCAGAGGAGAATCACATCCAGAAGTTGGAAAAATTGATTTCCAGAGTGGTAACTGTGCGGTGCTCTGTCCTGCCTCTAAAGTAGTAACTTCTAATTCCCTGCCCCCTACCCCACTTTAGTACCCTACATTTTATAATTAAAACAGTCAGTTTGAGGGTTTTCATTAAATGTAAAGGGGTTTTTTCCTACTAGAGGAGACTGCAGTTTGCCCATGAGAACACATTTGGAATTTCCACTTTTATTTTCTCAGATGGAAATGTAATATTGTGCAATATAAAAAAAATTAACACTCTCACTTACTGCACCATTAACTACTCTGGACTGCTTTTCCATGGTTAGATCCCTTGATGATTCTCCCTGGCCTTTGCAAGTTGCTGGACAGTTCTTCTCTTTGCATCTGGGTACTTCTGCAGATTTTCTGCCTTTCTCTGGTGCCAGCCCCTCCCATTCCTTTGTCAAGGCCTCTCAATCACTTTTGTGGCTGTCACAGTCCTTTCTGTTCCTCCTGAGATCCAAATTCCTGTCGAGCAAAGCCACTATTTTATTTTACTCCTACTTCTTTCACCTTTGGTGTGCCCCAGCACCACTTATCCCGTGCCCACTCAGGCTAATTCTCTGCCCACATCCCCTTATAGTTCTGTGCTGCTTTTTGATTCAACTTATTTAGTATCCCAAGACAACTGTAGTTAAACTATGTTGCTAGCAGTCTTCACTGGTTTGCTTATTTTCAACATGGCCAGTTTGCTTGTGGTTTATATACTGATTGAAATGGCTTGTGTTTTATTCTGAGATTGATTTCTTTCCCCAGCTTACCTGTGAAATAATGGAACAAAACTTTTTTTTAACCCCCCCCCCCCAAACAAATAGAGTAAATAAAAAGTTGATTCTACTGGCAGATTTTTAATCAGCCAAATCTGAAGAGGTTTCAAGGAGTTAGTTAGCTCTCTCTCAAAGTATTGCTCAACTAAATGAATGGCCTTTTCTAACAAAACAGCAACAGAACATGAAGGTTATCACAGAAGTTAATAAAAGTAAGGAAATTAATACTCAGAGCTGACCTCCAATGCCTAGGCACTCTGGGTACATTAAGGAAGTAGTCAGAGAGGCACTGTGGTGAGCTTTAACTGTGAATTACATTATTTTTATTAACTTTGACAAGATCAGTGAATTTTTTCTTAAGTAATTTAAAAAGCTAATCAGATTGTGTGATTATGTGTTTTAATTACACACTTACACTTTTTCATAATTACTGTCCATGATAAATATGATTAACTGATCACATTTTGACTGATGTAACAATTGCACAAAAATACTGATAGGAATTTGTCAAAAGTTGTTAGTGCATGTGTGTGTTCATGTGAGGGCAGTGGGAACTTTTCTAACTACATCAAAGAGACATTAAAAATTAACCCTCAGCTCTCTTTTTTGAGTATCTTATAAAAATAAGACAAATAGTATATATTTACTATATTTAATACATACCATTTATGCATTAATCCTGGATGTTTTTATTTTCTTTTGTCCTAGCATCCCTGCTTTGAATTTGTCAGAGATTACAAAGTAAAAAAATTAGTACACCAAGTAACAGAGCCACTCACTAGGAAATTTAATAAAATTAACAAATCATATTCCAATGTCTTGATCCTAGACAAAACAATTATATTAATATGGATGCATTAAAATTACATTAATAAGTTTGAGTGTATGTATGAGTAACTTAAGGGTAAAAAGCATTATAGGCGTGCTGTAATTATCCCAATGCCACAGATTAAAAAAACCTAAGAAATTCAGCATTAAGGTTACACTTAAAAGAAATCCAAACACATTAAGGTAAGACATGCACAATTAAAATACCCAAACAACTTTAACTCAGCCCTGTAGCAAAGCCATGAGGGAAAAGAAAATGAAAAACATAATGTCTTTACAAATCAGTTTCCTCTAATCTGATACCACAAATACTAAAATGCCTTAATCACACTAATTTGGCTATTGAATGATGTCACTATGTTATTTACTTGTAAATGCTCATAAAATTGATTCTGTGCTTATAGATATGTGAATTCTGTGAATATGCTGTATTTTTCACACAGAACAAAGAAGCGCAAAACAGAACTCAGGCTTATTTGTGGAGTCCTGACCAGCACTTCCATAATACTCAGTATTGGTATTGTACATTAGGAAACAAGCTGACAGCTGAAGAACAATTCTCCACTCTATTTCACAGACATTTGATACTGGGAAGTTGTTTGTTTATTTTTTAAAAAATACTAAATTAAAATTAGTCCAGTTTTAGTTTAAATTGTCCATATCTCCATTTTTCACTCTTTTTTCCTTCTGCAGCGGTGGAGGATACTCTGGTAGGTAATTTAAGGAGTCTACACTAGAGCTGGTTAGAATTTCCACAGAAATTTTTTACTTTGCAGGAAAAAAATCAAAATATTTTGGCTGAGAACTAAAATATTTCAATTAGGAAATGCTCTCCTGGTGCCTCGTTGGAACTATAGTTTGGGTGCCTGTAGTGAGGTGATGACACACTGGTGCAGCGCCTCCTGCTGGTCATCTGGGAAATTAGCTCTTTTCCAGCTTACAGAGCGCCCTGTGCAGGCCAGTGTCTCGCCTGCCACTGGCCCAGTGTCCCTCCTGGACCCTGGTGCCCTTTATCTCAGGGTTCTGCCCCAGCAGTACCCTGTCGCTCTGGGTCTCCCCTTGCAGGGGAAACCCAACCCTCTAAACCCACCTTGCCTCAGTGGCTGCTGCCAGTCATCAGCTAGTCCCTGCTCACTGAGGCAGACTGCAGTGTAATGGCCACTCATCACTGGCAAGGGGGTAGGACCAGCTGCCTCTGCCTATTCCCAAGCTGCCCTCTGCAACCCCAGTACCTTTCTGGGCCTTTACCAAGGCCAGCAGTCTGAGGGTTTACCAGGCTGGATCTCCCCAGCTCCCTTTGCCCTTCCCCAGCACTACTCTGCTTCAGGTACCTTCTTCTCAGGCAGCTAGCCCTTCCCACTCCAGGGCTAGAGTGAGACTCCTCCAGCTTCTGGCCCACAGCCCTCTTATAAGGGCCAGCTGTGGCCTGACTGGGGAGTTGCCCCAGCTATGGTTGCTTCCCCCAATCAGCCTAGTTGTTCCCAGCTGCAGCCCTCTCCAGGGCTGCTTCTACTATTGGCTCCCCCAGGTGGCCAGGTGGCTCTCTCCCAGGGCTGTTTTAACCCCTTCAGGGCCGGAGCAGGGTGACCACCCTGCTACAGTGTCCCATACTCCGATTATTGTTCTTGGGCCGGGCTCTCCTGTCAGCCTACATCTTCTTCAAAGGGAAGAGCATCTTTGCCAGCAGGCTGGCTAACCTAGTGAGGAGGGCTTTAAACTAGGTTCACCGGGGGAAGGAGACCAAAGCCCTGAGGTAAGTGGGAAAGCGGGATACCGGGAGGAAGCACAGGCAGGAATGTCTGTGAGGGGAGGGCTCCTGCCTCATACTGGCAATGAGGGGCGATCAACAGGTTATCTCAAGTGCTTATATACAAATGCACAAAGCCTTGGAAACAAGCAGGGAGAACTGGAGGTCCTGGTGATGTCAAGGAACTATGACGTGATCGGAATAACAGAGACTTGGTGGGATAACTCATATGACTGGAGTACTGTCATGGATGGTTATAAACTGTTCAGGAAGGACAGGCAGGGCAGAAAAGGTGGGGGAGTAGCACTGTATGTAAGGGAGCAGTATGACTGCTCAGAGCTCCGGTACGAAACTGCAGAAAAACCTGAGTGTCTCTGGATTAAGTTTAGAAGTGTGTGCAACAAGAGTGATGTAGTGGTGGGAGTCTGCTATAGACCACCGGACCAGGGGGATGAGGTGGATGAGGCTTTCTTCCGGCAGCTCACGGAAGCTACTAGATCGCATGCCCTGATTCTCATGGGTGACTTTAATTTTCCTGATATCTGCTGGGAGAGCAATACAGCGGTGCATAGACAATCCAGGAAGTTTTTGGAAAGCGTAGGGGACAATTTCCTGGTGCAAGTGCTAGAGGAGCCAACTAGGGGGGGTGCTTTTCTTGACCTGCTGCTCACAAACCGGGTAGAATTAGTGGGGGAAGCAAAAGTGGATGGGAATCTGGGAGGCAGTGACCATGAGTTGGTTGAGTTCAGGATCCTGACGCAGGGAACAAAGGTAAGCAGCAGGATACGGACCCTGGACTTCAGGAAAGCAGACTTCGACTCCCTCAGGGAACGGATGGCCAGGATCCCCTGAGGGACTAACTTGAAGGGGAAAGGAGTCCAGGAGAGCTGGCTGTATTTCAAGGAATCCCTGTTGAGGTTACAGGGACAAACCATCCCGATGAGTCGAAAGAATAGTAAATATGGCAGGCGACCAACTTGGCTAAATGGTGAAATCCTAGCGGATCTTAAACATAAAAAAGAAGCTTACAAGAAGTGGAAGGTTGGACATATGACCAGGGAAGAGTATAAAAATATTGCTCGGGCATGTAGGAATGTTATCAGGAGGGCCAAATCGCACCTGGAGCTGCAGCTAGCCAGAGATGTCAAGAGTAACAAGAAGGGTTTCTTCAGGTATGTTGGCAACAAGAAGAAAGCCAAGGAATGTGTGGGCCCCTTACTGAATGAGGGAGGCAACCTAGTGACAGAGGATGTGGAAAAAGCTAATGTACTCAATGCTTTTTTTGCCTCTGTTTTCACTAACAAGGTCAGCTCCCAGACTGCTGCGCTGGGCATCACAAAATGCGGAAGAGATGGCCAGCCCTCTGTGGAGATAGAGGCGGTTAGGGACTATTTAGAAAAGCTGGACGTGCACAAGTCCATGGGGCCGGACGAGTTGCATCCGAGAGTGCTGAAGGAATTGGCGGCTGTGATTGCAGAGCCACTGGCCATTATCTTTGAAAACTCGTGGCGAACCGGGGAAGTCCCGGATGACTGGAAAAAGGCTAATGTAGTGCCAATCTTTAAAAAAGGGAAGAAGGAAGATCCTGGGAACTACAGGCCAGTCAGCCTCACCTCAGTCCCTGGAAAAATCATGGAGCAGGTCCTCAAAGAATCAATCCTGAAGCACTTGCATGAGAGGAAAGTGATCAGGAACAGCCAGCATGGATTCACCAAGGGAAGGTCATGCCTGACTAATCTAATGGCCTTTTATGATGAGATTACTGGTTCTGTGGATGAAGGGAAAGCAGTGGATGTATTGTTTCTTGACTTTAGCAAAGCTTTTGACACGGTCTCCCATAGTATTCTTGTCAGCAAGTTAAGGAAGTATGGGCTGGATGAATGCACTATAAGGTGGGTAGAAAGCTGGCTAAATTGTCGGGCTCAACGGGTAGTGATCAATGGCTCCATGTCTAGTTGGCAGCCGGTATCAAGTGGAGTGCCCCAAGGGTCGGTCCTGGGGCCGGTTTTGTTCAATATCTTCATAAATGATCTGGAGGATGGTGTGGATTGCACTCTCAGCAAATTTGCGGATGATACTAAACTGGGAGGAGTGGTAGATACGCTGGAGGGGAGGGATAGGATACAGAAGGACCTAGACCAATTGGAAGATTGGGCCAAAAGGAATCTGATGAGGTTCAATAAGGATAAGTGCAGGGTCCTGCACTTAGGACGGAAGAACCCAATGCACAGCTACAGACTAGGGACCGAATGGCTAGGCAGCAGTTCTGCAGAAAAGGACCTAGGGGTGACAGTGGACGAGAAGCTGGATATGAGTCAGCAGTGTGCCCTTGTTGCCAAGAAGGCCAATGGCATTTTGGGATGTATAAGTAGGGGCATAGCGAGCAGATCGAGGGACGTGATCGTTCCCCTCTATTCGACATTGGTGAGGCCTCATCTGGAGTATTGTGTCCAGTTTTGGGCCCCACACTTCAAGAAGGATGTGGATAAATTGGAGAGAGTCCAGCGAAGGGCAACAAAAATGATTAGGGGACTGGAACACATGAGTTATGAGGAGAGGCTGAGGGAGCTGGGATTGTTTAGCCTGCAGAAGAGAAGAATGAGGGGGGATTTGATAGCTGCTTTCAACTACCTGAAAGGGGGTTCCAAAGAGGATGGCTCTAGACTGTTCTCAATGGTAGCAGATGACAGAACGAGGAGTAATGGTCTCAAGTTGCAGTGGGGGAGGTTTAGATTGGATATTAGGAAAAACTTTTTCACTAAGAGGGTGGTGAAACACTGGAATGCGTTACCTAGGGAGGTGGTAGAATCTCCTTCCTTAGAGGTTTTTAAGGTCAGGCTTGACAAAGCCCTGGCTGGGATGATTTAACTGGGAATTGGTCCTGCTTTGAGCAGGGGGTTGGACTAGATGACCTTCTGGGGTCCCTTCCAACCCTGATATTCTATGATTCTATGATGCGCCACCTTCGCCCAGCTGGGCAGCCTGGTCCATAGAGGAGAATGGGGACATAAGGAAATTGAACTACAGCTCCCAAGAGGTACGTTTCTGATTTAAAATAGGTCAGTTTTTTAACCAAAACTTCAATTTGTGGGCATTTGTTTTTTTGACAAACGATTAAATTTTTCATGTGGAAAGTGGACACTTTTCACTAAAGATTTTGTGTAGTTGAAAGCCCAATTTTCAAAGGAAAAATTTCAACCTGCCCTAATCCACATAGATTTAAAATTCTTCATCTTGTTTTGAAAACAATAAGGATGAACCTCCATTTCCACCACATGCCAGTCATTACAAATGGGGTGACTCAGGCTTTGACGATCATACTTCTCCCTGGTAGAGATAAGATTTTTAGAAATGTGTGTGTTTTTGCAGTCACTTTTTATATTGGTCATTCCTAAGTGTCCGTGCTATGGGGCAAACTTAATACTGGAGCTGGTCAACATTTTTTGAATGAAATTTTTTTTCTTCAGGGTATAGCTTTCTCCATATATCTACTACCTGCCTGTCAGTGATTGCATTTGGTATCTCTTTTCATGTTTTTCCTCTCGATATATTTGGGTGTTTTTAATCAGAACTTCTCTCTAGCTTTAGGTTTGGAACCTAAGTAAAATCCGCTAGTACAAGTAAAATATCTTTGACACGTGGGGCAAGATCTAACAAAAGATTATTAGTGAATTCTGTTTTTTATTTAGTTGGCTGCATATATATCTAGTTTATTGCCCATTTACAGTTCCTGAAACATGTCTATGCCTATTAGATAGATCAGGACTGCTTTACTTGACATGGGAAGATTTTACAAATTAGGCAACCATTTTTTGTCACTCCCACCCCGCCGAAAACTGCAGAAGATAGATCTCCAACCCAAACCTTGTTTAGTTTAGCTTGACTCTTCTATGGAGAGATGAATTTCTTTTATACCTGCAATATCTTAAATTAATTTTTAATGTTATTTAGTATCTTTTAATTTTGTTTCCCTTTACTGTGTTAAGTCCATTAACATTCCAAGAGACTATTTTATTAGTACTGTTAGTCTCCATTATGGGGCAGAATTAGGGAGCAAGCTATTAAAACCAAAGTTTCTCTTATTTCCTTTAATTTTTTGATGTAAACTCAGATGAGAAAGATTTTTATCAAAAGGAGAGAAAAAGGATGTGTGGAAAGAGTGTTTATATGTGTGTGTGTGGTGGAAGCGAGCAAGACATTTGCCTCTTTTTCTCTTCATGGAGAAACTGAGTGAACATATATTCCAACGCTGATTTTATTGTTATACCCTCTCAATTTTTGAAAAAGTAAAATGATTCCCTGGCCCTTTCCCCATTATATATCTACTCTCTATTACAGCCATGTGTCTGAGGCCTAGGTAAAGAGACAGGAACTATTGAAACAAATTGCACAATTCAAACCTGCAACAAAAAAGAAAAACATAAAAACAAAAGGGGACTTAAACTCTGAGTTAAATAAGTGCTGTTCTAATATAGACGGCCGGCTAGCCAGTTCCCTTTCCCCACGGTTTAGGCCTTTATTAAACAAATGGAGAGGAAAATCTTCTCTGTTAACAGACCGTTGAGGAATCACCAAACATCCCCTTCTTATAACATATTCATAACGTGGTTCCTTGATTTGATTGCAGTAATGTGTCCCCAACAGTAGATAAACTTCCTGCTGGTCTGGGAAGACTTTTTGACTGTGCTTTGGGGTCTCCGTTGGGCTGTATCTCCTCTTGGTTGAGTTCAGCATGGTTTCTAATAATGTCCATAGTTGTCTAGGTTTGCTGAGGCCATCACCTGCAATTTTGACCCTTGCCTGACCTGGTGGCTTTAATGCAGTGATTTGGCTATGGTTATTGATAGGCACTATCAGTGCCTCACTTGGCGAGAGGAGGATGCTGACCATTCTTATTTGGAAGTCTACTGTGTTGTCAAGAGACTGTCCCGTCTCAAATGTCTGCTTCCCTGGGAAAGTGATGGCAGAATGATGATGGGTGTACAGTTCCAGCTTTGAATTGGACACTGACATCCTGGGTTGGATCTGGCTTTTTTATTTTATTTGTTTATTTAGGAGTTTAGACCATGCTTGTTAGGGTCACCAGTGAGTTTAGATGGGGATCAGCCAGCCATTTTTGTCATAATGAGTCTGTCAGCAGCCTTTATGACCACTCATGATAGCTTAGGGTTTTGATGACTCGGGGATGAAGCTAGTGGGTCTGGAACTGTCAGCCACCATTGACTCTAATTATACGCGAAGGGTTCGTCTCAAGTAACCAGACTAGGTATTGTTAAAAGCCACACAGGTGACTGTGGTACAGCTTCATGAAGTATATTCTAGACCCAGCTGTAGAATAGGCTTCATGGGCAGTTATTTTGAACCTCCCCTGTCACAGAGGGAGGATAGGAAGATCTCCACCGCAGCACGTAGCTGTCGGCCCACCTACGCCATGTCCTTCACAGTCTGAAAGGCATGTGTGTGCTCTGCCTCCCCAAACCCTGCCCTCTTCCCTTTGTGCAGAAGAATCATATCCCTTCTGATTTCAGGTGAGCTTTTGTGGCCATGGGGCCAGGATTTACCCATGGGCCAAAATCTGCCCTCACACTCGTTCTGCCCAGTTGACTTAAGTAGGTCTGCCCTCACACTCGTTCTAGCCAAGGGCAGAATTTAGCTTTAAATGTCTGGATTCCAAAAGAGGATGTCTGCTGCTTGTAGAGCAGATATAACCCATTAACATGATCCCCCAGGTACTGTCTGGAGTCACTGTAGTATGCAACACACAAATTACCACATACAGGACTTGAACCAGGGATCTTCATGGTCTGTAAACAGCTCCTCTACTTGGTGAGCCAAAATGAGATCTCCTTTAGCTGGGCCAGTAGGCGCTATGCATATGCTTCACTCAGCCAGGAGCTCCTCTTTGCATATGCTTCAGTAGGAATCTAATGAGGATGTGATGTCATATGAAGAAAGTACTTAGTTGTCAGTTGAGCTCCTCTTTTGAAAACTTGACAGAAGAGTCCCACAATTTATCATTGGCTCCTTCTGTCAAAGAGCCAGAGATCTGTTGTAAGAAGAGAGCTGCCTTCAGTGGAGTGTTTGTTATGCAATGCAGTGCAAGTCTTCAGATCACAGACACTGGGTCGTTGTTAGTTAACTTGAAAGGCCTCTGATGCAGCACATCTGTTGTAGATGAACACTGATTTGAGAAGAAAGATTAACAGGTAGCAAAGATTTTTTTGTTTTGTTTTTAAAAACTCATTTCTCATTAAAAGTGACTGATACTTTTGGTAAAAAAGGAGTAATGCTTCCATACAGCATCAACAAAGAACTATCCTAAGTAAGCCATTGTATTTGCTCTTATCTATCAGAACACAAAATCCCACTTAGTTTCTTTTTAAACCTGTCCGTTATTTCTCTTTGCTATTGAAAAGCAGAGATCTTTCTTCTTCTTCTTCTTTTTTTTTTTACTTTTGTTTTAATGCCTTCCCCTCAGGCTAGTTAGAAACACTGGTATAGATTCCAGGTTAGTATTAACTAAATTATACTTACAAATTGTTTAAAAGTCAACCTTGTGGTCTTACATTTGCTCACATTATACGGGGTTTCTTTTTTTTAATTAAAAATAAAAATATTATTTTAAAATAAATAAATAAATGTTTAATATAGCAGGACCAGAGACTGAGCTAATTGTATTTTGCCATAATGCGTGACATCCTTAGGGAGCAGGAGGTCTGCTTAGCTGGAGCAAAGACTCTCTGTCTGCAGACTTGGGTCAGATGGAGTGGCCAGGCTCATTAACTCCAGAGATACCAGCTGGTGTCACTGTGGTGCAATAACGCTTCACAAAAGAGGCAGGCAAAGATTTGGAATATCTCTCGGCTGACCAGAATCTAGCAAATACTTTTGTATGTTGTTGCAGAGTCAAGATATTTGCATGTGTTACTTCATATACATTTTCATTATTTATTTGTGTGAAATCTAATTTGTGAATGCATGAGGGGAGTGTGATGGATGAGGATGTATTTATGAAAATATCTGTTTGTGGCTTTGTAGATATTTAATATTTATGTGGCTTGATTTTCAAAGGTGCTGAGCAGCTGCAGCTCCTGTGAACTTCAGTGGGATTTGGGGGTGCACAGCACATTAGAAAATCAGGCCAATAATGCATATGTTTACATGTAACAGGTCTCTGTCACTTGTACTTTAGTGGTTTCTTTTTTAAAGTCTTTGAAGGAGGTATAAAATCTGGATATTGTTGACTTTAGTGATTGTTTACTTCTGACTAATTTTAACAGATGTTTTGTAGTATTAAATCTATTGATCATGAAGATCAATCTTTTACATTTTTAAGTGCATCACAGTTTTCCCACTAGATCAAAATGAGAGCTTGGAACAGCCTACTCTTTCTGACTTAACAAGCTGCTTTTATTTTCCCCACAACTTTCTCTAACAATATAATGACCATCTTTAAATCCTTTGGGCTTGAAAGCTTGGCAATAAAGCCTGGTGCAGCGATTTTTCTCTGGGCTGAAACATGAAAATCAAAATTTTTCTCTACTGAGTAGTAGATTTGGAACATATGTAAAGAGTGAAGGAATCTTATTGAGTGACAAAGGTGCCTGTTCTACTTCCTAAGATAATTTAGCAAAACATATGTATGTGTGTTTTGTATTTGATTTTTCCAAGCCACCACCTTGAGATATCTTCTGGGCAAAACTCAGGTTGGATTAGCAAAGTACTTATCAGCGTATTTGTGTAATTTAGAGGCTGTTTTAAAGTTGCATTTTCAGCTGTTTTTGCAAAGAGGTTCCCTGCATTCCTATCAGGAGATCAGTATATTTAGGAGTAAATGTCTTAACTTTTCAAAATAATTTTTTTTTCATATTTAAATAAAAGATAGGATCTGTGGACTGGTTAGTTCAGGGGAATGGAGGGTTATGGAGAACCTTTTGCCTCTGAGTAACTCATCTGAATTCAACGCAGGTTGATAAAGACTGAATTTAGTTATCCTCAGATAGCTTTTCGGTGGCTTATGTGTAATGGGTAAATAGTCTCAGTCCAAGGCCTAGTCCATTTAGTATTTGGCTCCCTTTTTTGGTGACCTGAGGCAAGGGGCCAAAATTTGAATAGGAATAATGGCTGAATTATTTTCTCCCCTGTAGCTAGCTCTTTGGATCAGAGTTGAATCACAGCAGGGAGAGTGAATTTTTGCCTTTTCTATGGAGTTCAGTTTCCACTGCTGTCAATCTAACACT
Organism: Lepidochelys kempii; assembly: GCF_965140285.1. NCBI lineage: Eukaryota > Metazoa > Chordata > Testudines > Cheloniidae > Lepidochelys > Lepidochelys kempii. Next base: position 17,405,013 of record NC_136391.1, read on the forward strand.
CTCCATGAGAACTAAATCCACATACACACTGAAATACAGCCCTCTTACCAGTTGCAGTAGGAGCTGCTTAACTAGGATGCTTTGGTGGATTCCTTCTGGTCCCAATTAACCAACTGTCCCAAGTTTAAAGAATACTACTTTATCTAAACTGTTATCTACACTGTCACTGACATATTGATCATCTTTAAGACTCATTCCTGCAAGATGGCAAACTTCTCTCAAAAGAGGTGCTAAGTATCTTGTCTCCCATTGACTTTCAAGAACTACACCCCACACAGGATATGACCCTTAAGTGATTTTGTGAATGAGTTAAATTACTTTTAATTGATGACTTGAAGATAATTATCACTTATAAAATACAATTCAGAAACATGAAAGTGAGCAGAATAAAGCATCATATCAAATCATACCAATATATAGTATTCAGTTCATGGGGGGAAAGTCTAATTTTTTTCATTTATAGTCTCTGTATTTAACATGTTCCCAGTCACTAACTAGTCTGCATTACAGATATTATTTCATAGAATCATAGAATATCGGGGTTGGAAGGGACCTCAGGAGATCATCTAGTCCAACCCCCTGCTCAAAGCAGGACAAATCCCCAACTAAATCATCCCAGCCAGGGCTTTGTCAAGCCTGACCTTAAAAACCTCTAAGGAAGGAGATTCCACCACCTCCCTAGGTAACACATTCCAGTGCTTCACCACCCCCCTCGTGAAAAAGTTTTTCCTAAATATCCAACCTAAACCTCCCCCACTGCAACTTGAGACCATTACTCCTTGTTCTGTCATCAGCTACCACTGATCCATCCTCTTTGGAACCCCCTTTCAGGTAGTTGAAAGCAGCTATCAAATCCCCCCTCATTCTTCTCTTCCGCAGACTAAACAATCCCAGTTCCCTCTGCCTCTCCTCATAAGTCAAGTGTTCCAGTCCCCTCATCGTTTTTGTTGCCTTGTGCTGGACTCTTTCCAATTTTTCCACATCCTTGTTGTAGTGTGGGGCTCAAAACTGGACACAGTACTCCAGATGAGGCCCTCCAATGTCAAATAGATGGGAACGATCACGTCCCTCGATCTGCTGGCATGACTCTGGACTGCTGAGAAGGACTTAAGGAATGGGTGCTGGGCAGTATGGCCCAGATTTTTAAAGGTATTTAGGCATTACTGCACTTAGCATCACTACACCCTAACTGATTTAGGAGCCAAAATCTCATTTTTGTGTGGGATTTAGGCACTTAGGAGTCAAAATCACAGTGGGCTCATAAGTGCCTAAACCCCTTATGAAAATGAGATTTAGGCTCCTAAATCAGTTGGGGTGCAGTGACATTAAGTGCAGCAATGCCTAAATACGTTTAACAATCGGGGTCTGCGTGCGTAATGCTCATGCTGAAAAGCCAAAAAATGATCCCCCAAAAGGTGGCTGCCATATTTAGGATTGTCCAATTAAAGCATAAAAACACACGATATTTAATAGTAGTAAATCAGTTTCATGCATTTTATCCAAAGAGGTTATTTTGATTAGCCACATCCTTAAAAGTCATTAGTGTACGAGTGGCTTTGACTCCCCATGCTCTCTATAGAGTGGCAAGGAATGGCGCTGGTGTCTGCTTTATTGGAAGCAGTTCACTTGTCCTTACAGGAGGAGGAATGCTAGGTTCTTAAGCATCAAAAGAGGGAGAGGTGTAAAGGGATTAAAAAAAAGTCTCTTTCTTGAATGAAGGAATGGGATTCTTCTCAAGACCACAACAGGACTGTCACTGACACAGGGAGAGCTCTGATTTGCAATCCCTCATTTTTGCTTAAAAAGAAGAAACACATTTTCTGTACTTAACAGTAATAGCTCTTGTAGTATAGGTTTTTATTAATTAATCCCCCTGATTTTAGGAGGTGATTCATATTTTCTTTAGCTATTGATGAGAAAATTACCTTGTTTATGTGTTTTATTAGCATTTGTGAAAGATGATAGTCTTCTAACAATGGGGGGCCAAATCCTCAAGCCATGCAAAGGGCACAGTGCTGGGGTCAGTGGTCCCAGCACTGACCTGGTAGGTCACATTCTACTGTGATGAGAGCAGTCTGTGCAAATTTATTATGGAGGCTCTTGAAAATGTTGTGAATGAAAGTCTTTTCTGAACAATCAGATTTTTAGCTGGATAATTCCTGTTTAAATGCCAAAACAAGGCTGATTCAGCTCTTAGCTGTATGACTTTTCCTTGTAAGTAAATTGTTGAAACTATGATTAATAGTGACATCAAATTTTTAAGAAGCACAGAATGCGATTCTCTGACAGTAATTCAAGTTGATATGGGTAAAATTTTATAGACTGGTTAAGAAACTTTATTCAAATAATAATAATTCTAACCAAAGAATTATTTTTATAAGAGTCTTAATTTTAGCATTTTCTTTCAGTATAATTATTGCTTTAGTGGTCTGTGCATCTGAAACCTGTTTTACAGTTTTAATCTTTCATGTCAATCCTAAAATAGCTCATCTTTGTGAGGTACTGTGTTGGTAGCAAAGTAGGCAAGAGTGGCACAGGAGCTTCTAGGTAACAGGTAAAGCATGAGTAGCACACTATCAAGACTTGTCTATTAATGCATTGATAATATTGACAGAACTGGCTTCTCATCTCTTGAGACAGAGGCTGAAGTTGCATTTGAGCATGTTTGAAAAGTAAATTGCTGAGTAAAATATATGTATAATCCTAAAATGTCTGTAGAAATAGGGTGAGTTATTGATTCACAGAGCACGACAAAACATCACTGCATGAATTAGCAAACAGCTGTTTCTAATTTGAGTTTAGAACTGTACACAGAGGAACTTGTTTTAGTGTTCACTCCTTTCATTTATAATGAATTTTAATCACTGCTACAGGTGAGAAAAATGTAGAAACAAGCTTGTATCTTGTGGAAGAAACAAAGGAGAGACAGATGCTAACAGATTTACAGTCTGTGATAAAAGGAATGTTTTGGTACACTTTACATGTAATTAGAGTGCAGCTGTTTTCAGTCCCAAGTCCATGATGCACAGCAGAATATAGTATCTGCTGCTTTTCCAAAGGGAGTAAAGAAAAACAGTGATTCAACCCTGAAAGCATTTAGTTTATTCCTGGATTTAACATAAAACTTTCTTCTCCACCCTGACTATGTCATTTATTAAAGGGTGATAGAATTTAAAAATACAGATAGTTGTCTTAGGAAAAGTTTTATGTTTGAAAAAAAAAGTTATCTTATCTGTATCATCTATCAAGATTTAAATGTCATCTTTATCCATATCCATTAATGATTCTAGTAGAAGGCAAGATCCAGAGAAATGACATTAAGACAACTTTGATATCTAGACTGCTTTCACCTAGGTTTAAGCGTGCTATTCTCACCACAGCTTTGAGGTTGCCATGTTAAACAGTTCAACTACAACAAACATTCTAGTGAATTCAAGTTTTATTTTTTAAATGTATATAATGAGACTTGTGCTCAATTGCATTTTGAGTTTCAGTACTAAATAAATTTGTCTAAGGGGGTGGAAAGCTGGTAAAATAGGACTATATTCTGTAAGTCATGTTATCAGTATCTTCAAGGTAAAACCAGATACCTTATTTCTTTACTTTTGGAATCCTCTTAAAAATGAATGGCAGCACGATGTTGAAAAAAATCACTATTTGCTAGTACTTTAACCCAACAACATTTATTACCATATCAGCATATAATTTGGATGTGACTACATTTTTTAGGCCATAGATATGTATGATGGAAGTAGTGAAGTAGTACTTTCAGAATTATTCAGTACATACAGTCTTCAGACATGACCTGGAAGTATTAATAAGATCTACAGAACAAGTCAAATTAGAAGAAAACCAGCTGAGTGATTTTAAAGGTATGATTGTTTTAAAATTGACAAGTTAGAACTCTTTCAGTTTTTTGAGATTGATGCAAAGCAAGAGTGGGTAAGAAAGTAGGGTCATCTCAAACTATGGGCCTTATAAAACCTGACGTTTTCTATGTCTGGGCCCTTTTAAACTGGGATCATTTAAAATTTAATGGGGAAAAGTGGTGATTTAAGTTGTCTGCTGTCTCGAGCTTATGATTGTCACAGTTCAGGGCAACTGCACTGGTATTCTCCCTCCATGGTCCCTCGAGGGCTCCCACTGTAGGCTCCCCACTCCTCAACTACCACCTTTCTTGGGCAGAGTTCTGTCTCTCTCTCCCTCCTGACCAATGGATCTTTAAAGGCTGCACTGTTCCCTGCCAGCACTGCAATATTTCTAGCAACCCACACTGCCTAAAAACCCAATGTCTGCACTTTGCTTTTGCCTACTGTATCGCTTGCAGTTATAAGTTTCCACACAGCAATTTATAAAAAAGCACATTTATTCTTAAGGTGTGAAAGCATTACAGAGAAAACATATTAAAAATAACAAAAAAAAACCCTACCCACATGCTGAAAAGCTTACCAGAGGTCATCTCAATGCCAACCTCTGGCTTCTATAAGTGTCAGACCTTTCAAATTTACAACTGGATTTTCCCCCGGGGTTACAAGGTCATAACTGTCTCAGATTCAGAACCAGAACCCAGGCTGGTCAGATCAGCCTGTTTCTTTATACAGCTCAGGCGTTGGATAACCAACCCTCAGGAGCAGATAATAGTAGATGTCATAAATATAAAGGGAAGGGTAAACCCCTTTGAAATCCCTCCTGGCCAGGGGAAAGCTCCTCTCACCTGTAAAGGGTTAAGAAGCTAAAGGTAACCTCGCTGGCACCTGACCAAAATGACCAATGAGGAGACAAGATACTTTCAAAAGCTGGGAGGAGGGAGAGAAACAAAGGGTCTGTGTCTGTCTGTAGTCGTCTTGGCCAGGGACAGAACAGGAATGGAGTCTTAGAACTTTTAGTAAGTAATCTAGCTAGGTATGTGTTAGATTATGATTTCTTTAAATGGCTGAGAAAAGAATTGTGCTGAATAGAATAACTATTTCTGTCTGTGTATCTTTTTTGTAACTTAAGGTTTTGCCTAGAGGGGTTCTCTATGTTTTTGAATCTAATTACCCTGTAAGATATCTACCATCCTGATTTTACAGGGGGGATTTCTTTATTTCTATTTACTTCTATTTTTTATTAAAAGTCTTCTTGTAAAAAAACTGAATGCTTTTTCATTGTTCTTAGATCCAAGGGTTTGGGTCTGTGGTCACCTATGCAAATTGGTGAGGCTTTTTATCCAACATTTTCCAGGAAAGGGGGGGTGCAAGTGTTGGGTGGATTGTTCATTGCTCTTAAGATCCAAGGGTCTGGATCTGTAGTCACCTAAGCAAATTGGTGAGGCTTTTTACCAAACCTTGTCCAGGAAGTGGGGTGCAAGGTTTTGGGAAGTATTTTGGGGGGAAGGACGCGTCCAAACAGCTCTTCCCCAGTAACCAGTATTAGTTTGGTGGTGGTAGCGGCCAGTCCAAGGTGTAATATTTTGTACCTTGGGGAAGTTTTGACCTAAGCTGGTAAAGATAAGCTTAGGAGGTTTTTCATGCAGGTCCCCACATCTGTACCCTAGAGTTCAGAGTGGGGGAGGAACCGTGACAGTAGACAATCACCCTCATTTCATGGCTAGCTTCCAAAGGTATTTGCATAACTGGAAGTGGGTGTCACGCCAGGGTAGATTGTCAGAAAACAGGGTAGACATCCCAAACTAGTGGTGTGTTCTGTAATTAAATTTCACCAAGCCAGTGACAAATGTGAACTCCTGGATCACTGTACTTGTCTTACCATGGAGTCACAGACAGTTCCTTTGGGCTCTCCAGTATATCTAACCATCAGAGAAGTCAAGTTCTGGAACAGCCTTCCAAGGGAAGCAATGGGGGCAAAAGATATGTCTGGCTTCAAAACAAAGCTTGATAAGATTATAGAGGAGATGGTATGATGGGATAGCCTAATTTTGGTAATTAATTGATCTTCGACTATTAGTGGTAGATATGCCCAATGGCCTGTGATGGGATGTTAGATGGGGTGGGATCTGAGTTACTACAGAGAATTCTTTCCTGGGGATCTGGCTGGTGAGTCTTGCCCACATGCTCAGGGTTTAGCTGATGGCCATATTTGGGGTCGGGAAGGAATTTTCCCCCAGGGCAGATTGGCAGAGGCCCTGGGGGTTTTTCGCCTTCCTCTGCAGCATGGGGCACGGGTCACTTGCTGGAGGATTCTCTGCACCTTGAAGTCTCTAAACCACGATTTGAGGACTTTAATAGCTCAGACATAAGTTAGGAGTTTGTTACAGGAGTTGGTGGGTGAGATTCCGTGGCCTGCGTTGTGCGGGAGGTCAGACTAGACGATCATATAATGGTCCCTTCTGACCTTAAAGTCTATGATTCTATGATCTTGCCACCCAGATAAACTGGACTTTGTGATAAAAGGTCATTGCAGGCAAAAATCACACCACATAAGGTTGCGACCAGTCACTTACCCCAGATCATTTGGTACTCTACATCTTACACCAAAGACAACGCTGGTAGCCAATTCTGTAGTAAACTAACTAAAGGTGTATTAGCTAAGAAAAGGAACTGAGAGGCATTGAGAGGTTAAAGCAGGTAAAATATATGTACAGGTGATCTGTCTATCATTCCAAATAGTAACAGAGATGTAGTAATATGCCAGTGTCCCAAAGTCTCTCAGGTCTACCCAGAATAACTCTGGGGATCTCTGTCTTCCCATTTAGTTATTCTGCCCTGTTAGAATCCAAACAGTCCAGAAATGCAGGATCTTTCCCTGAATCCATACTTAAAGCTTCTTCTTACAGAAAACAAGCTGACAGAGTCACTACCCACATGAGCTTTTGTTTGATGACAGAGAGTGAGGAATGCAGTTTGAGTCTTTCACCTCTGATCATCACACACAATGACCGCTTGCTTTGAAATTAGTTCTTTTCTGGTAAAGTTCTTCATTTGCATTTCACAAGGCTTCTTTCTTGTTTGGTGGCTCGTTTGATGGGTTATTTAGTTACAGGGGTATACACAGTATAAATGTTTGCAATTGCATTATAACAGGATACAGCTAAGTGAAAACAATGCAAGTAACGTCCCATTAATCTTCATGAAGTTTAAACACCAAATACATTCTTATACATTTAACAATTACTTTGATCTTACTAATACACAAATAAATTTATCTGGGGCTTTGGTATGAGCTGGCACCTGGTCTGTCAGCATCACAGTGGAGAATTTGCATTAACCTCTACCTAGGTATTTTATACATATTGTCCTAAAAAGTCTGTTCTTGTCTGGATAATTTCAAGATAGCTCTTTGAACTCCCAGGCCTCACCTCACATCTCCCCTCTAGAAAGATTACATTCAGTCCTGGACCACAATATTACATTACATTACACAATATTACATTACACTTTTCATTTAATACAGTTAAGTTTTCCCAGGGAAGGAAATAGCCATGTCTTTCACAGTGATCATTCAACTTTAAATAGTCATAATTTTAAAACTACTGAAATAATTTTCTTCAAACTTGGTTTGTTTGTAGAACTTGTTAAGCCTGGAAACTATATGTGTGGTGTTATTTCTTTATGTGAAGTTATATAAGCAGTTCTAGTTTCTAGTGTATATTTTATTAATTGGCTAAATATATGGCATAAGAAGCCATTATATTAAAGCAGTTAACATGGGGGTAAAGAATTATAGTTGATCTTTGCTTCATATATATGTATATTACATTACCTGGCTCATGAATGCTTGATTGCTTTAACCAAATAGTGGTATTAATGCTTATTTTGTGGCATGATATAATTAGAGATAATTACATATAAATTGTGGAAATAATTTCCATTGTTTGGTAGAGCTACTTTTGAATATGTACTAGTCAAAACTTATCAAGGCCAACTATATGATTATATTTCAGTGATAGGTGCTAGTTGGATTGCTAATATCATTCAAGGATAGGTGTATATCATCATGTGTGTCAGCTCTAACTGTCTTCCGTTATCACAGTTAAAAATACACTCAGGGGAGTTTAACAATGGAGTTTTGGATATTGTAGGTTCTTGTTTATTATTTACTTTGTTCTTATTACATTTGAGTGGTATTGGGAGATGAGAGCAAACAAGATAAAAGTTTTTTTGTTTTTTTGGGGGTTTTTTTAAGTAAAAATGTATCAAAGTGAACTGAAACATTTAAACCTCATACATTTGGTATGTAAACTTCATTTGCATTGATTCACACCAACACTGCAGTGTATCCAGACACCGTATACTGTGTGAAAGTGTAATACATACTACATTTTAATCCATTGTGAGTTTTTATCCCTGTTTATTTATTACAGTTAAAAATTTGCTTTCACCTCTGAAATTCAATGATAATTTTCTTGCTGTGTTCCCTGGTTAGGTGTCTCTGACAATAATACTTATTAATACTATTTGCCCCTCTGTTGGGCCTTACATCTGAGAACCTCACTCTGCTTTACAGTCATTAGAGAATTAAGTTTTATAACACCCCTGTGAGCCAGGAGAGTACTCTTCCTTTTATACAGATGGGGAACTGAGGCACACAGAGAGTTTATGGGTAACATTTTTTAAGTGCCTAGGTGGTTAAGGAGCATAAAATTCATTTTCAAAAGTAACTTCAGCTCTTAGGAGCCTAAGCCTCATTTACTTTCCATTAGACTTGGGCTCCTAGGTGCTCCAGTTCCTTTTAAAAATGGGATTTAGGTTTCTGAGGCAATGTCTACACTGGCAATTGAACGACAAAACATCTGTCTTTCAGACGTGTTAACCCCCCCTTACCCCCAAAAGGCAAAAGTTTTGCCACGACAAGTGCCAGTGTGAATGAACAGCGCAATGTCAGCAGGAGTGCTCTCCTGCTGACAAAGCTATCCCCACTTGTTGGGGGTGGAAATTTTTTGTCAGCAGGAGAGCCGACAAACAGCAGCTACACTGCACAACTTTTAGCGGCACAGCTGTTGCAACACAGCCATGTTGCTAAAAGCTGTGTAGTGTAGACAAAGCCTAAGTTGCTTTGGTGCTTTGGCCATTTTTACCTTAGGTGATGTTCCCAATGTCACAGAGAGACTGTGGCAGAGCAAGGAATCTTGTGAGTCACAGAGCTGAACTTTAACCATTAGACAATCCTTCCCCTTGACAATAGCTTCTCTGCTAAGTATAAATCAGATCTGTATACAGGAAGAGAAATGGCTAATTTATTCCTGTTGCGTTTGTTGCTCTGGTGAACAACAGTAGCTCCCAGGTCTACCCACCCCAGCCTATTGTTCCCTATACAAAATGTCTCTCCAAGGCTCAAAAAGGAGTCTTCTTTTAAGCTGCATCTCCAGCATTCCCTGTTGTGCAGTCCTCCCTAGGTGCCACCACTGTAGCTTCTTTCAGCCTCCTTCCATCTCTCTCAGCATGTACTGCAATCCAGGGAAATTCCCTCTCTCCTTATTTAAAGGCACAGTACAGTGTAATCACACTTGCTCATCACGTCAGTAAGTTCTTTCAGCTGTTCTTCCAACTCAGGTGCTGTTGTCTCTCAGAACTGATGTGCTGGTTGTGTGTATGGGGATGTCTACACAGCAGCAGGGAGATTGCTTCCCAGTATGGGTAGACACACATTTGCTAGCTCTGCTTGAGGCAGCATGCTAAAAAGGGCAGTGGGGCCATGGTGGAAGAGCAGAGGCTTTGGCTAACCATCTGAATACCACCTTGCCTGATCCCCTGAGTATGTTCTTGTGTGACTAGCCTGACCTGTTGCCTGTGCCACTTTAACCACACTACTATTTTGAGCATGCTAGCTGAAGCAGTGGTAGCACGTATCTGTCTGCCCGCCCCGGGAAGCCCCTCGCAGCTGCTGTGTACACATTTCCTGTGTATGTATCTGTATGTGATGTCACCCTTTGGTGGCTGACCCACAATGTGGTGAAGGGACTTGTACTACTGCCTGCTAAAGGCGGTCTGTGTGTTTGGAGCTGGAGGATCCAGGGCTCTAGTCTTGGCTCTGCGCATGTGGGTGACTGTTCTAGTAAATCGAATCTGCTGCTTCCAACTCACATTCTTTGTAGCATGTTGTGATCCCTGTGCTACTCTCTCTAATGGTGCATTCACCCTTGTGCAGAGAACCAGCACAAGACCTACATAAGCCCTCTGGACACAAGAGAATTTTGCCCTAAAGGAGGGTGTAAATCGAAAGGTAACAGGCCACAGCTTTATTAAGGATAATGACGTCAGAGCGTAGAAACATACAGATAGTGCTTGCTGAATTACACCACTACCCTGTCTGATTTCTTCCAAATTTCCCACTGAGGTGCCAAGCCTCTTCCATCGGATCAAACAAGCAGGAAGGCTCTAAGGTCCCATCTACTGAGCAACACAGCAGTTCTTTGAGTAGTGCCCTGTGGGTGCGCCACTATACATGTATCTGTACGCCTGCGCCTCTGATTGGTGATTTTAGGTAGCAGTGTCCATTCGGCCTGCACATGCACTCTCCCTCATGCTCTGCCTTGAGGCTATTTAGCACTGTAAGGGCGAACCACCCTCAATTCCTTTTCAACCGCAAGATGGAGCAAGTAGCAGGCTGGTTTACTTTGAATCTATGGCTACTTACTCTCTTCTACACCTTTCAATGACGTCAGCATTTCTAGTGGCCCTCACGTCAGCATGACAAATACGGGAAATAGCGGTGCTGATGGCTCACCCAGTCTTCACGGTCTTCTTTAAAGACAAAGTCACTCTGAGGCCGCACCCAGAGTTCTTCCCCAAGGTGGCCTCATCCTTCCATATGAACCAACTCATCCACCTCCCTACTTCTTTCCCAAAACTGCACCGTGATAACAGGGAGGCGATACTACATATGCTTGACGTTAGGGGAGCCTTCACATTTTATTTGGACTGGACAAAGGGCTTTAGGAAATCTTCTAAATTCTTCCTCTCAATTGCGGACAGATCTCAGGGCTCTGCAATATCAGCTGAAAGGCTCTCCAAATGGGTCTCAGACCGCATTAACTATTGTTATCCCTCAGGAATTTGCATGCATTCCACGAGATCCGTTTCCCTCTTGGTCGCGTTCGTTAAAGATGTTTCCATCTCAGAAATCTGCAGGGCAGCAATGTTTGCTTCTGCTCATACTTTTGCAGAACACTACGCTATTACTCGAGACTTAGCTTCTCATGCCATCTTTGGCTCCACAGTATTATCATCAATAATAGGCTCCACTCCGAAGTCGCAGCCCTCCACAGGGGATACTGCTGTAAAGTCACTTACAGTGAAGCACCCATAGAGACAGTACTCGAAGAAGAGCTTATTACCTCGTGCACTAATGATGGTTCTTCAAGTGAAGTTCTTCAACAAGTGAAGGCTCAGCTGAAAGTTTGATAGAATGTAACAAAGTTTCTGGCTAGCTTTGTGTGAGGAAGTGGAAAGACGGTGTCTTTCAGGGACGTGAAATTATATGTATGTGTACACAATTTTATTTCTATTAGCAAAGTAATTGTCTTAACAAATATATCAACCCTATCAGGAGACTGTGCTAGCTAGGTCTTTCCGTTTCTGACAAGTTATATCTTCCTTTTGAAAACCAATCATGAATTCATAGCTCTGGGGTTGATTGTCATAGCTGCATGAGTACATTTCTGAACTTGGCTTGCGTTATGTGAATGATAAACGGAAAACAAAGTGTGATTTATAGAGCAGTTTGGCCAAATTGCTCTTATTAGATGGAAAAATACATTTATTGAATGCATCTAGGCTGAAATTATCTCTTCAGTGATGATGATGAATGCTTGTAGCTTTGTAAACATGCTGAACATTAAGTTGGTAAATGACTGTATCACTTTGTGATTGATTATCAAGTTTGGCCACGTAAGCATCACGACCTACACATATATCTCACAGTCTGCCTGCATTCTGAAGCCTACTTAATGCTCTGTTTTTTCTAATTAAACTTTTATTGAATTTTCTTCTCCTTTTAATACTCGTTTTGATTCTCTTATGCGCAGATGACAAAAGACTTGCACCAGCCATGTGATTCCCTATTTTAGAACAGTCCCACTTTGCAGGATTAGCCATTTTTAATGACTTTAATCTCCTTTTTGAAAGTGATTTTTCTCATTCTGTTACATTCCTTTGATTGCATTAATGTAGAATTATTTGGAAAAATCACTATTGCCAGGCATGTCTCACCACGTTTTAACTGTATCTTCCCAATGTAAAATACTCCAGCAAAATTCCTTAGCATATTCTTCTGGGCTTATTATAAGGCTTTTCTCAATTTAAAGTGGCAAGTTAAAATTAACAGCATTGTTTTTCATTCCATAAAGAGATAAATGATAATGAGTTTTCCCTCTAATTTCTTCAGTTTTAGTTTTTGGATTCTTTAATGTTTTGTTTGTAAGGTAGTCAAGGTAGATTTTGTGTGGGAGCAATAGTTGTCCAGCTATTTTTAAATTCTAAAAGGCAGAAAAAACAAATATATTAAAAGGAAAATAAAAGTTTAACACTTAAATCAATAAAATGTCTAAATCAAACTGCCAAAATGAGACAGTCTTGCTTTCAATTTTATGTAAACAAACATGAAAAATGTTATTTCACTTGAATCCATTGAATGCATGTCATTCAGAAAGTAACACCATCTTTCTTTGATTTAAAAAAAAAAATTAGTCCAGTATGCTGGGAGGGCAGCAGGAGGAAGGGAACGCTGCTTTTCAATTCTTAGCATCTTTCCTAAAGTTGTTGCCATGTCTACCTGCTGTGTTTTGGGATAGATCAGTCAGTTTCAGACAAGTGTGAGAACTTCTTAAACATATTTGTATCGCTGAGATAATGGACTAACTTCACTGCTGGCACAGCACATATAATCATATTGAAGTTAACGGAGTTGTACTGGGTTATGCTAGCAGTGAATTTGGCACATCGAATTTGCAGATTGTAAAAGATGCTATGGACACTGAAGCTGATTTATTCATCAAAGTGGTTTAAGCCTATCTGTTTTTTCCCCCTGATTTCACTCTTAAATCATTTATGCTTGTGTACCAATATGCAGCAAAATATTTACTCTTTCTCTGTGATAATAAAGTATGACATTTTACATGCCTATTTTTACAATGATTTTTATTTAATGGCAACTTCTTACAGTTTAGGCCACAGCCAGTTAACTTACAGAGTAGTAATATTGTGGGGTTTTTTTTCCAGTAGAAAAACTGTAGGAATAGCAAATTCACCATGTGCTGCCCTAGTTCGGGCCCTAGCATCCCCCTCTCTCGCTTTTGTCTCCATTCCCCTTGAGGAGCCCAGCTGGCGTGAGCTGGGAATTAGTGAGCAGTGATCTACCGGTACCTCCCCACTGAATCTAATCCAAGAAGCTGGCAGCCAGCTGAATCCTTCCAGTCAGAAGGGCCCATTAATGCAAGTCCCTAGGGAGGCTGCTCCTCCTTTGCTTGGAGAGAGAGAACCCCTGTGAATGTGGCTGACATCAGAGAGAGAGAGAGAGAGAGAGAGAGAGGCTGCGCAGAATGAGGAGCGAACCTGAGTCTTCAGTATGGCATGCAGTAATGTACAACAGAGTAGATTTAAATATGGAGCATATTATATGATTGCTCATACAAAAAGATATTAGGTGTTGGTTACAGGATGAGAATAGAAAGAATTAAAAACAAGTCTCTGTAAAAATCAGTGGATGAAACTTTGTAATGTTCAGGCTCCGCCAGGCTCTTACATTCCTGTCTAACACAGGAACACTGAACGTTCTATAAGTTTAGGTTGCTTGTTGAGAATTATAGTACATTTCTGTAATGAGAATAAAATACTGTTTGCCTGCCATCAGTCATTCTGGAGTAGCAGGTTTGGATGAGTCAAGATGAGGACGCTGTGGTCGTGCTGCGTAAGGAGAGAAGGCCATCCTCCCACACAGCGCCGTGCTAGAAAAAATGCAGCACATTTTTGCTAGATAAGTTGTCTTGTGTATGATTATTTTTATACATTCTTGGTGGAGTGTTCTAAAGTAATGCAAATGCCTCTCTTCCTGGGATGTAAAGGCAGACATTTGACCAAGTATACTATGATATAGGGCATAGGTTCTTGTATTGATGATATCCTCATTAACTTAGTTTTTCTTTGAGAGCTATTCTACTTTACATGTGCTTTAATTTGGTGAAGCTGTTTAGTTGGCAGACAAGTGTATGGGTGGCAGCCTACGCAGTTGGAGGTGGGCTTTTTTTGTTTTTTTTGTTCGGTTATAATAATAGTTGAAGTTGAATCATTAAATGTTTTAGAGGGTAAATGTTTGTGTTTGGAGAAATGGTTCCTTTTTGCGTTGCAGTGCTTTACCCTACCGCTCCTCTACTCTCACAAGTTTTACACTGTTCTTCATTCAGGGTTCAGTTTTATATCAGACTAGTGGCATCTTCACTTAACTTGACATCTTCAGCATTCTCTGTGGAAGGATTACATTTGCACTCATTTTGTTCTCTATCTGATGAACAATTCAAATTATGAAATATGCTAACTTTTTATGTATTTTCTTAAAATAACCATTCTTCTATTCATTGTGTTTCTTTTGGAAAATACTGATTTATGAACTATTTTCTAAACCCTCATCTTTGAGCCATGGAAGTGGGAGCACTCTGTCATTACAGGCTTGGCTGTGCTGTTTTTTTGTTCCTGAAGTTGGTTTTCTGGTGATGACACACGCTCAAATCTCCAAAGATTATTATTAGTCTTTTTATTGCAAGTCTTTTTTTTTTGCAATTGGACAACATTGCCTTTCTAAGCCAATGAATATGGTAACAATCAAAATTTCTTGACAGATTCAACTGAGTATTCTCAAATCTGTTGCTTCTATTTCACATGGATGTTGAATTCTGTTTGCTTTTTCTACATGTTACCGCTTTTGTGCAGCTTTTTAAATCTGTTTCAATTTCAAGAAAGAACTGAAAAGATTTTGTTAAAAGGAGACATTATTTAAAATAATTCTGATGCATCATTTAAAAAAAATCCCACCAAATCACAGGTGACCACTTAATACTGTAGCTCTTAGACATGTTTGTATTGCTTTGCTTCACAATGCATTTTATTTTCTTTACTTATTGTTTGTTCTTTTACAGTTCAGTGAGTAGTTAAGCCTGCTAAAGAAAAAGGCCTTATATCAATGCTAAATGTTTGAATGTTCATAACTTACATAACAATGTGTGCTTCTCTTCCTCTTTCTCAAGCATCCTTTAAAATTCAAGAGACATTTATGTCTTTTTTTTTTTGTTCAGCAACTGATTTTTTTTACTGTAGTAGCAGAAGCCCACAGTGTTGTTGAGAGGCTTTGTCCTTATTTCACAGATGCACTGGGAATTGTTTTTAATCTCCTTTCTGCTTTCCCATTACAGATGGTGATGACGACCCACAACTCTCCTGGGTGGCTTCATCTCCCTCCAGCAAAGATGTTGCATCACCCACTCAGATGATAGGAGATGGGTGTGATCTCGGCATCGGGGAGGAGGAAGGGGGGACTGGCCTGCCATATCCCTGTCAGTTTTGTGATAAGTCCTTCATTCGCCTGAGCTACCTTAAAAGGCACGAGCAGATCCACAGTGACAAACTACCTTTCAAATGTACCTACTGTAGCCGGCTTTTTAAACATAAGAGAAGTAGGGATCGCCACATAAAGCTTCACACGGGGGATAAAAAGTACCATTGCCATGAATGTGAGGCAGCATTCTCTCGCAGCGACCACCTCAAAATTCACCTGAAAACCCACAGTTCGAGCAAGCCATTCAAGTGTACTGTCTGTAAGCGTGGCTTTTCCTCCACCAGCTCATTGCAGAGTCACATGCAAGCTCATAAAAAGAACAAGGAACATATGGCAAAGACTGAGAAAGAGGTGAAGAAGGATGATTTTATGTGTGATTACTGTGAAGAGACATTCAGTCAGACAGAAGATTTGGAGAAGCACGTAATGACACGCCACCCACAGCTTTCTGAGAAGGCAGATTTGCAGTGTATTCATTGTCCTGAAGTATTTGCAGATGAAAACTCACTGCTTTCCCACATTCATCAAGCCCATGCCAACAAAAAACACAAGTGCCCTATGTGCCCTGAGCAGTTTTCTTCAGTGGAGGAAGTCTATTGCCACTTGGATAGCCACAGACAACCTGATTCCAGCAACCACAGTGTCAGCCCTGACCCAGTCTTGGGGAGTGTGGCGTCTATGAGCAGTGCAACACCTGATTCAAGTGCATCGGTAGAACGAGGCTCCACTCCGGACTCCACTTTAAAACCGTTGAGAGGACAAAAGAAGATCAGATCAGTGGAAAGAGAGGAAGGCCAGAACTGGTCTAAAGTCACCTATAGCTGTCCTTACTGCTCCAAGCGTGACTTCAACAGCCTTGCTGTCCTGGAGATCCATTTGAAGACCATTCATGCAGACAAACCTCAACAAAGCCACACATGCCAGATCTGCCTTGATTCCATGCCTACGCTGTACAACTTGAACGAACATGTCAGAAAGGTGCACAAAAACCATGCATATCCCATGATGCAGTTTAACAACATTTCTGCCTTTCACTGTAACTATTGCCCTGAGATGTTTGCGGATATCAATAGCCTACAGGAGCACATCCGCATCACTCACTGTGGACCAAGTGCTACCCCTCAAGATGGTAACAATGCCTTCTTCTGTAACCAGTGCTCCATGGGCTTTCTGACGGAAGCATCCTTGACTGAGCATATTCAGCAAACTCACTGCAATGTAGGAAACTCAAAATTGGATTCCCCTGTTGTTCAGCCAACACAGTCTTTTATGGAAGTTTATTCTTGCCCTTATTGCACAAACTCCCCCATTTTTGGCTCCATCCTGAAGCTTACAAAGCACATTAAAGAAAACCACAAGAACATTCCTCTGGCACACAATAAGAAGTCAAAAGCAGAGCAGAGTCCAGTTTCTTCTGATGTTGAAGTCTCTTCCCCTAAAAGGCAGCGGCTTTCTGCCAGCTTAAACTCAGTTTCTAATGGTGAATACCCATGTAATCAGTGTGATCTAAAGTTCTCTAATTTTGAAAGTTTTCAAACTCATTTAAAGTTACATTTGGAGTTGCTTTTAAGGAAACAGTCTTGCCCTCAGTGTAAAGAAGATTTTGATTCTCAGGAATCTCTCCTGCAGCACCTCACAGTACACTACATGACAACTTCTACCCATTATGTATGTGAGAGCTGTGACAAACAGTTTTCTTCAGTGGATGATTTGCAGAAGCATTTGCTGGACATGCATACTTTTGTGTTGTATCACTGCACCCTTTGCCAAGAGGTTTTTGATTCCAAGGTATCTATCCAAGTACATCTGGCAGTCAAGCATAGCAATGAAAAGAAGATGTATCGTTGTACAGCCTGTAATTGGGATTTTAGAAAGGAGGTGGACCTTCAGATCCATGTAAAGCATAGCCATTTGGGCAATCCAACAAAGTCACATAAATGCATCTTCTGTGGAGAGACCTTCAGCACTGAAGTAGAACTGCAGTGCCACATCACAACCCACAGTAAAAAATACAACTGTAAGTTCTGCAGCAAAGCTTTCCATGCTATCATCTTGCTTGAAAAACATTTGCGGGAGAAACATTGTGTCTTTGATGCTGGGGCTGAGAATGGTACAGCTAATGGCATGACCCCAACTAATAAAAAGACGGAAGCTGCAGATCTCCAGAACATGTTGATGAAGAATCCGGATACTTCAAACAGTCATGAGGCTAGTGAGGATGATGTAGATGCTTCTGAGCCGATGTATGGTTGTGATATTTGTGGGGCTGCCTATACCATGGAAGTCCTTTTGCAAAACCATCGTTTAAGAGATCATAACATTAGACCTGGGGAGGATGATTGTTCTAGGAAGAAAGCAGAATTCATCAAAGGTAGCCACAAGTGTAACATCTGCTCAAGGACCTTTTTCTCAGAAAATGGCCTCAGAGAGCATATGCAGACCCACCGAGGTCCAGCTAAGCACTACATGTGCCCCATTTGTGGGGAGCGCTTCCCGTCCCTTCTGACCCTGACAGAGCACAAAGTCACTCATAGCAAGAGTTTGGATACGGGAACGTGCAGGATCTGCAAAATGCCACTGCAGAGTGAGGAAGAATTTATTGAGCACTGCCAGATGCATCCGGATCTCAGAAATTCCCTCACTGGGTTTCGCTGTGTTGTCTGTATGCAGACAGTCACCTCTACCCTTGAGCTGAAAATTCATGGAACGTTCCATATGCAGAAATTGGCAGGAAACTCTGCAGCCTCTTCTCCCAATGGTCAGGCTTTGCAGAAACTCTACAAGTGTGCTTTGTGCTTGAAAGAGTTCCGGAACAAGCAGGACTTGGTGAAACTGGATGTTAACGGCCTGCCATATGGCCTGTGTGCTGGATGCATGACCAGGGGTACCAACGGACAGTCTTCAGGCTTGACCCCCCAGGAAGTGAATGAGAGACCGTGTGGCAGTCTGAGGTGCCCAGAGTGTAGTGTCAAATTTGAAAGTGCTGAAGACCTAGAGAACCACATTCAGTTAGATCACCGAGACCTGACACCTGAGACTAGCGGCCAAAGGAAGGGTACCCAGACATCCCCTGTTCCCAGAGTAAGTACTGCTGAACTTTAGCATCTCTTATTACACACAATGTAGACCACTAGAGTAACTATACAAAGCATTTAATAGGATTAAAAATTATCTGAAATTCAAATGTTATAAAATTAATAGTAAAAAAAAATATCTTTTGAGAATGACCTGTGCTATAAACAAAGCGTAGCACTGCACAGGGAGAAAATAGGCATCACACAGATTTGTAGACTTCTTAGTTATGTATGGCAGGGTATCAGGGTTCATACTGCAAGCCTACCTTGAAGTTTTCAGCAGAAAGTTGAGCTATATGAACGATTCATTCAGAAGTCAGGGTTTGTGCATAAGTTTGAGTATTTCTTGAGTTCGCAGATCTGCAGAAACTGGGGAGACTTTCATGGAAAAAGATATTTTCAGTATCCAGGAGAAGGGAATTCTAGGTAGTTCACTTTACCACACCCCAGGAATGAGTTAATTAGAATGGATGGTAGGTTTGCAAGAGGCTTGTTTTCTTTATATAGCCTCTTGGCAGAGGTGTCTACTTTATTTGTGGTGTTTGGTGAACATGTGACCAGGCACCAAATATGAGAAGGAGGAGATTGGAATGAAAGATTTAGTGAAAGACCCTCAAAACTTTGCATCGCCCTGCGTAAAATTTGAGTCACTGCTTCAGAGAGGTTAGTTGTCTTGCTATATGACCTTGAGAGATGGATATGAGCCCTGCTTTCCGGGGGCAGCGGCAGCGGCTTTCCTCACTCTGTGTGTGTGTGTATGTGTGTGTGTGTGTGTGAGAGAGAGAGAGAGAGACCTGGAAAAACCTATGTGTAAGAAAGATACTTCCTTACAAAAATTCAAAAAGGAAATAGAAACAGTATCTTTATGGCTCAGGTGCCATACTGGCCACATTGATACTCAAATAATTATTAGCAGCTGTTTAATCACCAGAGGATATTGCACAGCAGTATTTAACTTGTGAAATCTGGAATTGGATTGTTTCCTTCCCTTAATGAAAGTAGTTTTCTTATGTGATGCAAAAATTCTTGTAGCATGTACAGGTGATATTCTTGAGAGAAAAGAGTTAGTTTTCACAGATTGTCTGCTGTCTTACATCTTTACTTTTAAGATTTTTGGCTAATTTAGTATGTAAGCAAGCCTTTAGAAGCCTGCTCATGAAATCTATTGTGTTTGCTGTTTATGGTGTCTTAAAATTGTTTGTTGAAATTTTAGTTCATGGTTGGGCCAGGTTACTTCTTACACTGTGAAGAACAAATGGAATGAGAAGTGAATATGGGAACTCTTCTCAGCAGACCAGTAGCAGTGACAGGAATACCAGTCACACCACTCTGACACTTTGAATGAAAGATAATGGGATGAGATTTTCAAAAGTATTTACTAAGGGAGCTGGGTGCCCTGCTCTTTACTGAAAAATTCCAGCCATAGACTCCACCTTATATTAGTCTGCTAATTAAAGTACCCCCAAATGATTCTTGATGCAGTGGGCAATAACAGAGTTGAAGATGCTTTTAGAGTGCACTGAGCGAGCAGTTCAGTAAGTGCAAGAAGACCTCAAGTCCTGACAGTGCAGACAGAATGGGCTCAGAAAGAGCTGTTCATAGTGCATCCTGTCAGTGATTCGCAGATTGTGTCCGCATCCCAGGTTCGATCTCAATGAAAATTTGTTTTGTTTAAGTTGCTTCTTTAGTACAACTGGATATTGCTCCCACTGGGTCAAGTGAATATGTGACTAGACCTGCCTCCAGCTGTGATATACATCTAATTCTGCAGAGGAATAAAATAAGGAATGGAAATATCCCTTCCTTCAGCGTGATGTCTCTTGAGAGTTCAGCTGAGTCTCTGAATAGGTCACTGTCTTCTTTCTACTTCTCAGTTCTTTATTTCCTTCTAAATTCTCTGAAACAGATCTATTCTTTTCTGTGGGACTAATTCCTTTTTCACATGGCTGTGCACACAGCCTAAAATATTTCATGCTCTTCCCCTCATCTGTCAGGAGTGGAATACATTGCCGTCTTCTACTCTAATTTCTTGCTTTAACTCTCTCTTTTCAGTGAGAGCTTCCATACCTGTTCTCTCAGGGGAGAGTTTAAGTTCTTCAACAAGGTAAATGCTTTGAATTTCATCCCACGAGGGCAGATTTTAGTTCCTTTGTAGAAGATAATGAAAAATCAGCATTTATGCGTACACCACATAGCACCTTAAACAGGTGCCTATGGCCTGCAGCCTGCACATATGCTAATGCCTGAAACCTGTATGGTGTATACGCAAGTTACTTGGAATAATTCATGATTTTACCTTTACTGATCGCTTCTGTACTTGAACAGTGATATCAGTAGGCTAAATAACTGTCAGTGCTTCATTCTGGGGATTAAACATGTAGATTGGGTCTGTTAAAATGTTTTTATAGCAAAAGGATCTTTAAAGAATTATGCTGTTTTTGGAAAATAATAACTCACTGTAGTATTTTCAGAATAGAAGTTTGTTTACCTTTGCTTGTAGTAAACAGGCAGTGGGGCCAATAGACAATCGAGGTGCTAAAGGAGCACTGAGGGAAGACAAAGCTGTTGCGGAGAAGCTAAATTAATTCTTTGCATCGGTCTTCACTGCAGAGGACGTGAGGGAGATTTCCACACCTGAGCCACTTTTTTTAGGTGACAAATCCTGAGGAACTGTCCCATACTGAAGTGTCAGTAGAGGAGGTTTTGGAACAAATTGATAAATTAAACAGTAATAAGTCACCAGGAGCAGATGATGATCACCCAAGAGTTCTGAAGGAACTCAAATATGAAATTGCGGAACTACTAACTGTTACATTACCTATCGCTTAAATCAGCCTCTGGACCAGATGACTGCTGGAGAGCGGATGTGACACTGAATTTAAAAAAAAAAAGGCTTCAGAGGCAATCCTGGCAATTGCAGGCCAGTAAGGCTAATTTCAAAACCAGGCAAATTGGTTGGAACTATAGTAAAGAACAGAATTATCAGATACATAGATGAACATGATTTGTTGGGGAAGAATCAATTTGGCTTTTGTAAAGCGAAATCATGCCTCACCAATCTATTAGAATTCTTTGAGGGGAGCCAAAAAGCATATAGAGAAGGGTGTTATCAGAAAAAACAACAAGGAGTCTGGTGGCACCTTAAAGACTAACAGATTTATTTGGACATATGCTTTTTTGGGTAAAAAACCCACTTCTTCAGATGCAAGGAGTGAAAATTACAGATGCAGGCGTAAATATACTGACACATGAAGAGAAGGGAGTTACCTTACAAGTGGAGAACCAGTGTTGACAGGGCCAGTTCAATTAGGGTGGATGTGGTCCACTCCCAGTAATTGAGGAGCATCAATACCAAGAGAGGGAAAATTGTGAGACCAGTACCCAGAATTCACTTACTACAAGACAGGCCCAACAAGGAAAATAACAGAAAACAGGCCATCATGTACAGTCCCCAGCTAAAACCTCTCCAGCACATCAAAGATCTGCAACCTGTCCTGGAAAATGATTCCTCACTCTCACAGACCTTGGGAGGCAGGCCAGTCCTCACTTACAGATGGCTCCCCAGCCTAAAGCAAATACTCACCAGCAACTACACACCACACTAACCCAGGAACCAATCCCTGTAACAAACCCCGTTGCCTATTCTGTGCCCATATCTACTCTAGCGACACCATCAGACGACCCAACCACATCAGCCGCACCAATCATGGGCTCATTCACCTGCACATCTACCAATGTGATATATGCCATCATGTTCCAGCAATGCCCCTCTGCCATGTACATTGGCCAGACTGGACAGTCTCTACATAAAAGAATAAATGGACACAAATCAGACATCAGGAATGGTAACATACAAAAGCCAGTAGGAGAACACTTCAATTTCCCTTGACATTCTACAACAGATTTTAAAGTAGCCATACTTCAACAAAAAAACCTTCAAAAACAGACTTCAAAGAGAAACTGAAGAGCTACAATTAATTTGCAAATGTAACACCATTAATTTGGGCTTGAATAGGGACTGGGAGTCGCTGGCTCACTACAAAAGCAATTTTCCCTCTCTTGATATTGACACCTACTCATCAATTATTGGGAGTGGACCACGTCCACCCTGATTGAATTGGCCATGTCAACACTGGTTCTCCACTTGTAAGGTGAAGGAGTACTTGTGGCACCTTAGAGACTAACAAATTTATTTGAGCATAAGCTTTCATGAGCTACAGCTCACTAACTTCCTTCACTTCATGTGCCAGTATATTTACACTTGCATCTGTAATTTTCACTCCATGCATCTGAAGAACTGGGATTTTAGCCACGAAAGCTTATGCCCAAATAAATCTGTTAGTCTTTAATCATAGAATCATAGACTATCAGGGTTGGAAGGGACCTCAGGAGGTCATCTAGTCCAACCCCCTGCTCAAAGCAGGACCAATCCCCAACTAAACCATCCCAGCCAGGGCTTTGTCAAGCCTGACCTTAAAAACTTCTAAGGAAGGAGATTCCACCACCTCCCTAGGTAACGCATTCCAGTGTTTCACCACCCTCCTAGTGAAAAAGTTTTTCCTAATATCCAACCTAACCCTCCTCCACTGCAACTTGAGAGTGCCACCGGCCTCCTCGTTGTTTTTGTGGATACAGACTAACAGTAATACTAATACTTGGATTATCAGAAAGCCTTTTGGTCCCTCAACAAAGGCTCTTAACCAAACTAAGCAATCGTGGGACAAGAAGGAAGGTTCTCCTGTGGTTCAGTAACTGGAGAAAGGATGGGAAACAAAGGATAGGAATAATGGTTAGTTTTCACAGTGGAGAGAGGTAAATAGCAGGGTCCCCCAAGGATCTATATTGGGACCTATGCTGTTCAACATATTCATAAATGATCTGGAAAACAGGGTAAACAGAAAGGTGGCAAAGTTTGCAGGTGATACAAAATTGCTCAAGATAGTTAAGTTCAAGGCTGACTGAGAAGAATTACAAAGGTGGGTGACAAGGCGACAAAATGGCAGATGAAATTCAGTGTTGATAAATGCAAAGTAATGCACACTGGAAACCATAGTCCCAACTATTAGTAGAAAATGATGGGGACTAAATTAGCTGTTACCCCTCAAGAAAGAGATCTTGGAGTCATAATGGATAGTTCTCTGAAAACATCCGCTCAGTGTGCAGTGGCAGTCAAAAAAGCGAACAGAATGTTAGGAACCGCTAAGTAAAGGGGATTAGCCAAAATGGTCAGGGACTCAATCCCATGTTCTGAGTGTCTTCAAATGTCTGATTGTCCGATGCTATGGCTGGCTAACAGCAGATCATTCAGTAAATGGCCCTGTTCTGTTGTTTTCCTCTGAAGCATCCGGCATTGTACAGTGTCGGAAGACAGGATCCTGGGCTAGATGGACCATGAGTGTGACTCAATTTGGTCGTTCTTATGTTCTAAGGTAACTAGGCTAGGTGGATTGAAGAAAATCCCTCTTCTCCAGTCTCTTGTTGGCATGCTGTACAACAGGTAAAATGCAATTTTTTACTCAGGCTGTTGTAAGTATACAATACAAGCTGAGTAGACTGCAAGAATTACTACTCTGTAATTCTTGATCACTTCTATGTTTCTTTTTTTAAACACTCTATTGATTTTGCTTTTTAACACAGGAAAGAACAGTTGAGGCTTAGAAAAAAATATAGTCATAGAGAAACTACATGGAGATTAGATTAAAAACAACAGGAGCACACATTTCAGTAAGCAACAGAATATATTGATGTCCTTAGTACAAAAGTGGAAAGGAAAGAATGTGTATAGATATATAAGGTACTCAGAGTGCCCCGCCCCCAAAATCACACTGCCAGTTATGCTTAAATCAAGCAAGTGAGAGTTGACGCTTTCAGAAGAGACCTTGGAAAAACTTAAAAGTGCAGTAGAAACTCCAAGGGCAAATGAGTATAGGGATATTTTTTTTAAAAAAAGGTGTTAATAGCTGATGGATGAAAAGAGAGGGGAGAAAGAAAAGATACAGCAGAAAAGAGAGAATCCGTTTATACCATTTCTAGACATATATGTTTATAGTTACCGTTGGCACACTTCCCCTTTCTGAAAGGGTATAAGAGTGTTGTTTTTGTTGTGTTCAGTGTGGATGTTTCTACTGATTTTTTTCAAAGTTGGTTAGAGACAGCTGGATGAGGATCAAGAACCTGGAAGAGTTAGGTGCACTCAGAGATCTTGTGACAGGTATTTTCTACCAGTCAAAATAAATTAGAGAAAATATGTACACCATGTAGTGTAATGCTGCTTGTTTATCAACTACCCTTGGAATTTGAAATATATATAAGGAAGTATTATCTAGGTAGTCATCTCTTTCTGTCTCTCTCAGGTGTTTCTAAGACACCAGTCTCAGTGGCATCTAAACATGGCATCCTACAAAGTTATTTTTGTTTGTGTCAAAATCATAAATGATAGAAATTTCTGCTTTCTGTTCAGGAAATGTTTGCATCTGAGGCCCGCATTAATAGTTTTCAAGGCATATCAAGCATATTTCATTCCAAATATTATCAAGAGGGATACATAAAATAAACTCTAGTTGTAGAATCTTACCACTTTCTAAAATCACCACTTTCAGCAGTATTTATGATTCTTATAGCTTTTTTTGAATTATTTCAAAGACAAATAAGGCTAAGGTTTCCTCTTCTAGGAATTTCTTAATGTTTCCTTCTGTTGAATTTGGGTATTGTATGTTCTGCTATAGTACAGCCCATCCTGAGGACTCTGGCTGCTTTCCCTTTTTTGAGGCCTTTTATTCTGTCTTGGTCATGTTAGAATTAATGCTTTCATTTTTCATTACAAACACTGTATATCAAGTCTCCGTTTTTCTAGGAAGTGGCTTCATTTGTGAATAATCATTAATAGGCTCTTACACATTTGCTGGAAAAAACAAGCGTGGCTAACGTTTTCATCCAGAGGGGTATGTCTGGTTGATTTAGTTTTGAGACAGATGATGTCTGGATGCATATTTTTAATACTGGAGAAATTAAGTTCCCACACTCAAAAATGTAGCTATTTCTTCTTTATGGCACACATTTCTCATAATTTTATTGCTGTAGCTATAAGGAACAACAGTTTCTTAACGTTGACAGTGGCAAACGCTCAGGACTTCAGTTCAATAGCCATCTTAATTTGCATTGTTCTATATGACTCACCTAAAGTAAACATGTTAAGGGAACAAGTTGAAGAGACCTGGAAAATGGGGTGAACAGATCCTGTTTTCTGCTTCATCACTCAGTTCTCTCTCTTCCCTACTCTCTTCTGGGGTATAGTTCCTTCACTATTTTTTTTTCTTTCTCTCTTCCCTTGTAAAGCTACCTGAATGGAGGAATGTTTTCACTTCCTATGTAGAATAGGATTTTACTTCCAGGTTTAAAGGGGGGCAGTCTGGAAAACCCCTGGGAACAATAGCCATTTGTGGGGGGAAAAAAACAAGACCCCATCACCCCAAAAGTCTTATGTTGTTGTTATTATTTATTATTTATCATTCTGTTATTCCATGGCAGAAGAGGATTTAAGTTTCTTGATCCCATGAGGAATTTAAGCCTGCTCTTGAAAGTCAAATCATCTCATTCAGAGGTGTGCTACATGCATCCCATTAGCACCTCAAGCATAAGCTTTCTCTTAGTGAAGTTTGTTCAACAGTTTGTCATCATATCCACCCACTGATTCCAAAATTTTCCAGAAGTAAGAGGTGTATGTTAACAAATAAATATGAAGATCACAGGATCTATGATTCCCACAAGAATGGCAGTGGCAGGTTATTCCTGATACTATGAGTAAGCTAACTTTGTGGGTTTTTATTAAAAAACATGCCTGCTGATATTTTTAAAGGGAATTGATAATAGGCTATAGAACCGTTTACTGCTAGAGTATAAGTACAGGTGATCACCACAAATGGCTGTTTGGTGGCCTTCTGTGTGTGTGTGTGCACATCAGCTGAGACCAAGGATTCAGTTGAGATGGAGATTGAAATGTACCCTCTCACTCCAAAGGCAGTCTGTCCAAGTTGGGATTTTTGTATGTTGGCTGAGTAGTGTAGGAAAGTTCGGACTCGCTGCCTAGGTTAGGATAAAAAAAACTCCAGTCTCCAAATCTGGCAATATATATCTTTCACAAGCACTAAAATTCACAAGAAAATTCTTTATAAATAAATACGTGTTAATTTAATTTTAAAGGTCTGAATGAGTTGAGCTGAACCAGTGTCCTTGTTAACTAATGAGTTAATTAACTGATGAAAGATTTTAACTAGAGATGGATCTAAACCAACACCTTAGATCCAGACTTAAAAGTTTTTGGAGGAGGGGAAGATTTCACATTTTGAATGTGGCCATTTGATTTTTCCAATGTTTTCTGAGGTGAACTTGTGAGTTAGGGACACCTGTGTGTGTATGTGTATGTGTGACTGTGTACATGCACATATATATGTCTACTTGGTTTATGTAGGTAAGTGTGTGTGTTTGCACTCATGCTCAAGCTGTGGGACAAACTCCTGGAAAGCAGTGCTTCAGAAACCCAACCTTTTTTCCATTTGCACCCCACATTTTAGGCTGGACTGTGGGAGGCAGGGGGGGAGGGGAGACATTTCTGACTCATCTGGTGGTCTATATCCAATCCAAACTATTTCCCTCTGCACAGGTGCTGTTGGCTTATTGAATCAATTTTCACCCAACAGCATATTGTTTTATCCCATTATCATATTTTCTCTCATGTTACTACATTTAAACCAACCATAATGATTTACAACATGTAAGGCCCTGTGTGTGTACCAACATACATACACACTATGTACAGTATGCATTGTGTGTACATAAAATTCATATAAACAGAGATACAAGGTGGGTGAGGTAATATCTTTTATTAGACCAACTTTTGCTGGTGGAAGAGAGGAGATTTCGAACTACACAAAGCCCTTCCTCAGGTCTGGGAAAGATACTCAAGAGTGTCATAGCTAAATACAAGGTGGAAGAGATTGTTTAGCATAAGTAAAACACATATTCTAAGGGACCATTTAGGGTAAAGTGTCCTGTTAATATCCCTGCAGTCATAAGACAAAAAAGTGGGGTTAATGGGTTACAGGTTGTTGTGATAAGCCATAAATCCAGTGTCTTTATTAAGACCGTGATTTTTAGTGTCTAGCAAAGTAATGAATTTAAGCTCCTAGGCTTGTCTTTAGAAGGTGTTGTACAGGTTTCCTTTGAGGATGAGTACTGAGAGGTCAGATATGAAGTGATAGTTTGGTGAAAAGAGTTCACCCATGGGTGATATGATGTTTTTGTCTTTTATCATTTTTCTGTATAAGTTCATTTGAGAGCATAGTGATTGTCTGCTTTCACCAACATAGTTGTTATTGGGACATTTAGTGAAATGGATGAGGTATGCCACATGTTGTGATAGGCAAGTGCAGGACCCATGGATTTTGAAAGGTATGTTGTTGGGGATATTGATCATCGTAGCAGTGGAGATATGTCTGCAGGTTCTGCATCTGTTGTTCTGGCAAGGTCTAGTGCCACTTTGAGTTGATGGGTCCTGGTCTGTGGGGAACTTGCTTGATGATGAGCTTGAAAAGGTTGGGGGGTTATTTTGAAGGCCAGAAGAGGGTGGGTTGAGGAAAGATTTCTTTTAAGATGTAGTCCCCATCAAGTATGTGTTGTAATTTTTTGATGATACCCCATATGGGTTCCAGTGTGGGGTGGTTGGTGACAACTAGGGATGTATAGTCAGAGGCTTTTTCCCCTCCTGTATTGAAGCAGGTTCTCTTGGGCTATTTGGATGACCTGTTCCATGATGTGATCTACTTCTCTGGTGTGGGGTATCCTTGTTTAGCTGTGATGCTGTGAGTTCCTTTCCAAGATCTGAAGAAGAACTCTGTATAAGCTGAAAAACTTCTCTCTCATCAAACAGAAGTTTGGTTCAATGATTGATATTACCTCACCCACTTTGTCTCTCTAATATCCTGGGACGAAAACGGCTACAACAACACTGCAAACATACAGACAGTTGCACCTGTTATTATGGTACCGTGCCATGTTCATTAATCTTGATCTCCAACCTGTTGCTGAGGTGGAATGTAGTAATGAAAGTACTGGTGGCACCTATTTTTTTCTCTCCTCAGAAAAGTGTTGTAGGAAATTGGCTCCTGTACATGGAGGGTGAGGGCGACCTGCTACACTCCTCCAAATCCTTGGATTTCTTACTGCTGCCCCGGAAACTGGGTTCAACACATGGACTTAGGGGTGGAGGGAATGCAACAAGAAATAATTTAGATATTAAAATATACACAAATGTAAATAATTCAGAGTGCTGGGGAATTAACTACAAAAGTGGGATTCTACCATTAATGGCTAGCACTGAGAACGTGGTGCTTGGTTTGGTTTTGTTTTTTAACAGTGACTAGACTCACCCTTATGGGGCTGTCCACAATAGGAGTTGGAGAGGCAGGCCCTGAGTACTCATGACACAGTGTGATAGCAGCAGAAAGAGCCACTCCGCAATATTACTGTGGTAATAATTTCTTCCTAATAAACTCTATGCAGAAGGGACCCAGTTTTTCTAAACTGCACGTGCACAAATGCTTGTGAAAAATGTGCACCTCATTTGTGTGCTCTGTTGCACTAATTAAGCATACGCATTAAGCACGTAGTTATGCATTTATGTTTTAGATAATCAATATTTGTTCAAATGTGCATGTATTATTTACTCATACCCACACATGAACACATTTTAATATTTCTACATACTTTACGAATATCTAATCCAATTTATCTTTTGTAGGCCGCATTAGCTCCCCTAAAAATGGCATTGGGAGACGTTGTAGAGAGATCTACACAAGTAAATCTAAATCTGCACAAGTTTAGCACTGGTGTTTTTTGGTTTAACTTGGAATTCCTAAATTGTCGAGTACATTTTATTCTCTGCAAATTATTTTTTGGATTCTTCCCTGTCACACTGCCAGAGTACACACCACTGTCAATCTGAGTACAAACCACATTTTCCTTGTTTGAATAAATGGCTTATAATTGCATCTTCACACTGTCTCCTGGTTTCTGCAGCTAAGCCTCATTAGTATGACATTATGACACAGAAAACACACAACAAACAGCATAAGGAAATTATTTCTCATATTACTGTAGGATTTCCAAGATTTCTAATGGGAGACCTGTACAAAATATATTCACACCTTCCTTTCCCCGAGGTACAACTGGTCTTAGGCCTATTGTACTTTGAGTTTCCCTCAGTACAGTAAAAAAAATTTCAAAGTTGATCTTTTTCTGAAAGCAAACAGATCTCCTTTTAAAAGTACTTTGTTTCCATGCGCAGAAGTTTGTACTGCTCTGGGTAAAGTGTCAATAATAGAAGGTTTATGTCATAATCAAGTTATCAGGTTTTCAAGTACTCAGCACTGAAACTGTGATTTAGACTATTGTTTGAAATTTTTGCTTTGAGATTAAAGCCCTCTGAAGGCAGGATATTAGTACACCTTGAGTTTTCATTCAAAACCCTGTGCAACCTTGGTATATGGAAAAAGGGGTTAGGTAGGAGAAATGTTCAGCATATATAACGGACTGTATTTTTAATCACATCTGCTCTATGCTATAGTACAGTTTTCTCTAATCTCTTTTTGGTTATTAAACAGAAAAAGACGTATCAGTGCATCAAGTGCCAGATGACCTTTGAGAATGAAAGAGAGATACAAATCCATGTTGCAAACCATATGATTGGTAAGAAACTTTTTAAACCAGGGCTCTCATGGGCTGCTTGTTTTTGTTACTCTTCTTGAAATTCACTATTCTAATCATTTGTTAATATTCATGCTGGTTTTTTAAAACTTTGAGGGCAAATGGTTTAGATGTAATGATTGTTCATTTCAAAGCTTTTTAAATGTGTGGTTGTAAAAGTGTTACTGCTGAGCTTTTTCTACTCTTTTGAATCCTCTTGTAGCATTTTCACTTATATTAAAATCAAACTTTTGACAATATCTTACATTTTATAGCATAAATTTTCCTCTATCCATATAAAAAGTACTTGCCAGTTGTCAACCACTTAGGAGCAATTATGCTTCAATTTTGTATGTCATGACATTGAATAGATTTAATGGCTCACATTTTCCCAGTTAAATGTGATGAATTCCTGAGGCACATCGTCAAAACAAAATGCTTTAAAAGTTTTTTCAGTGCTTTTTTTTTTTTTCAAACAGTTCTGGACTTTAGAAGGTTCAACTTTTCAGATGTTCAATTTTTTTTAAAGCAATACCTTGCTGAGATCCCTAGCATAACAAGCTGCAGCCAAGTGTTACTGTAATCTGAAGGGTTGTATTTCTATTGCAGCTGTATGGTCATTTTCTGACAATTGCAAAGAAGTATTTTTTTCCTATCTGTACAGATGTTATAAATATATGTGATGGCCCGAGAGATCAGTTTATTTTGATGCATAGATGACAAAGGAGTTTCTTATACATGTCACTCCAGGCATATGTTGTAAGAGATCCTTCAAGGACCCTACAGTGCACTTTATGTGTCCCATATGTTCATGTGCAGCATTTATTTTAGATAAGCATAATGGTTTTCCTAGAACAATTTACATTTAGGAGGCTATTCTCCTCTCAATGCAAGTATGTAACTCCCATTATCATTAATGTGAATTATGCACAAATATTGAAGGGAGAATTAAAGACTGACACAAAGATTAAAAAAACCTCTTTATAAATGCAAGATATACACTGTCAGTCACAAGAATTTCCATAGTAGTGCTAGGCAAGAGTTTCAAGTCTGTCAAATAGAAGATAAAGATATCTAAGAATGTTAGCTTTTGTACCAGGTGTTAATGTAATCTCTTGTTTGCAGACTTGAAGGGTGAGATCCTTGCTAATTGGACCACAGTGATCTTAAAGTCTTACCTGCTTCCTCCCCCGTCCCCCTACTTTTTGTTAAGAAACCTGAAAGAGAGGTCTCCTTCGGAAAGCTGATATGTACTTTTAACTTAAGACGTAAAACAGAGGTTGATAATCAGTGATCTAAAACTATGTAGTGCATGGGATTCTGCTATCAGTGTACTGTTTGACTACAGATGGAACTGTTTTATGCTATTTGAAATAAGTAACTTCTTCCTTTAACTTACACACACATAATATACACTTCATACATTAATTATTGTACCACCAAATTTCTGCTGTCTGCAGTAATACCTTGATTTATATATGGTAAAGCTTGAATTCCAATACCAGAAGTATTGGAAACTGTAGCATTGGTAGAGTACATGTGGAGCTGAGAAAAGTGTAGTGCCTCTCTCTGGGAGGGCTGCAAATGTCAGTTCCTCAGAATTGTAAATAAGTTACAGTGCAAACTTCAGAAGACTGTAGAAAACTACAGGTACATAGTCCCAGTATGGGTAACGGATTTCAGTTCCGTAGGACTAAGCTGTGGTAAATACTAGAGTGTGCCAAGGCACAAATTGTGTATCGCATCCGATATCAAAGGGCCACATGCTTCCCTCCCTTGAAAAACCTATAGGCTGGGAGTGACTTGGAGGAGCTCCACAAGGTTCAGCTCACAACTGTCTTTCAGTTGGGTTTAGAAGATCAGAGAAGGGTTGAAGAATAGAAACTTGGATGGGAAACCAATCTTCTCTCAGGCCCTGTAGATCCTGAGCAACTCCACAACACTCTGTGGCCTCATCTCACCCAGGAAGCAGAGTTGACTTAGGGACTGTTCTACCAGTGAGATTACCTTCAAGGATATTGAAGTATGGGGAGAGCAGTTATAGCTCATTCCACCACCAGGGACTCCCGCATATGTTTTTAATGCTAATCCAGTATTTCAGAGGCATGAATATCATGGATAGTGATTGCTCCTCTGGTCCGCTCATAGCCCACCTACTCCAAAGTTTGCACAGCCTGTGTTGGGCCTGTCCTATGGGCGAGGAGCCCTAACAATGCTTGTTTCACTCCCCTTCATATACTATAGCAGAGGAGGGCATATAGCTCCTTATTATTAAGGTAGCTTTACTTATAATAAAGGTAATGGGTTAAAGAGTTTTTCATTTTACAAATCTAGCCCAGATTGGTGGTGATGGAAGGGTAGTTACCATTCAGTAGCCTCTGAGAAGTGAGTTGGAGGTCTTGCTTGAATCCCAGTGGACCAAAGTCCATATTACAAAAATCACCACCATGAATTGTAACTTATTCAGAGCCCTGACAGAGAAAATAGCCTCCAAGTCAGGATGAAGGCACACTGGTGCAGTAGTGTGCCAGGGAAGCTTGCATTGCTGCGGCCCATGGTGCGTGTGCCGAGTGAGTAGAGGGGCTCAGTCACTAGATCTGACAGTCCAACATCTTTCAGCGGCACTAACTTTTTTTCATACTCTCACGCACACAAAATAAATGAAAAGTGGCTTTCTAAACTCATACTTTATTCTTTTCAAATAATAGTCAACAAAACGATCTCTGCCTTGTAATGCAAGACACCTCCGTAGCATGGTTAGATAATTACGTGATCACATCTTACAATTTAGTTTTTAAACAGTGCCAAGTATTTCATCCTGTTAACTGGGCTCATCTCCCTCTTCTGCTTCTTGGCTGTCTACTCAGGAGTTAGAGGCCCTGGTTGTAATTCAGTAGAGTAGGTTGAAATTTTCAAAGTAGTATGGAGGAAATTTTCAACACTACTCCCACACACTGCTTTGAAAAATTACCCTTCTGCACTCTAGCTCTTCATATCCTGTACGCAGCCACAGAAGCATATTGAGTCCCATGCAGAGACCCTGGTGACTGAACAGACTGGATACATTCCTGGAGCAGGTATATGGTAAATGCTTTGTTTTATTTTAAGCTATGAGCTGTAGGAAGGTTTTTAGCCACAGAGTCAGGCCCCTTTCGTCATGATTAGTTAGGAAGGGGTCTGGGGTTTTTGGGGTGGAATTTTTAGAGAGCAGAAGGTCTTTGAAACATTCCACTGATTGGTGCTCCTTTGAAACATTTCTGTCCACAGAGAGAAGGGATTCCCCCTTTGAAACATTTGCCAGCATTGGGGAGTCTACCCAGGAGTATATCAAAAAATGTCTGTAGTTCTTGCAGTCTCTGTACTCCTTACCTCCTGTTGTGCTGACCTGACCATGTTTCAAGTGTTTCCCCTATTCCCCCACCAACCACTGCCTCTGATGTGCAGTCTCTATTAGATGCCTAGAAGGATGGCATGCTAAGCAACTGGCTCCAACGGTGGAGGAAGAGAACATCCATGACAACAGCAAAAATCACAGAAAGCTCTTAACAGATCTTTCTCCTACGGCTGAGGGAGCAGTAGGACACTTGAATATTCAATAGTTTGGCCACTGATAGGTCCTTGTGCCACGTTTGTGGCAAAGCATTCCCTCTAGATTTGTCTCTCATTTATTTATTTATTTATTTATTTATTTTGGATTTTACTAGTCTAAGATAAGGTGTCCAGTAAACATATTAATTTTTATAAGTACACACACAAATATACAGACCAATCATCTCTGTGTATTCTTCCCAGTCCCTCCCAATCAGTTACGTATATGATGATCAGCATTCTTCTGGCAAACTATTTTGAGAGCCATAGAGTGTAACAATGGGCAGATTATTGTAAACTAGGATGGTCTCCAGAACCTGTACTTAATTTGTATTGGGGAATACATAAAGCAGGAGGCCCAGTTTATTCATTTTACAGCTGTAGGGGACAATAGTGGCAGTTGTATTGAAATAGCTTTGTGGTCTGTATCTTGGACTGCTTTATAGACTTAGGGCTTGTCTACACTTATCGGGGGATCGATGTGTGGCAATAGATGCATCGGCGGTCAATTTAGCAGGTCTAGTGAAGATCCACTAAATTGACTGCAGATCACTCTCCCATCAACTCCTGAACTCCACCTGAACGAGAAGCACAAGGGGGGGTTGACGGGAGAGCGTCTCCCGTTGACATAGTGTAGTGTGGACCCCGCGGTAAGTAGATCTAAGTACGCTGACTTCAGCTACGTTATTCATAGAGCTGAAGTTGCGTAACTTAGATTGATCTCCCCCCGTAGTGTAGACAAGGCCTTAGCATCCTCTGGCTTGGATGATGGGGAACTACCAAATTACCTAATTGTAATGATGAACGAGGCAAAAAGAAATTTCAGTGCAAAAAACAAATGGATGTTGCTGAGCAATGAGCTGCAGTGTGTTTTTAATGATATTTTTGATTCAGGTAACACAGGATCCCAAACATCTGTATAACCTAATCTGTGATAAAATGCCACTGATCCCTCCTGAATATTGTGTTTCAAGTTGTGGAATTTTTTTGCCAGAAACACAGACACATACAGAATGTATATCATCTACATTTTTTCTGTAAATTGACACAAGTATTCTAAATAAAACCATGACCAAAAATAAGAATAATTAGTGTAACAAATTTGAGGCCAAACCCAAAGAACTCAGATAATGCACAGACTTTAAAAGGCAGCAGTGTGAGGAAAGTTGTTTTCACATGTAAAAGAACTATTAATTGATAGACCACTAAATCACAGAGATAACATCAAGAAAGCAGTTAAAAGATTTGAGATTTCACAGTCAGAATGTATCTCAGAACCTTTTGGAGCATGAATCTCTTTATTATAGTTTTCATTGATTCAGCTAATAACATAACTGTCCAGCCCAGGTATTTGTATGGATGTAAAGCTAGTTATGGTTTTATACTGCTGCCCATCACTGTACTATCTGAGTATATGTATTCATTGTTAATACAAATACAGAGCTTCCACACTTTACAAATGGCATCTGCATAGGTGGAAGTATTTGCCATATGCATTTCCTTCTAGGATACAAAGACATTTCTGTTGTTAGGGCCTGATCCTGGGAAGTGCTGAGTCCTCTCAACTCTCATTGACTTGGGAGCTGAGGATAGTCAGCAATTTCAGAATAGAGATCTTAATACAATAATGTATGTTAAAGGAAGGCATTAATTCTGTTTAAATGTTCTATTTTTCTTATGCACTGTTAGTTAAACATGCGGCTTGAATTCTCAGTTATTTAAATTTGCAAAATTTTGAAAGGTGCTTCTTGGTAAATAAAATTCCTTTCCATCCAGTCATGACATTGTGTCAAATGACTGAGACAAAACTGTCTGATTCTTGAGAGGGAAACCCTACAGGCCTTTGGCCAGGTATTCGGATTTGTCTACACTTACAGTGCTGCAGCAGCGCAGTTGCAGTGCTAAGTGAAGATGCTACCTACAATGAAAGGAGAGCCTGTCCCGTCGGCATAGGGACTTCACCTCTCCAAGAGGCAGTAGCTATGTTGATGGGAGAAGCCCTCCCATCTACACCAGATGTTGGCGTTAGGTCGGTATAACTGCATTGCTCAGGGGTGTGGATTTTCCACACCTGTGAGCAACGTAGTTATACCAGCATGGGTTTGTAGTGTAGCCCAGTGCTGAATTAAAATGTATACATGGTAGCAATGATGATAACACTGGAACACAGTGTCTTTGTAATAGCTTTCAAGTGTTAAGGCAAATAAAAAATGTGCCAGATTGTTTTTGAAGCATTAAATGCAAATGATCAATGATAACATATTTCTGGACTTAGCGGTTGAATGTGTGAATTATTTATGAACACATTAAGAATTCAAAATATATTTGTAAAACTTGCATATTTTTAAAGCATATTTTAAGTGTTGCTCTTTTAATGCACAGTTGCAAGCACAACCCTTATACATTAATGTAGTATTTGCTTTAAGCAGCTAATTCTTTGTGGATTTCTTTTAATTAATAAGTAGTACTGGAATCACACGTTAAGGTAGCTGTCTACTATTTAAAGTTGGTTTTAGAAAGGAAAAACTGGTATACAAACCTTTATGAGCTACATGCATTCTGTTCAGAAATGCGTATTTGGGCCTTGATCCTCATTTGTGCTTTGCCTATATAAACCTCTGGGTGTGCATGGCATACTGTTGCCCTGAGTGGGGCTCTATGCCTGTGTAGGCATCTGTCTGCATGGAACTTGTTGCAGGATTGAGAGTCTTAGAATGCAATATGTATTATATCTATAAGCCTAAATGTAATTGTTGGCCTACCTAAAGCGCTTGTTTTGAGTTTTACATTAGTTCTCTGTTGTTGTTAATAATAATAAATAATGATTCATGTAGATACTTAAATAACACAATGGTGAGCGTGGTACATATGTACTAGGAGGATATAGCACTGTAAATGTACACCACTGATAATTAAACTACAGTATTAATAATTAATAGTGTAGTTTCATTCAGGGCCAGAGCTCAAACTCCCATTGACTTAAGCAGGAAATGTCGGGCCCTAATAGAATCCAATATCTAGTTGGCTTCCTATTTTAAAATGGTCTTCATAATTGTACATTTTAGCCCTCTCTTTTTTCTGCCACATGGAAAATTTGTTGCCAGAAATACTAATAGCTTTGTCATCCAGATACACAGTGTAGCTATGTTTCAGAGTAGCAGCCGTGTTAGTCTGTATTCGCAAAAAGAACAGGAGTACTTGTGGCACCTTAGAGACTAATAAATTTATTTGAGCATAAGCTTTCCTGAGCTACAGCTCACTTCATCGGAATTAAGCTATGGTCTCTTACAATTGTTATCTATGCATATTTGTCCCTAGAAATTACTCTATTTCATGAAAATGTATTTTGTTTTGCTTGTTTATCTACCAGGAAAGAAATAGTGTTTTCCTTAATATATTCATTCGTATATTCCTTTTGCATTTTTTTGTTTCATTTACACCTTGCATAATAGTAGTTCAGTTTTCACTGACATTTTTATAGCTGCTATGACAACATTCCTGTTTTGCATGATACATGCATAATCGTCTGTGATCACAGTTTTATATTGCTTTCATTCTCTCTTAACCGTGTTAAGAATCCTTTTTGCCCTTCAACCCAATTTTCATATGCAGTTATGATTAAACTCGTTTAAACATTTTCCTGGTAGTTTCATATTTATTCATAAAGAGGAGCAGTTGATAAAACACCTTTTCTGTAATCAGTCTGAGTTTTAAGTCTGATGTGTCTTCAAAGTTATCATTAGCAAGCATCTCAATCAATTCACAGTCTTTCAACATCTGTTAACTAGTGTGGCAAAAATGTCTCTTTCCAGTAAACTTTCATGTGTGTAAACTGTGATATTTTGATGCTGTAACTTGTTCTTCACTTTAGTGGTATTGTTAACCTTGAAAATTATTGTATTTTCAAAAACAACAACAACAACAACAACCCTCCCCCCAAATAAAAAAAACCACCAGAATTGTATTTAGCAGTCTGCAGAGATATTTTCTGCCTGCTTCTTGGATTATTTGTACATGTGTGGGCAAATATCTATGAATATAAGTGCACACAGTCTTCACAGAGTCCCTCTCCACCAACCCTGAAGTTGGAAAAGAAGGTAAGTTCTCACCATATGAAATTTTGGTTCTACCTATGGGTGGCAAAATTACTCAACTCTTTCCCACTATAAAGGTCAGCACCTCAGTTTCCAATCAGACCTTTCTACCTTTCTCCTGATTTAAAAAAAAAAAAACAAAGAATCAGAATCTTCCTATAAACAAAGCTCCATCATTTTCAGGTCTGTTCTTCAGACTTTTCTAGAGTGATGCTGCAAAGATATCTTTTGCTCTTTACATGAATTTGTTTATTTCCTCACATTTGAATCCTGCTGCTTTGAATTGTACAGAGTTTTGCCTTCAATGGCACCATTGCTTGCTTAAGAAATTAACCAATTTACTAAATAATTGAGGTCCTAAACAATAACAAAATGATTTCTTTAAAGCGTGGCATCTGACAGTATAATTGTATATGAGATATTTGATTTCCCTTGTCATGAAGGATTTCACTTTGAAGTTATATTTTCTCTATTAAAATGTTTTTCATATAGTTTTCTTTTTTATTAGGAAAGCTTATAGACTCTGCATCACTTTTGGATAAAGATGCTGAAAAGAACCAATTTTTTAGACTAAATTAAAACTGAATTAAACTTCATTATCTCTAAACAGTGAAGAAATTAAGAATTAAAGATAGCATTCATCAACAGGATGAATACTTAAAAAACAAAAAAATAACCCTAAAACTTGACATTAGGTTCCCTGTAATCAGTTCGTGCTACCACTAATTGCATATGAGCAAGAATGATCTAATCAAAGGGGATAACCTGTTCCTGTGAGAAGATTGTCATTTCTGTCATCATAAAGTATGTAGAGAAGATTGTAGAGGTCCTAGAACAGCAGCAGTTGCATTCTCTCTTCGATATAAAGGAGCCATATTGTACACCATCACATCTACAGGTTCCACTGGTTGTTTATACTGTAATTCTATGTACAGCTTTTGAATCTTCTTTGTCCCTGTAGCTTTGTACCAATTCTGTCTTGAAATCTAGGTGTTTATGATGTTTTAACAGGCAGGTTGCTGTTAACAGGCAACTAATGCTTTTTCTTGGAGAAAGAAGATTTCCCTGTTCTTCAAGTCTTGCCAAACCAGTGGTGCAGTTTTTAATGCCTTTTCATCCAAAGCTGCAAGGAAATCAGCTACCATTTCTGTTTCTGCACTAGCAAGATATCTGGGCTTACCTAAAAACAAACAAACGGGGTGGGAGGCAAAGCAGTGCATATTTGGGAAAATTTAACATCTTTGGCCAAAGTTATAAAAAGTCCATGCACCATTCATTTTATCTCTTTGGGGAGGTGTGGACACTGTTCCAGTCTACCCTGTCATTGGACAGTGGGAAGAGAAAGTGCACAGTACTAGAAAGGTAGATCTAAGTCCCTTTCTTACTAATAAGAACACTGATAAACAACACTTACTAATAAAAAACATGTACGTGGTTTTAAGTACCTGCACTCACTGACTTCAGAGGGAGCTGCAAGTGCTCAGCACTTCTGATGATCAGGTCCAAAACGTTTCCTTACTTCCTTCTCCTGTTATGGAAAACATCTGTATTTGAATAAGAGGGTTATCAAGTTATGTACACTGAAACTTGTCTGATCATCCAATGGACAAATGAGAATTTTTGCCTATTAGATATAGGTCCAAATTCATTTTCAATGTAACTCCATTTACTTCAAAGGGATACAGTTGGTGCATTGCCTTTAAATAAGGATCAAATTAAATGGCAGTGCAAATCTTGGGGAGACTTTAACCTGGTCCTTTAAGTGAAGAGACTGCCCATTACAAATGGTCATTAGAGCAAATTTCATTGATACGCGTCATACTTGATTAGCAAATCAGGTCAAGTATAATTTCCCTCTCCTTCCTGAGGGACAAAAATATTATTGTCATATCCTCCTGAGTAATCGGACTACTTTCTTTCCTGATCATTCTTTAGTGTAGAGAGAAACTTTTCAACAGCAAGAATTTCATTCACATTATTCTGACCTCTGAAGAACATTTTAATTCTTTTAAATTCTACTGTGTGTTTCAGAACACCTTTGACTCATCATTTTCTGTCAAGTTCTTGGTGCAGAGAGAACCAATTGCCTCTGCGGTAGGTACCATACATGTTTGGTCACTTACATTTTGGATTTTTGTAGCGGAAACTTTGTGGGTCAACTTATTAGTAATTTTGGCAACTTTCTGGCCTCTTTAAGGAATCAAGAAATCTCTACTTCATGTTCTTCTCTCTTTAGATTATTCCAGATTGAGATGTATGTATTGTTCGAGTTTTGAATTGGCAGGTTCAATTCCTTTACATTTGCTTTACTAAAAAATTTATTTTTTGTGGCCCTGTCTCTAAGCAGGAAGGTTCTAACAATTGCCTCTGTGTCTTCAGTTGAACTTTGAGAGAGAAGATTTTAGTTTCATTATCAGACTTTCCTAAGGTAATATCAGATTTTAAATGAACCAGTTGATCTATCATAATCAATCTACATTTCTTTAGAGACAGTTTTCATTCTTTGTCAGGCAAAACATTGACTCTTACCTTGGACTAATGATGCTATTTTACAACTCAAAAGCATTATTTGTCATATTTTATTGGCTAGGGAAAGACACAATGCATCCAAATACTACAGTTTCCAGGTGGATCAAGGCCTATGCAAGAATACTTCGAACAACAGGATCTTGAGTCTCTCCAAACTGCATGAAGCTTTATTCTGCTGGGAGTTGTAAGCAATTCTCAGATGGAATGTAACTTTTGGAAAATTAAAGAGTAGCAACTGAGTCAAACGTACATATTTTTCCTACCCGCCATAAACTTGTATTAACTTCTGCAGAAAATGCACTTTCAGTCATAGGATCTGTCAGATACTATAGTCATTTTAAGGTAAGGGACTATTGCCTGCTTCTATTGTCAATTACATTTCTATATGGTGAGGACTGAACTTCTTTTCCGACTCCTAGATTGGTGAAGAGGGGAGGTATGAAAAAGAATGATTACTTATTAGTAATGGTGTTTTCCATAGTCCTCCTCTTCACCAACACACTTTCTCCTGCCTACCCTGAATCTCTTTCCTCTTTGTTTTGTTGTGTTGCAATTAACCCATGCACTGGGGGTAAATGAGGTGCTGACCTCACGGGGAAGAGTTGAGTCTTTTTACCTCCTGTTTCCTGTAGGTGCAGCCCAAACCCCATATGGTGAGACGTTACCTTCTTTTCCAGCTCCTGCACTGATGGAGAGGAGGACTATGAAAAATGTCACTGCAGGTAGGAAATAAAGTATACGCTGAACTTTATATATGTATAAACAGTTAGGTACTGTAGTAAATATAACCACACTCAGAAGTTAACCCTGCCTTTAGATGTGTTGTCTTGTGTATGCTCACCCATACCTATCAAAGAATAAGATCAGTGGCTTTGAATATAATGTCGTTGTATAATTCTAAAACTAATTGTTGTAAAATTGTAAAAATTGTTGTTTTTCATTCAGTTATACCAGAGTAAATCCATCGACTCTAGGTTTTACTCCAGAATAACCAAATGCAGTTTTGCTCCATGTGTTAGATGATCAGTATCAGCTAGTATCAACAGCATGTCATTTGTTACAGCTTGTTTTATCTATCCCATTGCTAGATCATCTACTCAGGCATTATTGATGTTAAACAAAACAACCACATTAACTTCAGCTCTAATCAGAAGATAAAGAAATCTACTGGGGGGAAAACCCTTTAAATTGTTGGGGGAAAGCTATCATTTTCAGACTTTAAAGCCAGCATCAGCTACCAAGTGAGAGCTGAAAATTTAATGACTTGATAGTTTCATTTAAAGTTGACACAATACTATCCCCCTCCCCAGTCCTTCCTTTGCTAAGTAAACATGCACGTGAGTGAATAAAGGCTAACACTAGTGACTGTATGTTTAATCAGACCAAATAACTTCTAGACAGATTTCAGCACGACACCGAGTAAGGGAGTCTTAAGCCTTAGTGTCACAATCATCAGCTGTCTAAAAATCAAAAGCTACGTGTGCTAAAAACACTTCAGCAAAAAATCTCGAGACTCCTAACACTTGCAGGTGTGCACATTGGGTTGCATCGGATTTCATATCTGCCTGTGTGCCTTCTGTCTGGGCTGCTGTTAATGTAAGTTAGTTCTCACTGGTGAAACGCTGTTTGCATGCTGTTCCTCTCCGATCAGGTTTAATGTCATTTAGGGCTTGTTTCTTGTGTAACAAGGCTGGAATTTCTTGTTTCAGTTCCTGTTTGCAGTGTGTGTTAGCTCAGCCTCTTACTCCTTTGCCAAGCTGGCAGAGCATGGGGGTTGACTTCCTGTGCAGATGATGTAAAAGTGATTCTGTGATTCTTCCTCTGCAGCCATTGGGAGATAAAAGCCAGGACAGTGGGGATTGTAAAGAGGGAGCCAAATTATATGTATAATATTAAAGTGAGTGCATTTGTGGTTTTGCTGTTCTCCAGGGTTTTTTACAAGTAGAAAAACATGAATTAGCATTTTACATTTCCATATATTGACTGGCAAAATAGCCTCCTCTCAATTAAGACCTATAGCTTTTTGGGATATATGCAACAATTTTATAAAATATTTACAGCAAGATTTGCATTTTACACAGTATTACAATTTTTCTTGTGTTTTAGCAGAAAGGGCTGAGGCCTAAGAGAGGAAATGCATTCCATGTATCAAGAAGAGAACTAAAACTGGATTGCTAGCATTCAGCAGTAGAAATGTCCAGGGTTGATTATTTTTTCCAGTAATTTCTAAGGTTGATTTTGCCAACCAGCTATTTGTTATATCCT
Source organism: Lepidochelys kempii (assembly GCF_965140285.1). Classification (NCBI taxonomy): domain Eukaryota; kingdom Metazoa; phylum Chordata; order Testudines; family Cheloniidae; genus Lepidochelys; species Lepidochelys kempii. The sequence goes on from NC_136391.1 coordinate 17,447,785, forward strand.
CTTTAAGGACCATGTTCCCTATGCAGATCTATTATTTTCCCTTTAAAGCTGGCTTTGGAAGAGACTGTTTTTAGCTTTGTGTTAGACAGATAAGTAGAACATTCACTTCCCCCCCCCCTCCATGTAAATGCGTGCTGTAAAGAACATAGCTATTTCCTGGATAATTTGCAGTTGTATATTTTATGTTAATTTCACCGAAAATATTGCACCCCTGCCAGGTTTAGTAGAGGCTCACTGTGATATGAATAATTTCTAGCGAATCATTTTTTTTCTTCATTTAAGATTTGGCACCTTTTTAAGATTTTAATAATAGCAACAAGGAGGAAGATTCAGAACAAGTGAAACGTTAGAGCCAAAGAAACTCACGTTGAGCGCTAATGTAAAATAGCAAGAATAATTACATGGAAAACAGTTTCCACAGATGTTTTTCCTTGTAATGTAATAACTATTTACTAAACTGTTTATTTTAGGCCCTTGGTTTACAATAAAATATTTATACGTGCTCTGCTGTAATAAAAAAATATTGACAAAATACTATAGAGATTTTTTAAAAAGACAATTAGTATTTCTCTGTCTAGAAAGTGAACACAACAAAAGTTGTATGTGCCATTTTTCGTGTACAGTATTTTGAGAGGTTTGGTAAAATAACTGTCACTAGCTGGAGTACTCACCTTGAACTAACAGATAAGAAATTGGTGTGTATAAAAATTAAGCCACAACATATTGCAGAATACGAAGGCTAGCACTCTAAGGACTGAGGAGAAGTATGTCCCTTCCTTTTAATAGAAAAACATAATCTTGCCCTTGGAGTGTTAAATAATAAAGCTACCTCCCATAAAAGTAACATCTGTCTATATTACGAACAAGATTAAAGTTTAAGATGATAAACCATAAATATTTTATAATCTTTGTATATAAATGCATATATGTATTAATACTCTAATACAATAAAGAATATTGGAATATTTAGACGTATTGCTTCATCTTGTCTGCACCAGATTTATAACATGATTAATTCAAAAGGTTATTAGCATACATTTACCCTGTGTATACATTTATGTACAGTGAATATATATTTATGCATGATAATATTAAAAAGCACTACAGAACCTAATAGGCTTGTATACATAAATATATAGCATAAATTAATCATGTTTTCAAACTTCCATGATCTTGCCTATTAAAACCTTTAACATGTTAGTATTTCTTAATGTGTAATATCTTGCCTCCCTATTTCACCTTGAAGAAAAACGTTTTTTTCTTAGAAATGCTTTCCCATCCTTTAATTATCTAAAGCATATCATAAGATCAGTGGTCCATTGTATATAGAAAAGTAACTTTTTGTGGGGGAGGTGAGGAGGGCAAAAAACAAGTCCAGAACATCACCATCTCTTTGTGGAGTGAAGATGGGCCCCAGACATCAGTTTAGATCTAAACAGCACCAAACTTTGGAGAGAAATGGAATCCAAACTCAGAGTCAGATTTTGTGGTTGACTTTTAAAACAAACTTGGACACCACAATTTGGGGAACAGGAAGGATTCAAAATCTGGAACTCACTCCAAATTTGGCAGCTCATTCTCCATTTTCAAGTAGATCATTCCCTTACATTTCTGTCTTAGTATATGGGTGAACTTTAGAATTGGAGAAGAAGCTATATGGCTTGCAGAAGCCTTGTAAAATCATCTTGAACTTTAAAATATACTTGCTAGCCCTTTTTCTTGGCCATTGTTGTTTATGAAAAAAATAAAGATACTTTATTGTCCTATTTAAAAATTATTCATTCTGGGTGAATGAGCAAGCAGAATTTTGTCAGGTTGTGTTACAGAGTGCACAAAAATAAATAGTGTAGAGCAGAAAACTGCAAGCTTGAGAACCAAAACTGAACAAAAGAGGGAGCTAAGAAATCTAAAATGCTCAGTTTTAAGACAGGATAATCATGGTTAACAGATGTCTCCAAATTCTCTGTTTTGTTATAGACATTTTTTTCCATGGCTGTTTTATACACACACACCCCTATATTTAAGGGGTGTGTGTACCAGCATATTGTGCCATTCATCCTATATATGAAGACATCTCTCGTTCTCCCACGTCCCTTCTCCCAAATATCTGCACTGTGGAATTTAATCAGAACTGCTTTGTAATAAGTGCATACTTACGATTTCTTAATAAGGTTATTTTTATCAGAGGAAAATAAATAATGCAATTGGCTAATCAGTGCAGTATTTTTAGTAGAGTAGAACAAAGTTTAGTTCTTGGCTATTAGCCTTTTGGTACCTTCCTGCTCAAGGAACGTTGATACACTGAGGAATGTTGCCACGTTATGCAATTTTTTAAAAAATGCAACTCCTTTTGAGTCTTCAGGCAGCAGTAGGGTACAAAGTTAGTGTTAAAGCAAACAAAGGAATTTGAGCTTAGAAATCAGTATTACTGTGCACATACCAATTTTTTTCCCAAGGACTCTGTTATTGTGTAAACTGATGATTTTGTTTTTAAATTATATTCTGAAAGGTGTTGACACCCAGAATTGTCTAGGAAGTACTTTAATACCTATGTAATATTAGTTTGCTAGTTCAAGAAGTGGAGTGGTTACAAGTGTGGCAGTTTTGGTTGGAGTTCACGATTGACCCCTTGTTGATTTCTGAGGTGCTGGAGGTATTAGTAAATTATTACATGTTTCCTAATTTGTAAATTTAGTTTAAATTAAAGTAAATTAGCCAATTCTCTTCCCCAGTATCTTTGTAAAGGCCATTTACTGTTTATCGCAGTAGAAGTCATTATCCTTGTCAGTGATTTTGGAAATGGAATACATCTGATTCAGCTGCACGGGTGTGAATCACCTATGTAATTGAGGGCAAAATTGGACCTTCTCTCTTTCTCTGAGATATCAACTTGCAATCTAAGGACTTGTCTACATGGGGAGTTATTCCTAATTACCTGTTCCTGAATAAATCCATGTGAGGACACACTTGTTATAGAATAAGTTCCTTGTTCTGAATTAGTTTAATCCATTTATAAAGGATTAAACTAATTCAGAATAAGGCACTCTTCTTCTGGACTAAGAGCATCCACACATGGAGTTAATCAGGAATAGGTAACTCACTTTAAATTCACTGTCTATTTTGGTCCAGATTCATTCCATGTGACAAGCCCTGAAATGTTATATTAAGGTATCTGTAGCTTCCTCTTAGGTACAGGTTAAAATTCTTCTCAGTAGATCTTGACTGGTATTTTGCACTCTCTCAGTGCATAGATCTCTCATTAACCTGAGTGGGAGTTTTGTGTTCGTACATAAAGCAGAAACGTGGGAGGTGAGATCCACCATGCAGCACCGAGTGGATATTAGGAACTTGCCACTTAAATCAGACAACATTATCGATGTGCAGTGTGGAAAAATTGCACATAAGGGGTTGGATAAAGGAATATTGCAGGAAAACCCGTCTAAAAGAGGACTTTGTGGAAAGAATAGATTTTTCTGAAGGACGCGTGGCGTGCGTTATAATGGAGACATTCTCATATAAAATTCACCTAGTATCCTTACCATACTTATGAACATAATGAATAAACTGGCAAACGGCATTATTTTAATAAACTGTTGGCTGTTAGCTCCTCTTACATTTTATCAGAAAATGAGTTCAGAGGAGTGGATTTTGCCGAAGAAGCGATCTCCAGTTTTCTCTTGGAACTATACTTCTAGAATTTGTAAAGGTTTATGTCTTTAACAACTCACATTTTCATTTTAGTTTTTCATTTGCTGCTGTGGATTTGTATTCATTTTGCAGCATTCACTGAAATTGATCCAGCCCTTTTATATAATTTGCCAGCATGAAATATTACTTCAAAGATAAGCTTTGTTATTAAATGCTTAATCTTGAACACTTGTCTTATTTGGTACGAATGATCTTTGAGAACTAGGTAAAGAGAAGTGTACTACTGTGGTTTTAAAGCGTCTGTAACTGGAAGAGCCCAAGTTAGTTTACAAAGGTTGGCCTCTCCTCATTTTGCTATCGCAGCAGCTGGACGTCATTAAGCGCTAGCGTTAATTATTGGGAGACTGTTTGTTCCGTATGTGTGCAGAAACACTTGGGGTAACGCACAAAAAAAGGTCACCTTGAAATGGAAGCTTATAGGAAAAAAGTAAAAAGGACCAGGACTGCCACTGATTTCAAAACATTTCTTACTCCAAGCTGATTTCTGAAAATGAGGAGAGAACACTGCAGCGTGGCCATAAGGAATTTTTTTAACTGCTTGGTATTTGTTTGATGGGGCTGAGGAGGGTGCTAGACTAATGTGCCCTGGATTAATGCAAGTGAAAGACATTAATGTTGTGTTTTCTGTAATTTGTGTGTGTGAATATTCCCTTTTTATCCTCTAGAGCTTTCAGGCCATGTACTGTATGGTTCGAGGAGGAGTTATTAATAACTGCATAAACTGTAAATAGATTCTGTAGAGAAAGCCTGTTAGGGGAAAACTGTTTAGGGGGATGAATGTCACAAAGAACAGCATGAAACACGTGGCAGCTTAAAACAAGTATTCCTTGGAACTGTTGTCTCTCAGAGCTGGTGACATTCAGGCAAAGTGGGCTAAATTCAGCTCTGACGAAAGCAGGTGTAATTATATCCAGCCCGGTGTGCTTTCACCCACTTGCATCAAAGCTCAGTTTAGTCCTGTATACCTGGATAATTGTTAAACAAAAATAAGGTGGGGAGCACCGAGGGAAAGGGAACGTGAGATTGGAGGAGAATTAGGTTATTACATTTCCTCCTTAATTCTTCATCAGGGCTGCTGCCTGTATTTTCTACAGAAAAATCAATGCATTCTGATTCTGTAATTTCCCATGGTGCCTCACTCAGAGCACAGTGTGCCATGGGAGGTGACATATCCGGTCATGGCAGCTTGAACTATTTTTCCAGTGAAAGAATTCATTGGAATTTCACAACCTTTGCATGCTTTTGTGAAAACACTCATTTGTGTTTGCGCCAACCCGCTAATGGCGGATGCCGGGGTTTGTGAATCCCACCTACATTCGGTGCTCGTTATGGCATGGAATGTGCCGTTAATAATGCATCTGTGAAACTCAGCTGTGAGGGAGCCAAGTAATTATCCCACCGTAGCGTTCTCTGCTTCAGTGTCATCACAACTGGGGCTTCATTAAAAGTCCTAACAGTAGAGATGTTGTGTGGTGCAGCCTGTATATATATTTTTTCATTTAAATTATCAGCAATGCCATGGCTCAGAGGTAATTTGACTTTTTGAAACCGTAGAGCCCCTGTGAATTTCCTTCCTCCTCTCCCTCTCGCTGCCGCACCAGCTGATCAGCCCCAGAAGAACAAAAGGTTTATCTGAAGCTATGAAGCATATATTCACCAGCTTCTGGCGTAGAGATAAAAAAAAATCAAAGTACTCCATTGAACATGTTAATACTGAGCAAAATGCACACAGCCAGACACTAAACCTTTACAGGGATTTAGGCATTTGAAAAGTGATACTCTGATCAGGTCTAGAGTTAGTTTCCTTAGCACAGAGTAAGCAGTATCGTAAAATAATATTGTTTTTTTAAATCAATGGAAAGCCTAACGTTTCCCCCCTCCCCTTTTGTTTTATTGCTTTGTCTGGTTTCTGTCAGGCAGGTAGTCACAAACTCTTGGGTAAAGGGGAGGTATTTTACTTTTCTGATACCGCATTCCTCCAGTAGAATATACAGTATGAACCTCCTGAATAAAAATAAATACAAGATAGCAGAATACAAGAAATACAAGAAAGGATTGGTGGCTTCTTACAGCTCTCTAAGAGAGTTGGGACCGTTTTAAAAATGATTAGTCTGGTTACTTTCTTCTTTCTCTTCTACCAGCTTTCTTTCCCTAGTTGCTCTCCTCTTGTTTTGTCATCTTCATCTTTTTCTTTGCGAGAGTCCAGCGCTTTTACAGTAGCCTGGGATTCTTGTCAGTGGGAATCAGGATCAGGCCTTTAGTATGCTACAGATAAACCTATTCTGAGTTGTCTCTGGCATAAATCTACCAGCTTGGTGAACTTTGGAGATCCTGACCTGTGTTTGCATCCTACCTGACTACAACAGCAAACCCAATGCTGTTTTGTTCAAAGGTTGATTAAACAAAGAAATAAAGAAAGTGTTAGTTTTATCTTCTAATCTGCAGAACTCTGGTCTAGATGTTGCAGTCTTACGAATGGCCACGCTGGGTCAGACCAATATCCTGTTCTCTGATACTGGCCAGTGCCAGATGCTTCATAGGGTATGAACAGATCAGGGCAATTATCAAGTGAGTCATCCCCTGTCATCAATTCCCAGCTTCTGGCAGTTAGAAGTTTAGGGGTTGCATCTCTGACCATGGGGTTGCGTCCCTGACCATCTTGGCTAATAGCCATTGGTGGATGTATCCTCCGTGAACGTATCTAATTCTGGTTTGAACCCAGTTATATTTTTGGCCTTCACAACAACCCCAGCAACAGGTTCCACAGACTGACTGTGCGTTGTGTGAAGAAATATGTCCGTTTGTGTGTTTTAAACCTTTTACCTATAAATGTCATTGGATCACCCCGTGTTGTTGTATTATGTGATGTCAACAGGAGAGAAACTGCTGCGCCCCCATGGAGCCCCATTAGAGTCCATCTGTGGATACAAGCATGTGCAGACTAGGGTCTATGTTTTAATTGTGTACTTTATTAACAGAATAGGTTGGTTTAAGAAAGAATGTTTAAATAGAATTTAATCATTCTTCGTCAAATGGGCCCCAATTCTGCAAAGACTTGCACATGAGTAAGCTCTAGACCAGTGGTTTCCAAACTTGTTCCGCCGCTTGCAGAGGGAAAGCCCCTGGCGGGCCGGGCCAGTTTGTTTACCTGCCGCGTCCGCAGGTTCAGCTGATCACGGCCCCCACTGGCCGCGGTTCGCTGCTCCAG
>NC_136391.1:21449700-21647200 GCF_965140285.1 Lepidochelys kempii
AAACTTTTACTACGGCAACATTATATTATAAATACTCATTCCAGTTTGATGTCTCATGATAGCTACTGATTCAGATTTCATCTATGGTCTATATACATTTGAATCTCTCTTGTATCCTATACCTTCATTAGCTGTGTTTTCTTGAAGATAACTTATTCTTTGTGAAAATATGTAAGGATAGATTGTTTGCTTGTTTTATCACTGTTCTTGCATTGATGCTTTATTCTCTGAGATTGAGAGATAAGTATCCAAATGATATTAATTAACAACTGCGCTAGGGCAAGCCTGGCTTTGATCGTCTGGGCATCATTCTTGGTGACAGAGAAATGGTTACATCTTTGAGGAAGCAAAGAACAGTATCTAAAATGTCTCTCTATTATGTCATTATCTCTCCAGTCTTCTCTGTACTACTTTTGGTCGCTGTATGAGTTTATTGTGCCCTGTTGTGCTTTCCTTACTCAGGGCATTATTGCCGAAGTAAGAAGTGCAAAATACTGGCACGCTTGAGAAACTCCAGTTTTCAAGATATCTTGAATTATCTTTGAGTAGCCAAGTTGTTGGTACTGAAGGGTAACATAAGCAAATCAAATATCAAGAGGAAAACCTAAAAATGAAATTGAAATATATTGGAAAACAGTCCTTTCAAATTTTATTTACAAAAAGCAATATTTATTTGTTAATTTTGTCATCTTCTATTATATCAAATGAAATCTGTGTAAGCCATTCAGATTGCTTGATAGCTTACCACAGTTTTATATTTAAGTCTCGGTAAAAATTGAATTCAGCCTTTTGTTAATGGTATGCTGTATAGTGTTGTCCACTTAAAAGAGCTTTGGCTAACATCCTAACATGCTACTTTCAGGCACTATTTTGAATTTGTTGTATATAGTTGCTTCTGAGACTTTGATATCTAGTTGCTAAAATACGAACTACCACATTTGAGCAGCGATACCTTTTAACCAAAAAAGTTCTTAATGCTTTAAAAGTGGCTTCAAGAATAAACTCATGAAGAGGGAGGCTCTCAGCAAGTTTCTGTGACTGCTCTCAAATGCTTTAAAGCTTTTGGATTTTCCATTAAAAAAGGAGTTTATCTTTTTTTTTTTTAATTATTTTTTTTTTTTACTCTTGATTATATTTCCATTGCAGTATCATCTAGAGGCCACAGCTCCACTGTGCTAGGTTCTTACAAACACCTAGTAAGAGACTGACCTTGTCCTGGAAAGTTTACAATCTCAATACGTAAGACCAGACAAAGGGTAGAAGAAAGGAAATGCAATCCTCATATCCACTGATAGGGAACTGAGGCACTGGGATCGTTTTTGCTATGATACTGCTCATAATGTGCAAGGCACTATCCAAACAAATAGTAAGATATGTTCACTGCAACTAGAGTCCTTGATTTTCGCTGGTAAACTTAAAACAAAATTAAGGGAATTAGTTAGGGAAGTTGACTGGACCGAGGAACTCAAGGATCAGAATGTGAAGGAGGTTTGGAATTAGTTTCTGCAACTTTGACTTAAAGTATCTGGAGCCTGCATCCTGAGCAAGGGGAAAAAACTCATAAGGAACAGTTGCAGCCAATACTGGATGAACAAGCATCTCAAACAGGTTATTAAGAGAAAGCAGAAAGCCCACGAGGAAAGGAAGAAGGGGTGGATCAGCATGAAAAGCTACCTCTTTGAGGTGTGGAAGTGTAAGAATAAAGTGAGAATTGCCAAAAGCCAAACAGAGCTGGACCTTGCAAAGGAAATTAAAACCAAAAGTAAAAAAAATTCGTTGGCCGTATAAATAAAAAGAAAACAAGGAAAAAAGAAGAGAGACCACTAAACACAGAGGATGGAGTGGAAATAAAGATAATCTAGATATCCAGCACCTAAATGAATACTTGTCTCAGTTTTTAATAAAGATAATGAAGAGCATAGGGGCACTGGCAAGGTGGCTGATGGGAATGCGGCTATGGAAGTAGAAATTACCACATTCAGGGTGGAAGCCAAACTCTGAGAGCTTAATGGGACTGTAACAGGGGCCTAACTCCACCCCATCCTCTTCCCTCCAGAAACCGCATGGACTCTGCATGGGTGTGTTCTCAGTGAAACTTTATTTCAGTTTCCCTTCACCAATATCACCACAGTCTCCTGCGCTTCCACGTATTTACAATATTTGCTGAGCTTTAGGCCCTCTCAGCAGGACTTGAGGGGAACAGAGGTCTCCCTATCTGAGGCCTCTATATGACTAGATTCCACTAGCCCTGTTCCTCCCTGTCTCCCCTCTGCACTTCCTTCCTGTGCCTCTTTTATCATCCCTGGGCTGATTGGGCCAATTGAGTTCTTAGCCCATCAGCCTGATTAGCTAATTACCCCCAATCAGCTTCTGGGGCACTAATTAGCATCTAAGTGACCAAAGAGCAGGTTCACCTACTCTCTCCCTGCACTCTGTCACAGGGACCAAAACAGGGTGCCCAGGTAATCTTCCTCCAAGAATATTAAAGGAACTGGCACATGAAATTGTGATCCCAGTAGCAAGGATTTTTAATGAATCCATAAACTCAAAGCCTGTACCCTATGACTGGAGAATTTCAAATATAGTACCTATATTTAAGAAAGGAAAAAAGTGATCTGGGAAACTACAGGCCTGTTAGTTTGACCTCAGTTGTATGCAAGGTCTTGGAACAAATTTTGAAGGAGAGTGTAAAGACATGGAGCTAAACAGTAATTAGTATGAAATACAACATCGTTTTAGAAAAGGTAGATCATGGCAACCCTACCTGATCTCTTTCTTTGAGAAGATAACTGATTTTCTAGACAAAAGTGCAGTAGATATATTCTGTCTGGATTTCAGTAAAACAGTTGATACAGTTCCACATGGGAAATTTAGTTAAATTGGAGGAGATGGGGATTAATACAAGAATTGAAAGGTGGGTAAGGAACTGATCAAAGCGGAGACTAAAGTGGGTCATACAGAAAGGTGAACTGTCAGGTTGGAGGGAGGTTACTATTGGAGTTCCTCAAGGATCAGTCTTAGGACCAATTTTATTTAACTTTTTCAATAATGACCTAGGCACAGAAAGTGGGAGTGCACTGAAAAAAATTGTGGATGACCTAAAATTGGGAGGTACTGCCAATATGGAGGAGGACTAGAACATCATATAAGAAGGTTTGGACAATCTTAAAAACTGGAATAATAGAAATAGGGTGAAATTTAATAGTGCAAAGTGGGACTAACAACAAGAGTGGTTGCTATAAGCTGGGGATTTAACAGTTGGAAGCAGCAGAGGAGGAGACAGACCTAGGTATATTGGTCAATCACAGGATGACTATGGGCCACTAATGTGATGCAACCCTGAAAAAGGCTACGACAATCCTAGGATGCATTAGGCAAGGTATTTTCAGTTGCAATACGGAATTTTTATTACCAATGTACATGTCACTGGTCAGACCTCATCTGGAATACTGTGTGCAGTTCAGGTCTCCCATCTTTAAGAAAGATGAATTCACACTGGAGTGGGTGCAGAGAAGGGCTGCTAAGAGGATCAGAGGAATGGAGAACCTGTCCTACGAGGGGAGACTTAAGGAGTTTGGCTTGTTTAGCCTAACAAAACAAAGGCTGAGGGGAGAGATGATTGCTCTCTATAAATACATGAGAGGGATGAATACCAGGGAGGGAGAGGAGTTATTTAAGTTAAGCGCCAATGTTGACACAAGAACAAAGGGATATAAACTGGCCATCAACAAGTTTAGGCTTGAAATTAGATGAAGGTTTCTGACCATCAAAAGAATGAAGTTCTGGAATAGTCTTCCAAGAGGTGTAGTGGGAGCAAAAATCCCTCACTTGTTTAAAAAATCCTAAGTTTATGGAGGGGATGGTATGATGAAATTGCTGACAAAGGCATATGGCCCATCCATGTCTGGTATTGAGCAAATCTCTCTAATGGCTAGAAATAGGATGCTAGATGGGAAAGCTCTGAGTTACTACAGAGAATTCTTGCCTAGATGTCTGGCTGGTGGGTCTCACCCACATGCTCAGGGTATAACTGATCACCATATATGAGGTCAGGAAGGACTTTTCTTCCAGGGCAGATTGGCAGAGACCCTGGGATTTTTTCACCTTTCTCTGCCGCATGGGTCCCTTGCTGGTGTTAACTAGAGCAAATGGTGGATTCTCTGTAACTTGAAATCTTTGAATCAAGTTTTGAGGACTTCAGTAACTCAGCCAGGGGCTATGGACCTATTGCAGGAGTGGTTGGGTGAGGTTCTGTGGCCTGCCATGTGCAGGAGGTCAGACTAGATGATCATGATGGTCCCTTCTGGTCTTAAGGTCTATGAGTCTGGAAACAAATGTGTTTACCATTTGAACAGATTATGAAACATTTAAATGACCACAGTGACTGATTGTGGCTGCTGTTCACTGAGGAGCAAATTTCTCTAGCCACTTCTGAAGCTTTAAATGTTTTATTTTTGTTATAAGAAAACTAAGATCTTAAAGCTAAAAATGGCTTTTTGTTGTTGGGTGAAGTGAATTCATGATTCATAGATATTTATGTCAGAAGGAACCATTATGATCATCTAGTCTGACCTCCTGCACAACGCAGGCCGCAGAATTTCACCCACCACTCCTGCGAAAAACCTCTCATCTGTGTCTGAGCTATTGAAGTCCTCAGACATAGGTGAGAGGTTTTTCGCGAAGAGGGATGTGCAGATACCATGGGCTCCTGCTACATTTCCCACTTTGTCCTGTAAATCATCTCTAATTTTCAGGTAACATTGCTGTACTTCATAAATTTAAAAAACATCTACTTGTATAGATAGTTGGTCCCAAGTGAGCCAAAGCACAAAGAAGGTTTGTTTCCCCAATTAATGGCACAGTGAGCAACTGTCACACTAGTGCACCACTAGAGGAAATGATTAAATCAAATGAGAGGTACCAAACCACTGTAATAGAAGTATCAGTGTTTCTGTTTTGCCGTAGCATTATCCTGTGACAATGTTCTGGTTCACTGACAGTATTACCTAAACAATTCAGCAGTAATTTGAAATGGAAAATGTTTTGGCTAAATACCATTTATTTATTTTGCACAGGAAAACGCAGAACTGCTCACAAGCCTCATTCAAAGCCAAAAGTGTCAGATGTTTTTGAGGTACATTTTCAAGAAAATGGGATGGATACAAAGTCCAAGGGCTGTTCCCAATCTGAGGAGGAACTGTGGGCCCGATTGGAAGAGCTTGAGAGACGAGAAGAGATGCTGGGTGAATTTGACAGGTATATTACTGTTGCAAGTTTGGGCTGAAAGATGTAATTAAAATCCTTACTAGTATGAACAAATAGGTGCTTTTTGCAGTTGATTTACTTAAATCAGTGATGGTTGAGGAGCATTACTGCATGTTTAAAAGTGAATGGTTGTTGATTTTGTTTCCATTATAAACTGAGAAAATCCTAAAAACATCCATTCAGAACTCTGGATACTTTTTAATACCTTAAAATTCACAAAAATAAATACAATGTGAAACTTAAAATAAGCTGCTCATAATAAAGGAAGATCTCTGTACAGAGCCTCAGAGTAGCAGCCATGTTAGTCTGTATCCGCAAAATAAAGGAGTACTTGTGGCACCTTAGAGACTAACAAATGTATTTGAGCATAAGCTTTTGGGAGCTACAGCTCACTTCATCGGATGCATTCAGTGGAAAATACGGTGGAGAGATTTATATACACAGAGAACATGAAACAATGGGTGTTACCATACACACTGTAACGAGAGTGATCAGGTAAGGTGAATTATTACCAGCAGGAGAGTGGCGGGGGGAGAACCTTTTGTAGTGATAATCAAGGTGGACCACTCCGCTTCAAACCAAAAAAGCCTAGGTACATACATTCTCAGCTGTAGCAAAACTGACCTTAAGAGGAGAACTTAGTGTTTCTCTCTCTGATTCTGGGAAGGATTTTTATATTTAGTGTATGAACCCTTGGTGGTGGTAGTAGGCTGAGTGATACAGAGGGAGGCTTAGCGTCTCTCCCTCTGGCCCAGAGAGGGTTAAGTTGTAAGTTGCTCTTCCAGGAGTTAAAAAAAGGGAAATTGCTTTTTCAGGAATTGTAAGTTGCTCTTTCAGGAGTTAAAAAGTGAAGTTGCTCTCTCAGGATCAGACGTCAAGAATTATAACATTCAAAAAGCAGTCGGAGAACACTTCAGTCTCTTTGGTCACTCGATTACAGACCTAAAAGTTGCAATTCTTCAACAAAAAAACTTCAAAAACAGACTCCAACGAGAGACGGCTGAATTGGAATTAATTTGCAAACTGGATACAATTAACTTAGGCTTGAATAAAGACTGGGAATGGATGTGTCATTACACAAAGTAAAACTATTTCCCCATGTTTATTCCCCTCCCCCCTTCCTCAGACATGCTTGTCAACTGCTGGAAATGGCCCACCTTGATTATCACTACAAAAGGTTCCCCGCCTCCCGCCCCCACTCTCCTGCTGGTAATAACTCACCTTACCTGATCACTCTCGTTACAGTGTGTATGGTAACACCCATTGTTTCATGTTCTCTGTGTATATAAATCTCCCCACTGTATTTTCCACTGAATGCATCTGATGAAGTGAACTGTAGCTCACAAAAGCTTATGCTCAAATAAATTTGTTAGTCTCTAAGGTGCCACAAGTACTCCTTTTCTTTGTACAGAGCCTGACTGACACAGACTTTCTGTGTGATCGGGATGTATTTAATTTCTGTATACCTCCGTTCCCTATCATTGAAATGGGGACAATAAAACTTCCTTACCTCAAGTGTATTGTGAGAGTAAACTAATTAACGTTTGTGAGGTGTTTGGATTATACAGTTATGGAGCCTATAAACACCCAGATAGATAGATAGAACTAAAAGAATTGGACTCTAATTATGAGGGTAGAGTGAAGAAGGTTGGAACATAAAGGGCCAGATTTTCTACTGGAATCCAGCCCCTGAGTGGTACAGAGGAGCTGGAATCTGCCTGTAAATGTCTAGGAAGGAATCCTCTCATTCTCCTGGCATAGGGAAACTACCCAATGGCAGAGGCAGCTCCTGTGACTACTGCCTCCCTCCCATGCCCGTCATAGAGGGCACAACTTGGAAAGGAGGTTGGAGGATTGCAGAGTAGAGTTGCACTACTCCCATCCTCCAATGGCATAGGGGCCATTTGAGACCCTGTGCCAGGGTGAGTTAGAGCAGCCCTATAGCTGCTTTCACTGGCCTTGGGGCTACTGCAGAAAGGCCCTTGATCACGGAGCTGTAACCAGCTCCCTGACACCCTAATCTGTCTCTTGCACTGATTAGAGCTTGGTTGCAAGAGAGATTCCGGCCCAAAGTGTACAAGATGGGTAAGCTAGTATTATAGCTGGACCTTTCGCATTTCTGACCTGTTGTGGACAACTCCTCAGTAAACAACTCTTTTAATTTTGAATGACCATCCTTAGATCAGTTTTGGTCCTAAAGCAAAAATTATGACTTAAGACCAGATTGTGGCTCTCTTGTTTGTATCGGTAAGCATTTCGTTTTTGAAGTGGTTCCATTATGAGTAAGGGCTCCACAGTCTGGCCCTTAAAAAAGAATTATATCATGCGTGATATTGTTCTTCCCTAACCTCTGCCAGAAAATCTCATCTCATAAGTAAAGGAAATTATTCAGTGGCTTTGTGTGTTGTTCTGTAAGTTATCTTGTTAGGTTATGATATGCATTGATTAGTTTTCTTTCCTTCAGTATTTTTTTGCATTTTATAGGACACCTGATACAACTGAGGCAAATGGAGAAGATACAACCTCCTCTGAAGAGGAGAAAGAAGATAAGACAGATCTGAATGTGGTACACAGAGTGGAAGACTCTACTACTCAGGACAATGTACAGAAAGCAGTAACAAATTCAGAATTGTTCAGTGGTCAAGTTAATGGCCCAAGTCATTATCACAGTGATGATGAAGATGATTTAGCAGTTGATCATTTTGTACCAACTATATTTTTCTCTCATACTGTTGAACCTAAAAGGGTTTGTACTATTACTTTTAATGTATTTATTTCCATATAATGTAGATAGTCTGTATACTACATGCTTTATTTAAAATAGCGTACCCCATAGCGCCAGACAACAAAGTATACGATTGCTTTAATGAGTCAAAAAAAGGACCTACCTCACATGGGTAAGATGGTGTCAGAGTTCAGAGCTGAAGTCAGTTCCTTGTTTACTAGGTTCAAAGAGGCAGGGACCACAACGAAAGCTGCATCCTTATCCTCTGGGGAGAGTGAGTGATGTATTATCTAGAGCAACTCCTATAGTCAAAGGAAGAGGCAGCAGTGATATATTGTTGAGGGAGTCATCCAGCCTGCCAGAGCTGACGTTAAACGCTAAAGCCAGTGTGAAATGAGGACTCATGAAGAAATAAGTCAGAAATCTGTCTACATTAAAATTGGGAACAATGTCTCAAGGGAAATGGTGGAAGATCCCATCCCTTGGGAGATTAAAAAGTAATGGACAAAACACTAACAGATATACTGCTTTGGTGGGGTTGGGGGTGGGAGTGCACTAGATGTCCTAATAGGTCTTTTACATCTTTAATATCTAGGATTTTCTCATGTGACAGAAACAATAGTAGCTACCAGTTTATCTGTCATTGGACTCTAACCATAGATTGTACTCCTAATAGCACATCTAAAATGTTACTACAGGAGAATTCTAACTGTTTGAGCTACTTACAGCCCTAGAATCAATTTTTTTTTCTGAAAATGCATTTTATATTTATTTTAGACATGCAGTATTGTAAAATGTAAAAGCCGTCGCAGAATTCAACATGTTGTGTCAAACATTCATGTGAAACCTTGACAAGGAGCGTGCCATGGCATGTCTTGTATTTGGGACCTTGACTATAGACAAAGTTTAATTTGGCTCTTTATTTCAGAAGGTTTCTTTTGCTGCTCTGTGTTTTGAAATCTTCCAATTCAGACATGAATTCTCAAAAATGATACAAAAAAGTAATATTAAAGTTTACACACTGTCATATATTTCTAAAAGGTAGCCTCCCTGGTCCAAGTGTTTTAAAAATGCCTTTTATATTCAAGAGAAACATTGCATTCAGGGGAAACTAAGCTCTTAATGGTTAATGGAGTTAATAATTTAGGATGTATGGTTTGATGTATAATCAGGTTGTTTATGCTTACCCAATCCTGGTGCAAGAAGCTATTTCTTGACACTAAGTGCTAATGCACATGAATTTTGCTCATAATATTGAGACAGTGAGTACTGAGAATGTCACTGTCAGTACATTTTGTTGTTTAGCTGTAGCCCCCCAGCTGCTTGGATATGAAGAATTCATGAACTGACTTGATCCATGACCTCGTGATTGCTTCATTTTTATACTTTAGACCAATTTGTGTTTTCATTTTCAGGTAAGAATAAACACAGGAAAAAATACTACTTTGAAATTTAGTGAAAAGAAAGAAGAGGCCAAACGTAAAAGGAAGAATAGCAATGGCAATGGACACTTGGCTCCAGAACTGCCTAACATCAAAACACCAGCAGACATTTACCGGTATGTAATGTATAGTGATGGCTGCCCTGCTTTTCCCATAGCACGCTTGAAAAGTAAAGCCTTCTTTTATGTTCAAGTGTATCCTTTTTGAAGCATCCTGCAGCAACTTTGAAATTTTACCCCAAAATGGAGCTGCCCAGTGTCTCCCAAAAGAAGCATTTGGGACTGGGTGTACATCTTAAGAAATGAACACTTTTGTGTCTCCTGCATGGTTGTCACACGTTTAAACTGCCAAACTTCATAGCTATTGCATGCTGCTTTGCTGAGAGTTACATTTTCTCAAACTAAGAGCCGATCATAATTCCTTTTAGCGGTGCTTTTAAAATTTATCCCACTGCTTCGTGCCATATCTTCTGCAACTTAAAGGAATGAAATGGCTCATTGCAAATTGTTTAATTAAACATATTGTCAATCAACTTCCTGTTAAATATTTTTTAAATATAACTGATCATGTCCATCACATTATGCCTTCTTTCTCTTTCTAGCTTCACTCCATTGTTTCTTTCCCTTGACATATCTGTCTGAGTTGTTATTGTCTCCTTCCTGTTTTCTTACTCTCCCTCCAGCTGAGCATGTTCCTTTCAGCATGTGCTTTACCTCCTCTCTGGTATATTCTCTTTCTCATTTCTTCTCTCCCTACAAAATCTCTCTTTTTCTCCTTTTCCGACTTTTAATTCCAGTCTTTCTCTTCCCCATCTGCTCACAGAACAGACTTTCTCTGTTCACTCCCTATCCATTCACTCCTCCCCCTCCTTCAAAGGGCAAGAAAAATTGACCAGAATTCTGATAGCTAAAGGACTGCACAAAGGACAAAAGTAAGATCGAGACGGGGCCAGATTTTTAAAGGTATTTAGGTGTCTAAAGATGTAGACAGGCACCTGTTGGGTTTTCAAAAGCACCTAGATCTATTGCAATCAGTGAGAGTTAGAATTTTCAAAAGCCTCTAGGTACCTTCTTGGCACCTTTCTACATCTTCATATGCCTAAATACCTTTGAAAATCTGTTCAGAGGCAACATCTAGGTGAAAAGTCCAGCCCACCCCCACAGCTGTACAACTGCTGGGACAAGAGAAGGTTTAGGGATTCATGGTGCTGTCTTTGAACCCTGATAAGGATTGGTATGTTTTGTAGTCTTAGGCTAATAAGTGAGTAGAAAATGTGAAACCCTTGAGAAACAAACAAAAAAATCCCACTTTCGAGCTGCTGAAAGGGAGCTGTTGTACTTTTTTTCTCTGTGATCCTGCTTCTGCTCCCACTTAAGTCAGTGGCAAAGCTTTAATTGATTTCAGTGCTGCACTATTAAACCCCATCGCTGACTACTTTTTCCCAGATCCCCCAGCTGCTGTGAGGTAGTATTGTTGAGGTGTCTCCTAAGGTACCTCACCTGTTTTTGAATTCTCCTCCCCAGTGAATAGTTCTAGTACCTACCTCTTCCTCTGGCAAGCTGCACCAGTACTAAATTGTCCTGATTCTCTTTGGTTTTATAGCTACCCATAGGGTTTCTAAGAGCAGCAGTGGAAATTAACTGATGCTAGTCAATTATCATTACAGTTTGGGAAAGCTATGAGCAGCAACAGAGGGATGGGAACAGTATCTCTAGACTCAGGAAGAGGACTCTCTGACAGTTCACACTGTTCATGTTTGGAAGGTTTCTTCAGAACCCTATGAACTAAAAACTTATTTTATTTTTAGTGAAAGTGTAGATGCTGAAGAAAATTATGGCATTTGCCTGGGAAAACTTCCTTGTCCTATGCGAGTAAATGTTTCAAGCACTTGTTTTTATATTCTACATCTGAAAATGATTTCACACTAGAAAACCTTCTGTTATCACAACATTCTGTTTGGTTTCTAGAAATTAAACCCTCAAAATCATCTTGTGACTATAATGTTTCTTTACATTTTGCAAATCAAGCTGTTCTGTCAAGTGTCTAAGAGCTATACACATTCTTCAAAAAGGGGAGTATACCAGCTAATCCTTTAATAGAGGCATGACAGTGTTTGGCTTGCAGAATTACTCCATGTTTATTAGTAAAGAAAATGCTTTATTGTATCTTTTAAAGGTACAGTATTGTAATACAGCAGTTGAAAAGTCAGAAATGCAAATCGTAATTAATTTGTACAAAAGACAAAGTGAGATAACTGTAAATTTGTCATCTGATCCTGAACTAGTTTATTAAAGCTAACATTTTCCTTTATAGAGTCTTTGTTGATGTTGTGAATGGAGAATATATCCCTCGTAAATCAATTTTGAAGTCTCGAAGCAGAGAGAATAGTGTTTGTAGTGATACCAGTGAGAGCAGTGCTGCTGAGTTTGATGACAGACGAGGAGTTCTGAGGAGTATTAGCTATGATGAAGCTACTTACAGTGACAACAGTGAAGGGATCTTGGAGGAGGAAGAGGAAGAGGGGCAGGAGCATCTTCCAAAAAAACTTTCAACCTTATCAGGGACATTTGAGGTACATTTTTTGATTAATTATTGATTGTTGTCATGGATAAAAAGGAAAATGTTGGATAGTGTAGTTGCCTCTACCATCAGTTTGTTTAATTTCTTTTTAACTAATTTTCCAGCTCTCCCTACCTCTCTCATCTTTGGGGAGAGATTGCCAGGAGAACCGTTCTTCTCCCTGCACTTATCCTTTTCCTCTCATTGTGGGATAACCAGCTGAGCTGACTATTTGCCACTTTTGTGTAGCAATAGACAGTATCCCTTCCACTGAGCACTAATTGCTAATCTGAGGGAGGGAAGGCGGTTTCGTGTATACTGTAGGCTCCTAATGTGTTAACACATCAATTATGGAGAACCTCCAGGGCTTATTTTATATTTTAAAATAAATGGTGTCATTGGGCTCCTCAGAGTGTTTACGGAGTCCCATGACAGGAGGAGAGAGGAGGTTGTCCAGCGGACATAGAGCACAACTTTTGGCATTCCGGCCTTTAAGAAGAACCTGCTCTTTCAGGCAAGATGCCATCGAAGAGCTGAACCAAATATATTTCCAAGACTTTGGAAAGTCTTGGGTAATTTCTTATCATAAATGAAAGAGATTGTACGTCACTGGTGCATGTGCTGCGAAAACCATTGAAAATGTTCAGAAATGAGATGTGGCTGCTGCTATGCTATGCATGGGATTAATATTTTACCTCTGTTTTTGTTATGGAAAATTACAGCAATTTTTTAAAAGTTAGGTTACATTGAATTTTCAGAAGTTCTGTGGACAGAAGGCATCATCAAAGGGAAATGGTTTCTTCTGGAAACATAGTTATTTTTAAGAAAAAGTAGATTCACAGAAGACCTATTGCATGCTTTACTCTGTAAACAGCCACATGGTCCTGTTGTTGTAACCCTCATGCCCCTTTTGTTTTTCTTTCTATCCACTCGTTATATTTGTTTAGACCCTAATGCTGCTGAGGGATCCATGTGGCAGCCCTTATGCCTGCATGGAGTCCCATTGACTTTAAAGATATTCAGTCGGGACGTAAGGATCTGCTGACATGGATTCTTTTGCAGGGTTAGCCCTATAGATGGTAACCTTTTTGGGGCTAAAAGAAAAGGAGTACTTGTGGCACCTTAGAGACTAACCAATTTATTTGAGCATGAGCTTTCGTGAGCTACAGCTCACTTCATCGGATGCATCCGATGAAGTGAGCTGTAGCTCACGAAAGCTCATGCTCAAATAAATTGGTTAGTCTCTAAGGTGCCACAAGTACTCCTTTTCTTTTTGCGAATACAGACTAACATGGCTGTTACTCTGAAACCTTTTTGGGGCTGAGACTGTATCTTCTGTATGCTGACCATCTAGTACAGTTTTGGTCACTGTAAAACCATAACAAATCATTCCTATATCAATCCATTCTCTGAATAGGGCATGTATCTATAGTATCTCTGTATTTTTTATGTAATTATATCACACAGAGCAAAATGCTCCAGTCAGAATGAAAGGGACGTTCACTTTTAAAAAAAAAATTGTTGTTTTGCTTTCAGTTGTTTTTATGGTTATTTGAGGTATATTATTTTTCTGGCAACATTTGCCATGTGCTGATTTTTTTTCTTTTTTCCTAATGCAGCAGAACATCAATGGCTGCATTTTATTTACCTTTTTATAAAAATGACACTGGTGTTATTGAACAAATCAGCAAAACAGGCACAGCTTTGGGCTTAGTTTAGCTGTTGGAGTACAGCACAAAAAACATTTACTTTTTTGCAGGTCCTGCAAGAAGAGTGACTATTTTGTTTTGCTGAGTTTTCCTTGGCAACTGAGTAACTCTCTTAAAAGAGCAGATTTAATAAATCTGGTATCTATTCCCTCCCGCCCAATATAATGATAAAATCTTGGGTGTAAATTAGTGTACCTTTTTTCTGAAATGCCCTGAACCATTTTTAATTTTTGGCACATAATATTGTGACTTTTTGAAAATGTTGTATTTTATATTGCATAAGCAGAGTGTTATGCATACTGTAAGCCCATGGCTGATACTAAAAGCATTTATGAAAAAGAGTTTTTTACTAGCTGCTTTTCAAATTGTAACTATCCTGGCTGTTTGTTTTTTCTTTATGTAGCAAAAAAGCTATATTGGAAATTGTAATTTTAAAATACTAAGCACATATGGTTTTAGTTGGAATTTATAAAGGAAGAAAAGAATTTGAAATCATTTGTTGCTCTCTTAAGTTTAAACTGCCTTGACCAATTTTTGATCATTTTTGGTAAGAAAGAAAAAATGAAAACCAACAAAATATAGGTAAACTTGTATTCTAGGTGCCATCTTGATGTAATTAGAAAAGGCCAAGATATTAAGCCATGAAAATATGACGTATGAGGGGAAATGCTGACAGACCTAAAATCTGCAAATTTTTCCCATTTGTTATCCAAGATGAAATTGCCTGTTGCATCATCTATTTTATTTTCTTGAACATGTATCAGTGGGAAGCAATTTTTTCAGATCATTTATGCAGTTAGGAATGTGATTAAGTAGTACTTTTAAAACACTATCTTTCATTCAGATTTCTTTGAACAAGCTATATTTTGAGGTTAATTACAATTTGGTTACTTATTCAAGGAACTACCATTGATTTAAAGATATTTCTTTACTTTTGATTAAAAAAAAAATAACTATCCTAATAAGGCTAATATAGGGTAATGACCTTATGGGCAGAGCTTCACATCTGCATTTTATTAGCTCATTCTGAGTTTTCTTTTCTCTTGTAGGCTTTTTCTGGAACTGTTATAGAAAAAGAGCCTTTGTCTCCCTTAATACTACACCCAAGCATTGCTCACCCTGTCCTGCCTACCATTCCGGAGCGAAAATCAGAGGAAGTTCTGTCTGAGGCATCAGAAGAAACTACAAAGAGGATTTCAAAATTCAAAGCTGCCAGAATGCAACAGACAAACTAGGCCCTGCTGCCTACACATTGAAAGTTTGAATATTAACGCTTAGTTTCACATTTGTTGAGATTATGTAAAACTATGTGCATTACGCCTAGTTAGTAAAAAGGTATCTTATGTTAATTTGGCATTGTTTATCTTAATAGACCTCTATTGGTGATATTTAAAAAAAAAATGTTTGAACACTTCAATATTCAGTTTATTTTGTCAATTTCCCTGTATGTGGTCAGCACCTTTGTATATGTTTGCCTTATGATAACAGCACTTGGAATTATTTTTCAAAGATTTCTCTTCATATGCCATTGGTTTTATGTTTAAACCTAAATATACAGGCAGTTTTGTACCAGCTGTGATGTCCTACTTACCATCTGGACAGTTTTAAAGAAACTTTTCAAATTTCAAATTGATTCAACAATTATATTTCATTACTTGCTTTAGCATTTTAAGACACTCTTGTATCCACATTGTTGTAGGTACCTGCTAAAATTCAGGTTTTTTTCCTTCTGTTGAACCTCTCTGATATCTTACTGTACAGATCTCTAAAACAGAATGCTGTGTTCATGTACACTGAAGGGAAGTTTCTTTCATGGAAAATGGTATTTTGTAAAATTAAACTTTTCAAGTAAAAACAAAGCTGTGACTTTTGTTTTTGTTTTTTTTGTTGATTTATTAAGAACTGAAAATGTGGAAAGAGTTTCTTCTTTGAAACTCCTCACTATTGCATAGACACACAGTCTGTTCTCTTCCCCTTTGTGTAGCAAACACCCATTAATTTCAGTGGCAATTACATGCACATAGGGAGAGGAGCATAGACCCAGACTATGGTTACAGAATCCCCAGTTTTTATATATTCAGATAATATTTTAATTGTCATGGAAATACCCAGAGAGGGTGGCTGCTAAATGTCTTGATTGCTGCAATTTTATTTCAAAACTTAACAGGACTAAGGCGCTGAGAACTGAGGCAAAATGTCTTGAAGCAGCAGATAGACATGATTGGTCTCTGGCCCAGGGTTCTGTGGATTTAACCATGTGGTTACCCAGGTGACATTCCTTCTACCCCCCTGCACAGTTCTTGTTCCCACCAGCATCTGGCTTTCCAGGCCTTGGCCATCTCATTTGGACAGCAAGTCTCCTAACACTACTCCCAGAAAAGTATTTTGGGCCAGGATCTATCCAGCTCTTGCAGCTTGCGCTCTCGGGTTTGTCTCTGTTCCTGTGGTGTAAACTGTCCACTGCCACACCCAGGAAGGCAGTTTGGGGGACTGGAGACATCTCTTCCTGGTTTTAAACTTAAATTTGTTCCTACATTTTCTGTAATTAAAAAACTCATTATTTATCTTTAAGTTGGCTTTAAAATGCAACTTCCTTGCTAAAACTGCCCAGAACCAACCCAACAGCTCACCTAGGTTGCAAACAGTTGTTTTTGCAAGTGTTTAAGTAACAAAGAAAATTTATGATCATCTTCAAAGAGCAAAGTGTGTATACAAGCAAAGTGAGTAACAACAACAGTGCCTATGATCTCTTTTACTCACCAGATGTTTAGTGTGCCAAGGCGAAGGAGAACTCTTATCCCATCTTGTGCCTAAATCAGTATGGGTGTCCACCATAACTGAGTAACCATAAAATCATCCATGATAAAGTTTTCAGGTGACACAAAAATTGGGGGAGCGGTAAATAATGAAGAGGACTGGTCACTAATTCAGAGTGATCTGGATTGCTTGGTAAAGTGGGCACAAGCAAACAATAGGTGATCTAATATGGCTAAATATAGATGTATACATCTAGGAACAAAGAATGTAGGCCATACTTCCAAGATGGGGGTGGGGCGGGGACTCTATCTTGGAAAGCAGTGACTCACAAAAAGATTTGGGGGGTCCTGGTAGATAATCAACTGAATATAAGCTCCCAGGTTGCCGCTCTGGCCAAAAGAGCTAATGCGATCCTGGGTTGCATAAACAGGAATCTCAAATAGAAATAAAGAGATAAAATAACCTCTATATTTGGCACTGGTGTAACTGCTGCTGGAATAACGTTTCCAGTTATCATGTCCACAATTCAAGAAGGATGTTGATGAAGAGGAAGAACCATGAGAATGATTAAAGGATTAGAAAACATGCCTTATAGTAACAGACTCAAGGAGCCCTATTTATGTTAATAGAGAAAACGGGTGACTTGATTACAGTCTCTTAAGTATCTGCATGAGGAACAAATATTTAATAATGGGCTCTTCAATCTAGCAGAAAAAAGGTATAACACAATCCAATGGCTGGAAGTTGAAGCTAGACAAATTCAGACTGCAAATAAAGCATACATTTTTAATGGTGAAAGTAATTAACCATTGGAACTATTTCCCAAGGTCGTGGTGGATTCTCCATCACTGACCGGTTTTAAATCAAGACTGGATGTTTTTCTTCAAGTTCTGCTCTACGAATTATTTTGGGGAAGTTCTATGGCCTGTATTATACTGGTCAGACTAGATGATCACAATGGTCCCTTCTGGCCTCGGGAATCTCTGAAGTAGATGTCTATGTGGGATTCCAGGAGCTACATGGAATAGAATCATAGAATCATAGAATATCAGGGTTGGAAGGGACCCCAGAAGGTCATCTAGTCAACCCCCTGCTCAAAGCAGGACCAATTCCCAGTTAAATCATCCCAGCCAGGGCTTTGTCAAGCCTGACCTTAAAAACCTCTAAGGAAGGAGATTCTACCACCTCCCTAGGTAACGCATTCCAGTGTTTCACCACCCTCTTAGTGAAAAAGTTTTTCCTAATATCCAATCTAAACCTCCCCCACTGCAACTTGAGACCATTACTCCTCGTTCTGTCATCTGCTACCATTGAGAACAGTCTAGAGCCATCCTCTTTGGAACCCCCTTTCAGGTAGTTGAAAGCAGCTATCAAATCCCCCCTCATTCTTCTCTTCTGCAGGCTAAACAATCCCAGCTCCCTCAGCCTCTCCTCATAACTCATGTGTTCCAGTCCCCTAATCATTTTTGTTGCCCTTCGCTGGACTCTCTCCAATTTATCCACATCCTTCTTGAAGTGTGGGGCCCAAAACTGGACACAGTACTCCAGATGAGGCCTCACCAATGTCGAATAGAGGGGAACGATCACGTCCCTCGATCTGCTCGCTATGCCCCTACTTATACATCCCAAAATGCCATTGGCCTTCTTGGCAACAAGGGCACACTGCTGACTCATATCCAGCTTCTCGTCCACTGTCACCCCTAGGTCCTTTTCCGCAGAACTGCTGCCTAGCCATTCGGTCCCTAGTCTGTAGCTGTGCATTGGGTTCTTCCGTCCTAAGTGCAGGACCCTGCACTTATCCTTATTGAACCTCATCAGATTCCTTTTGGCCCAATCTTCCAATTGGTCTAGGTCCTTCTGTATCCTATCCCTCCCCTCCAGCGTATCTACCACTCCTCCCAGTTTAGTATCATCCGCAAATTTGCTGAGAGTGCAATCCACACCATCCTCCAGATCATTTATGAAGATATTGAATAAAACCGGCCCCAGGACCGACCCTTGGGGCACTCCACTTGATACCGGCTGCCAACTAGACATGGAGCCATTGATCACTACCCGTTGAGCCCGACAATTTAACCAGCTTTCTACCCACCTTATAGTGCATTCATCCAGCCCATACTTCCTTAACTTGCTGACAAGAATACTATGGGAGACCGTGTCAAAAGCTTTGCTAAAGTCAAGAAACAATACATCCACTGCTTTCCCTTCATCCACAGAACCAGTAATCTCATCATAAAAGGCGATTAGATTAGTCAGGCATGACCTTCCCTTGGTGAATCCATGCTGGCTGTTCCTGATCACTTTCCTCTCATGCAAGTGCTTCAGGATTGATTCTTTGAGGACCTGCTCCATGATTTTTCCAGGGACTGAGGTGAGGCTGACTGGCCTGTAGTTCCCAGGATCTTCCTTCTTCCCTTTTTTAAAGATTGGCACTACATTAGCCTTTTTCCAGTCATCCGGGACTTCCCCGGTTCGCCACGAAGACGAAGGGTGCAGCGGCATGCATAGTCCTCACTGCCAATGAGGCTGGGAATGAGTCACTTCAGTGGGTGATCCAATGGCTGCTGCCCATAAGGAAAGTGTTGGGGGCAGATCTTCAGCTGGTGTAAATTATCATAGCTCCATTGAAAGTAATGGACTATAACAATTTACATCAACTGAGGAGCTTACACTTGGAGTCATGCTGACCGGGGACCAAGAGGCAGAGTGTGAGTTATTGGTCATTTGCAGATATTCCCCTGAGCTGTGGCAGATTCCCAAAGATCCACACAGCTTGAAGGCTAAACAGCACTTTTCCCCAGGAGGCAGGGGCAAAATCCTGCCTCTCTGAAAAAGAATTAAAAGGAATGTTGAGTAATTTTTCTCCCTGCCTGGCTTCTCTTGCAGGTTTCCTTAGGGGAGGGGGCAATCTAAAAGTTTTAAAACAGACTCATTTTAAGATGATACTGAGGATCACATTGAAAGTCTTAATGATTAACTTGATTCATGCTAAAATGCTTTAAAAAAAAGCACATATTGCTGTAGTACTAAAATAAGCCATCCCTGCCAGTCCATCCTCAATGCATGGCTAAATATTTAAAGAAGATTATTTATAGCTTCTTTAATGAATTCTTGGCTAAACAAAATGAAATTATGTCCTAAAAAAGTAGAAGCTATTTTGTAACCAGAACAGTGTAACTGTAAAATATTGTTCCATGCATACCTATTTTTGATATCAAAAGGTTGAGATCCAAGATGACCAGACAGGTAATTAGAAAGAAAGAGAGAGAGAGAGAGCGAGCGACCTGTTAAAAGATTTATTTAGATACCTCCTTAAATACTTACCACTCCTAGTTACTTCGAAGCAAGCCAAACTCCCCTTGATCACTTTAAAATCACTTTTAGTTCTTTCCATGTTTTTATTCTGTACCACTTAAAAAATATTCCTCCACTCCCCTAGTCAACATAGGACAAGTGCATCTTGGTTGGAATGCACTATGGCTCCCATTCAGAAAAGCATCCTTATTCAGGAATACTCTTCAATGTGTGCTCAAGTCCTATTGAAGTCAATGGGTTCCTGAAGAAAAATGGACCTAAGCAAATGCTTAAAGTTAAGCACATACTTGGGTACTTTTCTGAATTGGAGCTTATGTATGTCTGTGCCTCTTGCAACTTGCAATGTGTTTCATGTGTGCAAGGGGTGTCCCATGTTCAGTTGCTCCTGTATCTCTGGTCTCCTTACATGGACTTTAGCAATATATTGTGTAATAGCAATGATGATGGTATCACATATGATATCACATATGAAGCCTGTTCTCAAATGTAGATGCAAAAAACATACCTACATGAAGATGTGACTAGAAGTTTTAGAGAGAGAAAAAAATGTGGGAGTCTCAAGGGCTACACTTGGTGAAGGATTAAATATGCAATAGTGGAGCAGAAGACTTGATGTGTGGGACCACCAGAAATACATGTTTTATTAAAGAGCGGGAGTAGAGAAAATATTCCCTACCTGTAGTCATATTGCCCATGTTTCTATGCCTTCAAGTTTTTTTATATTAAATTAATCTGTCAGTAGGAGCATCTTTTTCTTTTCTGCTAACATCAGAGATTTTATTCTCCACTTAAATAATACTGAGGGTAATGGTTAATCTATTTGTTTTTAATTTCTTGATTGCTTTTTTTTTCTGCTGCAAAAGGAGAGCATGAGATGCTCTGTGCTGAGTGTTTGTCAGGGAATCCTGACTTAAATAGAAGCCAAAAACAGCTGCTGCTGATTGGGATTGGCTGGTGAGTTGTTGTTTTTTTCAATGACTATATAAAAGAAGAGGTGCCAATGTGGGCATAGTCATATGACCTTGTGGGAACACAAAGGTCAGAAGCCAGTTGCAGGTAGCTGAGTAAGGCCAAGAGTGGGTGAGTAGCAAATGTTTTAAAGGAGCTTATCAGAACAACACCACTGACTGGTAGAAGGGCTTATTTGTTACTCATTGTTTCCTTGGAGAATTTGGATATCATCAATTGGGGAAATAGTCACAGGTTTCAGAGTAGCAGCCGTGTTAGTCTGTATTCGCAAAAAAGAAAAGGAGTACTTGTGGCACCTTAGAGACTAACCAATTTATTTGAGCATAAGCTTTCGTGAGCTACAGCTCACTTAATTGGATGCTTTCAGTGGAAAATACAGTGAGGAGATTTATATACACACAGAACATGAAAAAATGGGTGTTATCATACACACTGTATTTTCCACTGAATGCATCCGATGAAGTGAGCTGTAGTTCACGAAAGCTTATGCTCAAATAAATTGGTTAGTCTCTAAGGTGCCACTAGTACTCCTTTTCTTTTTGGGGAAATAGTGTGGGAGACAGCCCAAGGGAATAGTTATGGGAGGTTGGGAGCAGGATATGGGCACAAAGTGACACTTTTAGAATAAAGCTTATCTGAGGATGAGGCAGCTTTGTGCTAGTGGAGAATTGGAGTTGTATCTGATATATATATGCTTTCCTGAATTGCCTATCTACCCACGTGCCTGAAACTGGGGAGTAAGTTCAGTGCATTGTGAGGTGACCATGCTGAGGTCTTATGAAGAGGGGGACACAGGATAGCTGGCTAGCTGGGTGCATATAGAGAGAGGGAAAAGAAAACAGATGAGATCATTCTAGGAGTCCAGACATAAAAGACTACAGCATTCCAACCATTTTCAGGCAGAAAGTTGCAGCCATCTTGTGTTCCTGTCACCTTTACCCTGCCCCTCCACCCTAAAGGCCATCTTTTAACCACTAGAAGTCCTGCACCCTGACATAAACTAGGTATGAAACTAACTCTCAGACTCTATCTTGGCTAGGCAAATGAGGTGTGTTTAGCCAGTTTGTTAATTTGCAGCATCTGGCACCTAGTGCAGACAAGGATTGTAGTGTTTGAAAACACAGTAGTGGGTCATGGTCAACCTAGGGTCCTAGGTTAGCCTAGGGAGGACACAAAGGCTGACTATGACAAGCTAACACGTTTTAAATATCAATGTCTTTATCTACTGTAGGTGCTAAGTAATGTTTCAAAACATGCTAACTGACATGTCTAACACACTTGCCAACAGAGTTGATAAACACTTACCAACACTTCTGTTAAACATACATCATTTTCCAAATCCAGACAGGGTCTCAGTGAGCTTGTTTGGGTTGCAGCTCTAGATGTTTCTGATTTACATGGCTTCTGATTGATTAACAAACCAGTTTTAGTCACAATGTGGTGCTGCATGTGACTTAGAGGGTGGCTAACGTTTCCTAAATCACTTGCCCATTTGTAAATGGTTTAATTTCAGACATATTCATACCCTTTTTGTGTTGGTCTTCCATAGACATTCCAGAGTTTCCCACTGTTTTCCTGACAAATTTGTTCAGAGAAGGTGAATTTCAAAATCACATGCACAAAATCACAGAAGGAAACTGAATTGTAAATCCTCACTCACAAGCAATTGAGTTGGGACTGTTTGTATGCTCATTCAATCCAGAAACAGAAACAATAATGTGCGGCCTACCTGACCAATCAAAACAAACAACACCGCTCCAATTTCAGATGTTTACAAAGAAAAAATTTCAAGAGGTTTGTCAGAAAAATTTGAATAACAATGAAAAATTCAAAGAAAACACATGTATATGGATATTCTGTCAGACTGGACTGGTGAGGCAGTGTGAGTTGTGGAGTAATTGTTACTCTTAAACCTTTTCTGAGACTTGTTTCCACTAAAACACATACCTTTCCTTGTATGATTAATTTAGAGCCAAGCTGGAGCTTACTTGACATTTCTTCTTTTTCTTTTATTTTGTGTGTGTTTAATTTTCATTATGAAGCAAACACTAAAAAATGCAAAAAAGTAAATGACTTATAGTTGTATATGTTACCAAATGTCACACATGTCACAGGATATCCAATAAAATTATGCAATTACACAACTTTACAACTTGTCAAAGCTGTGAAACCAGACGATACAAAACCAAACAATATTACACAGACATAAGATGTTGGTATGGGGGAAACAATAAATAAATAAAATGACATACACAAATAGGCAAACAGGGAAGACGGTGACTGACAGGTGGGGGGAGGGGAAGAGGGAGAAAAAAAGCAGAGGCCCAGAGGAATGGAAGACTGGCACTTTATGAGCTATCTCAGCATTCTTTATGGAAATATATCAAGATATGGGGTCCAAATATCTTGGAATTCATATAATTGATCTCTATGTCAATAAGATATTCTTTCTTTCTCTGCTAACTCAGGCAGGACTGAATATCGCTGCTCTGTTCTGGGCATAAGGTTACTCCTCCATTTTTGTCAAATGCTGTGTTTGGTAACTGATGTGGCTCTCAAGAACTAATGTCTTTGTAGTGAAGTTAAACCCAGTGTTACAGGTATACAATCTCAACTACACTTTTCAGCTGAGATTTGGTTACTAAAGCCAAGCACTAGTTTTTCATTCTTGTGCCCACCTCTTTCTACAGCTGCATGACTGTTGGACAGTCCCATAGGATTTGCATCAATGTTCCATTCTCTTTGTTCGAGCCCCCAACAAACATTAGAGGCCAAGGCCACCATCTTGAACAATCTTTGGGGCATCCACTACAATTTTAATAGAATTTTTTGTGGCGCTCCACAGAAGCTCTGCCATTTTTTAACGGCCATAATAAACCTCCTTCCCACACGTTCACAAAGATCTCCAGACCAGTGGAGTTCCTCTTCATTAGCATAAGCATACATAGTGGACATGGGTCTGGAGAGGTTATGAAGTATTTCCAAGGTACCCAGTAGTTCTGGGGCCTCTGGCAGTCCTGGGGCATCCGGATCAAACATTAGCAAGTGTTTTAGTTGTAGGTATTGCTGCTTCGCTGAGGGTGGGAGGTCATGTTGCTGCTTTAGTGTTAGAAAAGAGAGAAAACCCTCATCCTTGACTAACTGGGAAACCCATATGATGCCCTTGCTCAGCCAGTTCTTCCAAACTGTAGGTTTGGTCCCAAATTTGCAAGTCTGGGTTACCCTAGGCAGGTGCTTTTGCGTGATGGCAAGGATGAAATTGGTACCTGTTAACTAGGATAGCCCAGATTTTTTGCGCAGCCACCACCATAGGCACCTTATTTCTTTCCATTGCAGAAAAAGAGTAACTGCGCAGATCTGCAGGAGGAATTGGATGCATGAATATCAATTCAGTTTCCACCCATGTGGGTGTAAGTGTGTTACCATGCAGGAACCAATTTGACATCTGTGATGTGATTAAAAACATAGTAGTAACTGTAGGACTGGGAGCCCCAATCCCCCTTTGGCTGTAGTGAGCTAATGTTTTTTTAAGTGGTAGGCGTAGATGTTGACCCGCACCCCACAGAAAGGCTCTAATAATAATATTCAATGTTCTAAAATAAAACGGAGGGATATATACAGGTAGGCCACTTAGAATATGCAGGAACCTAGGCAGAATATTCATTTTTATTGTATTACCCTTTCCCCACAGGCCCAGGGAGAGAGGATGCCACTTATTTGGGGTTACTCGACATTTCTGTTTTACCCGTCAGACTAAAGACACCTCTACACTGCAGCTGGGAGCAAGTCTCCTGGGCCAGGTAGACAGACACATGCTACAGTGGGGCTGGAGCTGGTGTGCTAAAAATAGCAGTGTGGACGTTCTGGCGTGGGCGAAATCTCAGGCACTGAAGCCTACTCAACCCCCTAAGCTCCAGAACCTGAGCCCAGACGTCCATTTTGCTAATTTTTGGCACAATAATTTGAGCCCCCCTAGCATGAGTGTGTCTGCCTGGGCTGGGAGGCTTGCTCCCAGCTACAGTGTAGACATACCCTAAGTGTCTGAGCTGAAGAATACAGTGAAAAAAACCAAAGCAACTGGCTTGTGAAAATCTAGGAAGCCAACTGGCTGCCCCTGTCTAACTGATAGAACCAAAGTAGGAATAACCATTCATGTGGGTTGGTGGAACCAAGTAAAAAGAATTTAGAGGTCAACTGGGTTTATTTCATTATCTGTATTTTAAGACCAGTTGCAATCAGTACTTTACTTTCTTAGAGAATCTAAAGCAGCAGATTTCTGTCTTTCAATAGTGCCTAAAAACAGCTGTTTTAGCTGTTCATTTTAAGAAAGTGATTTATGTTGCAAAAGATGAGCTAGAATTAAAAGAAATCAGATGTGCGTATTTGGTATGCAATATTTTTGTATTACAAATAGCTCCATTCTAACCCACATTAACCCCATGATATGTGAATTTTGCCAACTCCCGCTGTGTCTTTTAAATCAAACCCGGTAAATCACTATGAGTGTTCTAATTTCTAAACAAACTAGTTTTCCAGTAGAAGTACTTTAACACTGCACTGCAAATTAGACAACCTAAGATAAATGGAGCATCTTTGTTAATTATGTAATTTAATTGATCAAAACTACCAGACAGTATTTTATTTATAGACATTTTGAGCAGTATCCTGTTTTATACTGTTAAATAGCATTTATTTGGCCATTAAGATATATATTATTATGCAGCCAATGTAATTTCTTTTGTTTTTTTCCAGTTGCTGTAACATGAAATCTCACTTGAATAGAACAAGTTCATTTAGATTTTTCTCCTATATTTTACATTGTTTAGATGGACACACAGTGCTTTCCATCTTTACTGATGAAGGAGCAATTTACTTGAACCACATTGAGAATAAGATGGGAAAACAGTATATATAAGTGTGTGTGTGTGTATTTGTACGATGGCCCTTACTGTTTGTATGTAATTAATTTTGCATGCCAGTAGGTAGCAGTGCTGAGCAAAAGCAACAACAGAAAGCTGCCAGTCAGTGATTATAATTTATTATTCATTTCTGTTATAGGTGGGGTGTGCAGACAGTTACAGTAATAATTACCAAGACTAGAGTGTTTCCTAGGCAACCAGTTTTTTTCTTCATTCATGCTGTTGCAGGGAGTATGCCTGTAAAGCATGACATTGCTGTATTCTGAGGTTTGTTGCCCTCCTGCTGCTCCAGGTTTGAGGTTAGTTACAGCATCATAAGGTGCTCTCAAGCATAGAAAGCTCAGGCTGGGATTAAAGCATGCAGTGAACACTATCACCGGGTCTTTCCTTCTGCTCTTTCTCTTTTAAGTAACTAGGTTATAAAAATGCAAATGCCATTTTGGGGTTGTTATAGCTAATATGGGGAAGGATCCCTTTAAATTGTAAAACATTAAAATAAGCAAAACAAAACAGAGTTGTTCTTTATATGTTAAGAGAATGTCATTCAAATAAAATTAGCAAAAAGGGACTTTCAGCTTGATCAAACCTCCAATGTTTAGCATTATAAATCAATGAGAACTGCTCCACATAGCTAATCATAGGTGGTGTTTGTTGTTTATCCTGCTTTATGATAATGGTTCATAAAGAGGAAGGTAATGTATTCTTCCTGCAGGAACAGGATTAATCCTTGA
Source organism: Lepidochelys kempii (assembly GCF_965140285.1). Taxonomy (NCBI): domain Eukaryota; kingdom Metazoa; phylum Chordata; order Testudines; family Cheloniidae; genus Lepidochelys; species Lepidochelys kempii. Next base: position 21,476,092 of record NC_136391.1, read on the forward strand.
TGTGGTAACAGAGTAATAGAAACCACATCTATTATCCAAGATCTATAAATGAATCATATTATCCTACATTTTTAGGCTTACTAAGCTTTCATTTTAAGAAACTCACTTCAAGTGTTGTGCAATGATGAAAAGTAGTGTTGGTCTGTCTCTGCTGTGCAAAGCAGAGGGAATTCACGATGCAATCTAGCATAGAGATGTGGACTTTTTACTCATTACATTTTTGAAGTAAGATGCTGAGGCATGCTTACATCTAGAGAGATTGTGTTCCATTTGTGATACGCTAATGTTAGAAGCACAGAGTATATGCTGTTGCAGGCTCCCTGCCTTAACACAAAATATCCTTTGGAGGATTTTAGATTGTCGTCTTGCTCTTGCATGTGGATCTCTTTAATGGTGCTGTAGACTTTCTGGTATAAAAGCTAGCGGAACTTTGTTTTTAGCTATATAAATCCCTGTGATAGCACCGTTAAAGTACTTGGCAATGAAAAATTCTATAGACGAGGTGAGATGTACACGATCCTAGCTCTCTGGAGTTGTGTCCTGATTCCCACCCAGTGCAAACTAAGCACCTGATCCTGTGACCTCTTCTCATGTGAGCAGTCCCTCTGAGGTAAAGAGCTACTCACAGGAGTTAGGGTGGCAGGACTGAGCCCTTCGTAGTTTACACGGGGAAAGCAAGAGTCTGTTTCTGCTCCCATTGAAGGCAGTGGCAAACCTCATATTAAGTTCAATGGACACAGGGCCAGACCAGTAGTATACAGAACCTTTTACACATACTAGCAGAACTTTTTACTAGCCAACTGTTACTGAATTTTCTGTACTAAATACAGTTTGGCAGCAGTAGATACTGAATCAATTCTGCTCCCATTTATACTGGAGCGACTGAGAGCAGAATGTATTTATTTCACTTTGTACATATGCATCCTTCCCTTGTTCTGGTTGCACAGGCAGCTACTATAAAACAGAAATCAAAATTAACAATTAGAACGAGAGCATGGGACCAAAGATCAACCCTTCCAACTTCTCAAAACCCACTACAACCAGGATTCCACAATCAGGATGTACCTGCTATCCTCTCCCATCAGCTTATCCAGGTCCCCGCCACGTACCCAGGAAATGCCTGGGAGAACAGATATGCCTCAGAGCATGATGTAAAGAAGAATAAATTTGGGCTTTGGACAACTTAATAGGAAGAAAATTCCATAGCCAAGGAATGCCCTGCCTCTGGCCCCTCTTGTGTCAGCTTGAACACCTGAGATGACCTCAGTTACCATGGTATCACACAAGGAATGAGGCATTCTGTGACTTAACCTGCACCCAGACCCACTGGCTTTATAGTTCAAAATCAACAACTCAACTTCCCAAGAGTAAACAAGACACGAGTGCAGACCACGGGTGTCACAAGCTCCTTTTTGGAAGCATCACTTCACAAGTGCAGCAGTTGACGTTATTGAGTGGCCTTAACTTGTAGCCCATGTAAAGTATGTTGTGATAATCCAATCTCAAAGTGGCCAAGGCCCGCATCTGAAAGAAAAGTTTCAACTTCTGTGTCCAAGTGCAAATAATAAGCACTCTTGGACTGTTGCTCCTAGTTGGCTGTTCCGGCAGGGTGTGAACCCGAGCAATAAAACATGGAGAGATGCCCCTAATGGAGGGAGCCAGTATTAACTCCGCCATTTTGTCCATTTGATTCCCCCATTCTCCAGTGCCAACATAACATCAGTCTTATTAGGGTTGAGTTCCCGTGAGTTCAGTCCACCTGAATCCATGCCTTTATCCCAGTGAGATCCGTACCATCTAAGTCCAATGATACTCCCCAGTTGGAGCCAATTAAATTGGACCCATCAGCTTCATGCCATTATGGTCCTGCATATTCCTTAAGTTTACCAAAAAGGAAGATGTCATGGGTGACTTGCACAATGCATTTTAATTTCTATCACAGCAAATTTACAGTTCTTTCAGATTTGAATTTAAGTTTAAACAAGGCTTCAGGTTACCTCAAAATAGCTTAGTACTTATTTTAAGAACTGGAGTAATACCCACAGTGTCATTTCTGCCTTGCAAAAAGGTTTTTCCCCAACTATTCTGAGAAAAACAGCTAACAGTTCAACAGCTTAAATACAAGTGAATGGATCTCCTGAGATTAATCTGTCTGGTGTTCCTCAGGTAAAGACTTCTGCACAATTTAACAAAGGAAATAATTTTCCTATTTTTATAATGCATGTCTCTCTGTAGTATAAATTACTAAAACCACGCTGCTTATCTGCAGTAATGTTATAGATTTAGATAATTTACTGTGTATCACGTTATCAGTTCATTAGAGATGCAATAAAGTCATTATTTACTAAGAAACAGCAACCCTTGCAATATCTTGTCAGAGAAATTGGCTGACGCAAGAACATCATATTTAAGTCTAAATTCAGAATAGCCCTTAAAAAATTTCATCTGCTTCCTCAAGCTTTCTGGAGGGAGCTGTCATTCTTGGATCCCCTCATCTTCAGAGGAGGAAGCCCCAGACCTTTTTTGTAATCACAAAAGTTCTGTGAAACCCAGGTTAGTGGGGGAAAAAATGTATTAAGGGACCAATTCTGCACTTCCTGCCAGATGCTTATCACTCTCAAGACCCAATGAAGTCAATGGAAGCTCAGGGTGCTCAGCATCTTGCAGAGTTGGGTTCTTGGTGGCTTTCTGTATGTAAAGGTTTTGAAGAAAAAAATCTTAAGGAAGGTTAAGCATTTCCTGTCCCCCTTAACTCCCCCTCTTTGCTTTTGCCTAAAGATTACTCTGCATCCTAGACAAAGGAAATATTTAAACTGTTAAATCTGAACAAAGATACAGTCTGCGTATGACTTCTCTGAAGCCCTATAAAAATTCTTTAAAATTGCCTATTCACTCAAATTTACTGAGTGTAGCAAAAATGTCAAAGGCATAAAGTCAGAGAAGATTGAATAAAATAATGCAGAAAGACAGATTAGTCATGCACAGACCCACACAGCCTTTCACAGCACACAATACCACTTTTTATTACCGCTCTATCTTTACAAAGACTATGTTCAATACATAGAGGATGATACATGGTCAGTCATGTAATCTGCCTTTGATTCCAAGACTCATTTATCTGGGCCCTTTTCACAAAGACATTGATGAGAGATTTCAATGTTTTCAGTGCATTGTTTTATTTATCATATATAATGGCTGGTGGAAAAAAATAGGAATTATGTCACAGCTACCACATAAAGGAGTTACATAAAAGACTGACAAAGTTTGGTAAAACACATAACAGCTAGGCGTATAAATTCTCGTTCCCTATGTCCCTGTCCCCCCAAAAGCTTTGAGTATTGATAGCTATCAAAAGTTATTGAAAAACAATGTTTCCTAACTTGTTTACATGCTTCTGTAAATCTTTATAAAGCTGTCTGAAAATTGTTATTTTGTCCCCGTTTTAAATTTGAGCAATATTTTAATTGTTATTTTTAGAGATGCAGATTTATTATTTATACATGCACAAAAGAAAAGAGACTATTTGTCAGTCACAGTTTTGTATCTTGCAAATTTAATAAAGAACAGCCCTTAAGATAGAATTTCTTAGCGTGCCAGGATTGACAAAAGCCAGCTAATGCAGAAATGTCAACAGCAAATCTCATCAGCAGCACTGCAATGCCTTGCAATCAAGAGAAAAGCCACAACTTTACCTAAACATTAATATATAGCTATTTAATAGCTATACATATGTGTGCATGGAGGAATTAGTAGGGAGCCTTGAAATGCATGAGGAAAAAAGAGAAGAGCCCATTGGCTAGGTACTGCTAGATTTTCTGTGAGCAAATGCCACTTTGTTGAGATTGCTGTGAAATGTAAAGGAACTTTGAGAGAGTGTCAGAGGAGGGAAAGGAAATAGTGATTGACATTTATTTTACAAGACACTGGTCCAAATCTTGCTCTCAGATACACATGTGTAAATTTGGAGTAACTTCAATGACTTGGTTGGAATTATTCCAGATTTACATCTGAATGACTGGGAGATGATGTGCTCCATTGAATGGACATGCCACATATTCTAAATAAGCTTGTTTTCTTGTTTACACTAAATGCTGAATGCTGATTATATTAACCCCTCCCCACCTAAAAATGACAATTTTCCCTTGCACGAGGCCCAATGAAAACAGAATTCCTTGGCAGCTGAAAAGGTTGTAAAAATACCTATGGGTCATATTCTGATTTGTGGAAATCCAGAGTGACTTCACTGGTGTCAATGCACTTACTCTGAATTTATGAGGCTATGAAATCAGAATATGAGCCCTATGCCTAGGCAACCTTACCTGAGTAAAAAGAACCATGTTTTATTACTTGCCAGACCATTTGCTAAAGAGTACACTTAAACTGGGCTCTTCCTGGAGTTGGGGTGACCAGCTTTTTGAAAAAGTTTACCAGTATTCTTGTCGAAAAGAAGGCTCTTCATGTAAAGAAAGCAAACATGATTAGATACAAAGGAAGGGCTGCTGAGAGCCAGAGTTGATATGGAGCGGTGCAAAGGAGTTTGGGTGTTACGTGCAAATATTGATCATGGTGTTATAGTGCTTCAGGCCTTGAGGACAGAGTCTTAAATAATGGTCTGAAACGGGAATTAACTATAATTCCACCAATCTGAGACTCAGCGGGAGCAGACAGAATGCACTGTATATACAGATGCACTGTATATCCAAATCCTAGTTCTTCTATAGGGTTGACAAAGCTGAATCAGTAAGGTATCCTTGACATATAGCAGTTTCTAGTCAGGACAAAACATTAATGCACAATTAAAGCTGAGATATATGATTTAATAGAGAGAGACTTCATGGCTAAAGAAAAATCTCTTGGGGGAGGGGAACATAGAGGGAATGTCAGTGAAATGTTGATGATTTTGCTGGACTCAGGAGACAAACATCTCTAAACACTGTTGTGCTGAGCTGAAGTCTCAGAGATTTGAGTGGAAAGTATTTAAACAGCATATGAAAGAAAACTGAATGGGGAAGAAACACTTTCAGATAGGAGAGCCAATTAGAATCAAGCCCAACACGGTAGTTTTCTTATTTCTCTACGTGAGGTGTCTCAGATTCTACCAGTTTGAGGTCTCAGAGAAGGTTTGTTTGGCAGTGAGTGCAGACTATGGAGAGTCTCTGATGTTTGCCAACTCCCCAAGAAGGTGACAGCATCACTGTGTTCTGGTTCTGGAGAGTTCAGACTAGGACATCCTCACGTCATGCGCTAGAGTGTGGCCAATAAAACGTTCAGTGTTAACCACAAATCTTCAGAAACCATAAGTCAGGCCCCCCAAAATCAGGAGATTGGCATAAAATGATTAGATTTAATAAATAGCTTTGGGGTTCTTTTTCCTTTGCCTTCTGGTCTCTGAACGTTAAGGAAGCACCCAGGACACACACTCAATCTTTTCTCCAAAACTATGAAGGCTAAAAATTTCCTTATTTTTATATCTATTTTTATCTATAAAGTTGAGATTCTCCAGGAGACAGGGCTGTACGTAAAACGCATAATGCTGTGAGACATGTGATCAAATCATGAAAGCTGGCAACACTGATCACATGCCCCTGAAGTTTATACGTTATAATCTGGAAGCAGAGAGATATGTAGCTAGACAGAAAAGATTGAAAGATTTGAGGAAAGGAAGAACCCTCCTCATACTTCTCCTCTGTTGTAAGCCTGGATTGAAAACTCTGCTGCTGTGTTGGTTGATGTGGGAACGAGTATGGGCAGCGGAGTTTGTTTTATATAGGCCCTTTCATACACAGAAGAGATCTCACGCTGCTTTACAAAGTACTCACTTGCTAGATTATCAGAGCAGAGATTGTGAGGAGGAGGAGGAGGATTGGAGGAGCCACCATATAGCTCTCACAAGAGACCAGACATCATTTTATAAAGAAAGGGAGTATTAGCCAGGACACTTGGGTCACGTCTACTGTCTGATCTCAGCACAATGGGACCTTGAGCTTTCATTTGGACACTCTCCACGGATGGGCTGGAGGGACCCCAGTTTAATGTCACCTCTGGAGCATGGCTTTCCTAAACGCACAGTGTTTCACGGAGCCCTCCTTCCAGCTCTGTGTTTCACTGCTAAGTCTGAAGCTGCTTCTGCTTTTGATCCCCCTACTGGTATGTGGACACTTGCGTTAAACAGAGCAGAGTAGCTGCCTTCAGAAGGACTCATCATCTGAAAGAGTGGGGCCCTTCCGTTAACAGCTGTGAATGAGAGAGAGTTGGGGTGAAAGTACATTTATTTTACTCTGAATTTCCTTTCTCACCCGTCTGGGCAATGGCCAAGGAGTCCCAACTGCAGAACAGTTCCCTCCAACACTTCCCTCCCAATTGCAGGACACTTCCCTCCACTTTACTTCCATCTCTAGCTCCTGATCCAGTGTGTGTCTCCTCTTCCCAGAACTCCTGAACCTGTTTATTCCCAACCTTCTGCTATACTGCTGCACCCCATACTACTAGCCTTGTACTACCCTTGGTGGGTGAAATTCACCCTTTCTGTGCGGGCCAGTGTAGGCCTCTGCAAATGAGACTAAGCTGGCGCATAGGCCTTTCACTCAGGGCAACTGACTGGAGCTGCTGTATCAGGCAGAGGGAGCAGAAAGTGAACAGCTGAATGGTAGGAAAATATGTACCTTTCCAAGTTTTTCATTGCTTGGGGGAAGCTTCCCTCTAAAGAAGCAAATATACAGTAAGGACAGGCCAAATAACACAGCGTAGCACATGTATAACACTTTTTTCAACAGATCTCAAAGCACTTTACAAGGTCAGTGTCCTTTAACAGGTGTGGAAACTGAGGCCTACAGATTGCTCAAACTTACCCAGCAGCAGAGCCAGGAATGGGTCAGACCAAAGGTCTATCTAGCCTAGCATCCTGAGTTACGACAGTGGCCAATGCCAGGTGCCCCAGAGGGAAAGACCAGAACAGATAATCGTCAAGTGATCCATCCCCTGTCACCCATTTCTAGCTTCTGGCAAGCAGAGGCTAGGGACACCATCCCTGCCCATCCTGGCTAATAGCCATTGATGGACCTACCCTCCATGAACTTATTCAGTTCTTTTCTGAAGCCTGTTATAGTCTTGGCCTTCACAACATCCTCTGGCAAGGAGTTCCACAGGTTGACTATGCATTGTGTGAAAAAATACTTCCTTTTGTTTGTTTTAAACCCGCTGCCTATTAATTTCATTTGGTGACCCCTAGTTCTTGTGTTATGAGAAGGAGTAAATAACACTTCCTTATTTACTTTCCCCACATCAGTCATGAGTTTATAGACCTCTATCATATCCCCCCTTAGTCATCTCTTTTCCAAACTGAACAGTCCCAGTCTTATTAATCTCTCCTCAGATGGAAGCCATTCCATACCCCTAATTATTATCGTTGCCCTTTTCTGAACCTTTTCCAATTCCAATATATCTTTTTTGAGATGTAGCGACCACATCTGCACACAGTATTCAAGATGTGGGTGTACCATGAATTTATATAGAGGCAATATGATATTTTCTGTATTATTATCTATCCCTTTCTTAATGTTTTCCAACTTTGTGTTTGATTTTTTGACTGCTGCTGCACATTGAGTGGATGTTCTCAGAGAACTATCCACAATGACTCCAAGATCTCTTTCTTGATTGGTAACAGCTAATTTAGAGCCCATCATTTTATATGTATATTTGGGATTATGTTTTCCCATGTGCATTACTTTGCATTTATTAACACTGAATTTCATCTGCCATTTTGTTGCCCAGTCACCCAATTTTGTGAGATCCTTTTATAGCTCTTTGCAGTCCGCTTGGGACTTAACTATCTTGAGTAGTTTTGTATAATCTGCAAATTTTGCCACCTCACTGTTTACCCCTTTTTCCAGATCGTTTATGAATATGTTGAATAGGTCCCAGTACAGATCCCTGGGGGACCCCACTATTTACCTCTCTCCATGCTGAAAACTGACCATTTATTCCTACCGTTTGTTTCCTATCCTTTAACCAGTTACCAATCCATGAGAGAACCTTCCCTCTTATCCCGTGACAGCTTACTTTGCTTAAGAGCCTTTGACGAGGGACCTTGTCAAAGGATTTCTGAAAATCTAAGTATACTATATCCACTGGTTAAGATAACTCAGGGCATCTGAGCTGCAGTATGATTGTTGCAAAATGTACTGTCCCTTTAACCACAGAGTTCCACAGAAAGCCCTACGTTATCATTCTGTGAGGTTCCTATAATATAGTGCTGTGCAGCTGCAACCTAGATCCTGCAGAAAACAAAATGGACCGACTGAAATGGAAACTTTTGTTACTTATAATGTTAATGAAACCAGTTTATCAGGCAGCGCAGAGGAAGTGGAATATTTAGTGCCATTTAATGTCTAATCATCAGCATTTCTTTGAATAAATCACATTACATTGTCTAAAACCTGAAAAGACGAGGCTGTAATAATTTTTAATATGTTGTAGTTTTATTAAAGGGACACCCCATTTGCCATCTAGCTGAACATGTTTTTAGGGACAGTTGTACACAATTTGAACTTATATTTGGCAGTTTTGGATACTGCTTTGTTGTTTGCGGAGATCTGCTGTGTTATAGAGCTGTATACCAAGAGTTTCCCTCTTTTAGGTTCAGGGAAACATGAACTCAGGGCAAGCCCCATTACTGTCTTGTGAACTATTATCAAATACTTTTGATGTATGTTCCAGTTACACCATCTCATTTTTGGCAACAGTAGTTCCTCCCTTGAAGCAAATCCTGTCCTTCCCCCTTTCTCTCCTAGTTATCCTTGCAGGCCTGATGGCCCTAAACAGAGCAGAACCTCCATAGTTTTGCTATTAAGGGATGTAGCAGGCCAGAGAGAGGTCACAAATGTGTCCCCCCTCCCTTGCCAGTGTTTTGGAGCACGGTATAGCACAGAGAAAGTGTCGGTATCAGAGCTCATAACCAAAGAGTCTGCAAATATGCAGTACCATTGGCCAAGGGACCCCCTGTTTAGGTAGGGTGCAGGGTCAGCAGCTCCAAGACCATAGCAGTGGCTGTGGAGAAGTCTCACTAGGGTACTGCAGCATTGTGGGAAGGAGTCTGATTCTCTGGGCCCCTCAAAGTATCCCATAGGCTCTGCACAGGAGACCAGGATTTGGTCCTTTGTACTGTGGACAAGATTCTACTGGTTCTACTCATGTGAGTAGTAGCTTACTCTATGAACAGTACCATTCACATTAATGGGGCTACTTCCGAAGTTAGGGTGGCAAAATCCGACCCTGTGTTCATAATATTTTAAGCCTGTTTCCGAAAACTCTTCTTGTGGAGATCTCCCATTAAAGTCAACGTGTGCTCCATGCCCAAGGGCTGGTCCGACTGAACCCGGCCTTTGTGTGTGGGATGTTTCAGGTTACAGATAATGCATCTGATCCTGTCTGAAGCTCCATTTCTTGCCCACAGATATCTTGTTCTTTGTAACTTTTAAGTTACCTGCAATGAACCCGTAAGTCCTAATAAAATGAAATGATGACAATTGTCTTTAAGGCCATTGATTAACAGAAATATGGACAGTTGGACACAGATGAGATGGTTATAAACAGTGCTGTCAAAATAAAATAATTATTGTATTAAAAAGGAAGCTGTTCAAAACTGGAGCTACTATACCTATAAAAATATTTCAGCCCTTGATGTGTTTAGTGTTTCATGATATATCACGTGTTTTCTCAAGGAGCAGCTCATCAGACATACCTTTTAATATGATTACTGTATAGCATCTTGAGTTCCTTGGATGCTGGTACATGCACTTCACCTACAGATGGATTTTTTTTTATTGACTTAATACTAGTTCTAACTAGGTTCTGAAGACTGACTAAGTTGGTTGTGCACAATTCACTTTCTAGCAGGAGTGGGAAAAAACTAGCATATCTTATTGTACCTGAAACACTCTATGATATGTACTAAATATTATGACTACTGCAAGCCCTGCAATAATTGATTCACCCACACAGCCATTTAGTCTGTGAGCTGTTCGTTTTACAAATTCTACAATCTTTTAGAAATTCTTTCACTGCAGAAGATTGCTGCCTGGCCTCAGATTCATTATGGTGATTGAATCCTCTTCAATAGAGAACTGTTTAAAGAGAGCACATCCCTGTGTGTCTCACTCAGAGTGAAGACACATAGGTTAAAAGCTTGTCTGGGTGGCATAATTCACTGCTGCTGTGCCAAACAATCACATCTTATTGTGACCTTCATAAGATACAAAAAGGCAATAGTATGGAGCTAGTCTTTTTTTTTTTTTTTAAACCAAAGCACAATTTTAGCTACCCAACATCTGAAGCTACTAGAATTCCTAATTAAATAACCAATTAATAATGTAGAATAGAAAGAGCTATTTTTTTCAGACACAAAATCATAATTAATCAGAGTACAAAAAGCTGCCTGTCTTTATATCAGGAAAATATAGACTAGGTGTTTAAATATTCTAGCACACCTGAACCTTGGCCATCCGTCATTGTTATGACTTAAAACATCTCAGACTAAATTAGGTTTTGTTTGTATAGAGCAGTGAAAGTCAGATGGCTTGAATGACAAAATTAGAACATGCTCAAATCACTGAAACAAAACTGCATAAAAGAAAAGATGTGCAGGAGGAGAATTGCTCTGCTAGCCTGAAATCCTTCTTTGTGGGATTTTCCCCCACCCCCATAAATGATTGTTTGTAACAATAGAAAGCAGAGAACAGTTCCAGAAGCTCTATCAGAGTTCTTTACAAATGCAACCTTTGGCACATTTATATATTACAAGGAAATAAAATTGTTGTGTATAGCTGAAGTATAACCTCTGTTATTTCTCCTTAGTCAATGAAATGCCATAAAATGGATGTTTTTCAAGGAAGAATATCTGAAGTAATTTTGTATAGCACACCAAGGTCACAGTTTATCAGTAATATATAACATTTAAAAAAAATCAAAAGTTTTTTCCCCTCTTTGGAAGTTTGTGGGGTATTTTGGTGAATTTAATCAAATACATTTGAAATAAATATTTAGTGTTTTTTTTTCTTGCAGGGTTCATATTTTTACCTGAACTATTTGATACAGATGGGAGGTTTGGTACTGGCTGGTGGTTGTTGTTTGTTTGTTTGCCGCTGTTTTAATATAGAGAAGTGTATAGCAAATATTATTTTCTGCAATGCAGTCACATAGCTTGGCTAAAGACAACTAATTCCTTTGGGAATTCAGATCTTAATATTTCACCAGTTTTGCGTGCAGCTGTGGAATTGTACAACACAGGGCAATAGCTCTTATCAGAATGGCACTAGAGACCTCCTACATTAAAGTCTGAAGTTTAAAAATAGATACAACTACATGTAAATTGCTAAGTTCGGGCCAAATTCTACAGCTCTTAATTGAGCAAACCTCCCATTGACCTCAGGAGGAGATTTGCTCAATTAAAGGCTGTAGTATTTGGCCTTTTATAATTGTTTCAGAAATATAATTGATGAGAGGCTATATTAATGGTTTTCAAGTTTGATTGGTGTTTAACTTCATGCTTCTTGAGTCTACCTTCCTTTATACCTATCTTTTGGGCATTTTAATGTCTTCTTTGCAAAAATGTTTTATATACATTATTGTATATGTGGGTGTGTATATGTGTAGGTGACCCATACACATTGTATATATGTATACACACATATACCTATCTATGCATTTGTAATATATATTTCATATAATTAGTTAGACTGCATTTTGGACAATGCAGTACAGGTAAAGAGAATGTATTTGCCACTTTATAGATGTGTGTCTTACCACAGAGGATCTCTGTCCACATAAAATTTGTTATTGTCTTAGTAATAAATAATTTTTGGTGACAGTTATAGCATAAGACTGTGCAATGTTTTTTTTTTTTTTTTATTGAAAAAGCTGCTATGAATCAACAATATACATGAACACAATACAGAATATAGGCATTGTAGCTCAGATTTTGTCAATAGGGCATTACATTGATCTGCTCTCTTTGGTGTTATTTGCAGAGCTGCAATGTTCATTTTGCCAGACACAAACTCTGTTAGATTGCCTCAAAAGCAGAAATCCTGGCCTGGGTTTCTGATGCCCAACTGGGGGCATGTCTAATCTTCTTAAGTCACGACTCTCGATAATGGGTTCATGGAAACAATACAAATGAAAAAGTCATTAGGTCTATATCTAGGTCCTATCTAGCTTGATGGCATATTAACAAAGGGCAGAAAATTAAGGTAACATAGAAGTGGGAAAGGACGCAGCCTTGGATGAAAAGGAAAAGCAGAGTAAATTAAAATAATAATGGCAATTAATAAAAATGTGCACATAGGAAGTACTTTTTATCCAAGGATCTCAAAGTCCATGACAAAGAGTTTCCCTAATTGAAAAATGGGGATTTTATGAGGCCTAGATTAAGCGGCACGAGATCTCAAACGAAGCCAGTAGTAGAATTTAGATTTCCTGAGGCCAGTCTGTGTTCTGTTTGATTAGCCATCCATTTCTCAATCTAGCTAAATATTTATACATACCTGCTGCACTGTGGGCTCCTTTCCACATACCCCTCACTTACAGACCTGGATGAGGCAGCTGCAGTGAGTCAAGTTGCTTGCCTCTTGCCTCTCTTCCTTCTAGGCTTGGGATTGTAGAGGCAAAAAGGAGAGGGGAGGAGCAGAGAAGAACTGACCAATAATTCAGATTAGGGGATGGGGGAACAGAGTGGCCCCAAACTGCTGGGCTCTTGTTGCTCTCTCCTCCCCAATCTTGGCTTGTGAAAAAAGGGGCCAGCTCTTCTCTCTTCCCCCTTTCCTGACATAAAATCTTATGTTGGTAACTGTGGGGAGAGGGAAAGCTGGGCTTGCCACGTGCAGCATTTCTGATTGGCTGCCCTTGCCCATTTCCACCACAGCCTGGGAAAGTGCAGCCAATCTACCCATGTAGACAGGTGGGATTTGCCACAGACATACAGGAGAGTCTGTGGTGGTATTCTGTGCTGCAAGCTAAGAGGAGCTATCTTGGTGCTGTCCCCATACATGACTGCTCCAGGTGGCATACCTTAGGCAGCCCAGGGTAGCCTGTGTATACTATGGCCACTGTCCTGGGCTTCCCAGTAAGCTGCAGCACTGCCTGGACTCTCCAAAGCACCGCGGGCTGTAGTCCCATTTCCAACATGTCTCTCCTGTCTCCAGCTCTGTTCTTGACACACCTGCTAGACCAGGGCTTCTTACTTTATTATGGCAAAGAAGCCCACCTTTTTTCTTTCTTAGAAGAAGCTCATAATAATATGGGGCACATGGGATCTGAAAATATTCAACTAAAAGATACGGGGAACTCTCTTGTGTGACACCCACCTCTTCTTTGAATTCTTGGAATTTTCCCTACACTGACACAGTGAGCTGTCACTCTAGCGTAGAGAGAGTTGGGAAAGAAAAATAGACTATAATTAAATAAATACATATGTATATATCTGTGCATATATTTGTAAATTGAAGCCCAGTGGGACGCTAAATATGACCCGCATCACAGGATAGATATACGTTATCCTTCCACACAGGGTAGAGCCAGCAGTTTGACTTGGCTCATGGTTCTTCATCAGGAGATCCATATTTCATCCACCTATACTCTGTGGGAAACCCAGGTTAAAGTAAGGCCCAAGCCTAAGAAGTGCTTATTTCTGAGATACTGAGTGTCCTCCTATCCCACCTCGCAGTATTAGTATGTAAAACCAGATAACAAGGAACAGGAAATCAGCCAAGCATCGTAGTGGCCATCATAACCCGAAATGAGCCAGGCTGAATTCCTCCTATCAGTAATAGAAAACTGGTGTGTTTCCCTTTAAGTATGATTGACAGCAATTGTATTGTCAGTCAGCCTTTGAGAGCCTTCCTGCATGCGTCAGGCTTGCTGTTTTCTAAGCAGTCCTCCTTACGTCATGTGTGTGGGCTATCTTCCATACATGGGCATGGTGTGTGTGTGTGGGTGTGTGTGCGCGCGTATTGGGGGGGTTGCATATCTTCATTTTCCACAGTTGTTTGAAGGGTGTAGGCAAAGGCAGGAGTCCAGGCTCTGCGGGTGAGGAAAAGAAATAATTTGGTTTCTAAATTGGGAATAGACATGAGTGCAACTGAGCCACAGAAACTCCCAGGCCAAAAACCACAGAATTTGGGCATGTTGCTGAACTGACCCCATGAGAATAAAGCGATAGTGTATAAATACTGGCTCTGGATGGTTTTAGTGTTTTGCTCTTACAATACAAGTATTTGTGTGTTAAAAACAGTAAGAACAAGACATCTGAAAATTAGGATTCTGTGTCAGGCTGTCAATACCCACAAGCATGCAGCCTTTCATTAAAAATCTGTTTGACATTTTTGTTATGCACAGAGAGCCAAAAAGATGCCAAAAGCCTGATATTTGTGATCACATCCTCCTGCTAATATAAGACACTGCAAAGACGATTGTATTAAAACATTCCTTGCAAAAGGCTGAACAGTAAAAATAAAATAATAAAAAATAGATTTAAATGTGAGATAAGAATTCTAGATGCTCTTGTTGAGTGAAGTAATTTTCTAGGCAAGGATCCTCTTTTAACTCTTCATAATTAAGTGAAATAATAAGTAATATCTTAATTCCAATTTTCCACATGGATTTTCAATCCTAGGAAAATTGTGCAAAATGTAACCATTCTGTGAAAATCATGTAATGATCGCATGTCACATGACCTGGCAAAAGTGATATTATTATGTCACTACACCATGAGTAAATTATCTTACTGGTGACTCGCTTAAAGGTCATGGAGATCATCTGATGCATGAGATGGAAATTTCTCATGCCAAAACAATATTGACAGCTTATCAAGCAGAGAGGAAAGTATAATAATAAAATAGAATGTAAGGTAAGATAACACTTGCTACTGAAGGTAGAAAATATGACATGGCATTTCAATTTTAAGGTTATAGGCAGGATGATATGGTGTGAAGATTTAGATGCAAAACAGTGTAACTTGCATGGGAATTTATTGGAGTAAATACAATATTTTAATGGATAGGTACAGAATACAAATTATGTAATACATGTATTATAGAAAGAAAGGGACACAAACAAAGGACCACTGAGATGGCCTACAACTTGGAAGAATCTTTGTCCCATTCTTCCCTTCTTCTTACAGTCATTCTAGCATGGCTGGATGGATTCAAGTTTCACTGGTTTTAGTTTTATTTACAATTCTGTCACAAGAATTCCCTATTGCTTTTATTTAGTTTGATTCATTGACCATGTTCATCCTACCATTTTACAGCTTCAGCAAAATGTAAAAGGTGGAATGGCCAGGCACGCATAATAAAGAATATTGTAGCATAGTGCAGTAAACTGGAGAGAGATATTTGTGAACTAGACTGGACGTTAAAGTCCTTCCATTGTGTTTTCACAAACATTTTGCAATGAAAGCAAAAAAGTTGATTGATAGGAATGTTCACTAAGGCCCTGGTTCAGCAAATCACTCGTGCTTAAAGTTAAACATTGGCTTAAGTACTGAACCTTGTTGAATTGGGGCCTTGTCTTTTCATGCCACAACTTTAAAATCTAATCTTGTGCTCCTGGCTTCTCTCCTCCTTAGAGGCAACAGTCAACACATTCATATTTACCTTTCATATTTGGTGAAACTGCCATGCTACTTTCATCAATAAACCCCGAATGCCAAATTAATTGGAAGGAATTGACTGCGAAGACTTATGTGGCAAGACTGAAAGTCTAATAGCTTAGAATTGGTTTTGATGACATGGTTGTTAAAAAGCTGGCAGGTGCCAGGGTTTTGTTTACAATCGCACCGCCACTTTTGGAAGCCATTGGTGGAGCCACTCGGCTGATAGCAAGGGTTGGGAATTTCTCAGAAAAAAGAATAGTTCAGACAAGTCCTAAGCGGCAGGGGCCGCACTGCAAGACAGAGGTTCTGTGGAAGCTTTACTGGCAAAGGATTGAAAAAGTCCTGCTGATATCTATCTAACAACGCATTTAAAAAACATTCACCTGAGTGGTGCCGTGGGTTGCTGATGTGAAAATCAGAAACAGGAGTGTGAAGTGTGTGCAAAGCGTGCATGTACAAGAGAAGGTGTAGAAAGCTATTCTGGAGTCTCTAGTTTTACATGAATATATCTCTTGACCCTTTGCCTCTAATACCACTGGGAGCACTTGGTTAATGAAAATTGTTTACTCAGCTTCTGCACAATTATTTTGCAGAAACAAGTTGCTGTATCTTATTCATCCCATTTCTTCATTATCAGTTCTTTCCACCAGTTTTCTTCTCTCTTTTTTCAGGGCACTTGTAAAGCGTATTAACACCCAGAAAGTATCTGTTTTAATGAATGTTCAAGATAGCCAGTGGAAAATACATTACCTTTTAGTTGAATCTGTTTGGTTTGAGAAATCTGTTTCTTGTCTGCTGTAACAGATTGTCTGGAAGACTGCACTGTACCTGCTACCCACAGGTCATTACTCAGTGGAAACCACACTTTAAAAAAGCACAGTGTCAAAAGCATGGAGGAAATAAATCAGGCTAGATCAGAGATCCCTCTATATGTGTATGCTTCTCCAAGCATTTGTATCTGGTTCAGAACAAGGTTAGTTTCAGCATGTGATGTTTCGCATCTGTGGATGGGTGTCAAAACGCTGCACCTTCTTATTGATACTCGTCCCATTGCTCTTTACCTTTCTAACCCTCCTTAACCCAAATAAGTAACATGACTTTTTTCATTTATTCCTTAAGATCTTCATAAATGTGAATTTAGGGATTTTGGGTTAGATCCTCAGCTAGTGTAAATCAACGTAACACCATTGGCGTTGATGGAGCTAAACCAGTTTACACCCACTGAGGGTATGAGTTCTATTTTTTGTTAGACAAGCATAACCAGAGATCGCAAGGATACTGCACTTTTCTCTACAAGACTTGCTAAGAAAGAGGTTGAACCTGACCCTCTTATGCATGATAAATGAAGATAGCTCATCTCTTTATTTAAAGAGACAATTTGCAGTGCATCATAAGGAAGGGTTATTGAATTCTTGGTACAGTAGTTAATGAGAAGTAAGACTCTTTGTTGAGTAACGAGATTTTCCTTGGCTATTTTGGGAAAATCCCAATGGTGAAAGAACACTGTGGCATGATCCCTCTCAATAACAAATGGAAAAGCCTTCATTTTGAATGGAAAACCAATGAGTTAAGGAACATTGGAATGGCGATATTGAATCAGACCTGAGGTCCATCTAGTCTCACATTCCATCCTCAACAGTGGCCAGCACCAGATGCTTCAGAGAAGGTATAGAATTTCCCCCCACTTTAGGTCTCATCCTGATTTCTAATCCTGATCTCTAATAGTTAGCTAATAGTTAATAGGCTTAAGCCCTGAAGCGTGAAGTTTTCATGTCTCTTCCAACATTTTTATTATCATTACCTATTATAACTCTATATATTCTAGTCACAGTAAAAGATGAAGGCCTAGGAAAATATATTGGCTCCAAAATATCCTGTGAATATTCTCTGCATGGAGTCATTCATGCATGTTTTAGTGAGAAGATAGAGACAAGTTAGATAAAATTGTGCATGTCTGAAAACAGATATCTGGAAGAGTGTAGATGGGCTAGTTATTCTGATCACTTGAGCCATCACTTGACTTGTGGACATCATCTAGCAGCTAGATACTGTGGCGACAGTCACATTAGACTAATATGCTATAATATCGAAATTGAGTCACAGAATGAATTCTGCCAGTACCAGTAAATTATGGTACCACGCAGCAACCATTCCGTTCTTTGGAGACTTTGAAGATCAAAGTTTCTCAGCATCAAAAATTCTTCGTGTAAACTCCTAAAGAGGTATTCATTTATAAAGGATCTATAAAATAAACCTGTTGAGTACAATATATTCACAGTATCAGGGAAAATAGAGAAGAAAAATACATACAAAATAACCCCTGACAGTTCATTCAGCTAGGAGTGGTTTGGTTGGCAGAATTTCACAGTTCCTGAGTTTTGCTTTTAGTTTAAGGCTCCTTTGTAGGAGGGTAGTGCTGGCTACCCCTTGAAGGTGCCAGAGATGAAGGAATACAAGGGGTGTGCAAGTCTACCAGATCTTTCATCCTACTACTCAGAAAAAAGGTAAGGCACAGAGGAGAGCGGGACATGTTTAGATAGGGAATACCAGTCAGTCCAGGTCCCAACAAAATCTGAAGTAAAGTGAGGCTCACTTCCTTTGGAGGTTTTCAGGTGTAGTTCAAAACATCCTGAATTTCTTCAGTGCATTAGCTGAACTTAGTGGGATGTCCTTCATTTCCAGATTTTTAAAGAAGATTCACACACCTGTACATGCCACCAGGCAATATTGTGTCCCCACAATGGGACTGATGCCCAGTCACGTAGTATACCAGAAAATTCTTCTCTTCACTAATCAAAGTCTAATTGAAGCCTTGGACAAGGGGAGCTGTTCTTAGAGGTTTCCAGCATTGCTTCTTCAAGAGTCAACTCGCTGGGAGCAATGCACTCATTTTTGTAAGGAGAAAGATCCCTTAATTTGCTATTAAATTAAACAGTGTCAGTACTATTGCCGTAGAGCTGAGCGAATAATGCATAATGAATAATTTATTCAACAAATTTAGCTGCTCTCTCTGCTCATAGACTATCTGGAGACAGATCACAATTCTTTCCAATTTATTTATTATTTGAAATTATTGATGGATAATTTTGTAATTATCCCTCCCTCCCCCCAATTTTGTGGCTTGATCCTGAACAGCTATGAATATTTGAGTTCTTTGTCAATCAAGGCGTGCAGGTCAGTTGTGACAGATCGGATAAGTCAAATGGTGTTCCTGGACATTCAATGGATCAGCATATAAGCACTTCTGGCATGTATTTATTTATTTATTTTAATTGTCTCTGCATGCAACTTTGAAATTTGCCTTGTGCAAACATTTGCCCAGCAAAACTTGATTGCTCCAAAGTTTGCAGAAAGCAAACACAAGGGGGAAACCAAAGCGGCTGCGGTATATTCATTTAAATGTGTGGATGACTATTTGCAGGCTTTTTTTTTTTTTTTTTTGCACTCTGCCCAACTCTGTTTGGCAATCTTCATCTAGAACAGCGATACTCAGATCTCAGTGGTTCAAGAGCCAAATTAGCCACCAGTATTAGCAAACAATCGTGTGAATTAATTGTTTCATTTACTATATATATATATAAATATATTTTGAATCACCTTGATCGATCGGTCTTTCAGCCCTCGTATAGATTGCTCCGATCACCACACATCTTATATATATTCTCACAGCAAAATGACTGACCAAATATTATTATTTTATCAGCTACAATTGGTTAATAACATAGTAAATGCATCCTGATTGGTTAATAACTTAGACTGGTTAATAATTAAATCACACAGTGTTTTAATACCATGTGCTGCAAAGAGCCATAGGAGACACATTAAAGAGCCACTTGAGGCTCGCGAGCCTCAGTCTGAATATCACTGCTCTAGAACATCCAGAAAATACATTTCAGTTACTGATGGCTGTTCACATTTGTTCCTGTCCTGGCATTTCCCACCCCTCTTTGTTTTTTGATATCCAACATTAAAAAATAAAAAAATAAAAATGGGGAATGAAACTGCAATGGCTAAGGCCCTGCTCCTACGAAGATGTACGCAAATGGTTAAGTTTCTACACTCTGAGTAAACTTATGCATATGAATTATTATTATTATTATTTTATTACATTTTAGGATTGGAGTCTATAGATCGTGTGCCTACCAGTGGGAGCTGGCTAGTGCAGATTAATCAATTCTCCTTGGGTCCTGCTTTTCAATACTTTATGCTTGCTGATGGAGGAGGGGGCTTTTGTTTCTATATGTTCCGTTAGATTAGATCACAGAGGAGAGATTTGCCTTGGTTTTTGAAATGTTATACATGTTTGGTATCATCTTGACATGGATAGGGCCAAATGGCATCCTTTGTGTTTCTACTTTGGGAGCTGAGTATGAATAACCATCAAAACGATCTCATGGATATTTCAGGTATTCACACCCCATTGAAGCAGAGAGCAACCCCAGCGAGTAACACCACTCATTGTTAGTGAAATAGTACTTGGAGATGATAAACAGCACTTCAGACTGAAATGTGACAAGGTAGGTCAGGAAATGCTTTCCTTTATTAAGAGGTATCTTTGTTTATATGATGCTCAGAAGGAAGAATGGTTCTATTCAGTGGGGACCTTCAGAATGAAAAATGTTGCCCACTGCAGTGTTAATGGATTGGACTCTATCTGGGTGCTGTGGACCTACACAGGACTTCCACTTAACATTAAAGCATTTATTTGGTTGGAATTAAAGTTGTGAATTTTGTTCTAAAATCACCACACCATTCTTGGAAATGGAGGCATTACCATTTTTGCGTTTAAATTTTCAGAAATTTGGTCTGTTTTAAAAACATTAAAAATAGCGACTGTGACAAAGATAAAAGCAAATGCGCAATTGTTAACAGGATTAGCATCAACTTACTCACTGAGGCGTGGGGCTGATGCAGCTGAAATCTGCCAGCCTGCCCCTCTCCCAGAGTGAGGGGGAGAAAGGGAATGACCCTGCCTCTGAGGCTTTATTACACTGTCCCACCCTTCCCGGTCTAACTCCCAGATCCACCTGCTTTTCATCCATTCTGGCCTTCACTCTTTTCCCCAGGAGGCCCTAAGTTTATCCTTGTGCCTTGTTTCCTCAAGCCCACAACCTTTTCTTGGAAATGGGGAATCTGAGGATCCTGTGCACTGGACCATTTTTGTTGTGGCAATGTGCAAGCAGGAGGTTTTAGCATTCAAAGTTATCTATGGGGTGAGATGCAACATTTTTCAGCAACTAGCCATAGTAGATTATGGCTTTTCATCTCTAGACTCATGAGACAAGGTGCAGTTCTCCTCTCAGTCTAAAAAGACACTCAGGGCTGACCTTGCAAGGGGAAAAGTCCCATTGATTTCAGTGCAGGACAGGGCATTCAGTGAGAAAATAAAGGGATACAAAATGTACTTCCCTGGATGTTTGTATGTTAAATACATTTCCTTTTTCCTAGCTGATTGACAAACTTTCCTTTGTTCTCTTTCTGTGGCATTTTCTGTTCAGGTATGGTGAAGTGCTTATCCCTTTCCTATTCAAAAAGGATTTAAAAGCCTTGGAAAAAGCAAAGACTTGCCCTTGTTTATTTTTGCAAAGTTTTAACTGGTTCAACGAGGAACTAAGCCTTGTTAAAAAGGATTTTACTATGGGTCAGCTAGAGTTTGAGGCTCAGGAAAAAAAGGGGAAGAAAGCTAGTTTTAACTTCAGCAGGCCCTTGGCCTCACAAAGCCCCAGCCTCCAGCATCTAACCAGCTGAACCCTAAGGCTTAGCCCCGCTGGACAGAACCAGTTAATAGGAAAAGCCAGGGTAGCTTAAGGGAACTATTAAAGAAAAGCAAAAGGGAGAAATCCTCTGGGTAAATGGGGATATGAACTGAGGACATTTTAATATTTTTATATAAAGTATTGTTCGTTCATTCTATCCCATGATCCTCAAATGCTTATAAGCATAAAATGAAAGCAGCACAATTCTTTAGAGTATGTCGCAGGATTATTTTTTTAATGATCTCTTCACCTGTGGTTACAAATAAGAGAATATTGAACCAAGTAAGATACACTGTTAAAAGAATCACTGTTGTAACTTTGATAATGACAACAATAGGTAACATATTGAAGAGAACCTAATTAACTTAAGAGCCCAATGTCTGTGGCTCCTAAGTAATTTAGGCACTTTTGAAAATGGGATTTAGGCACCTAACAGACTTTTAGGGTCTTATGAACATTTTGTGTGTGTATATGTGTATACGCGCACACCACAACTCATAACTTGTGCTGTCTCAACTCTGTTATATTCCCTTATTAGTAATATCTCTCACCCCTCATTTAAAATACATGTAAGAAAATAACTTGTAGTGTCAAAATTTCTCCTTACCCTTAATTAACTTTCAGTATTTTAAGACCCCAGCCTGCAACTTGCTGCATGTGAGCAGATTCCCACAACACTGACTTACTTGGAATTCTGCGTAAGCTCAGGGGTCCACTAATGTGGAATTAATTGCTGGACTGAGGCCTTAAAAAGCCCTGTGTAACAGCAGTGCATCTCAGACTGGGCCTGAAAGTCGTTAGAGGATAATTCTTACCTAACTGAAAGGGGGAAAATGAAATATTATTGAACTACTTTGTGCAGTTTTATGAAATGGGTAAATGAAAGTCACTAAAGCCATAAAAATGAAGACACAAAATTTCAAACCTCGGTTTAAAGTTAACTTCCTAAAGCCATGTTTAGGCAATCAAATGAAAGTTATTTACATGCCTAACCATACAGCGAGGAACCTAACTCTGGGATTGAAAATTTTGGCAGAATCATTATTATTGGGACTAAAAGAATATGATTCCTGTCAATTATTTTCTATTGCAAATGGCAAAAGACTGCCAGACTTCTGTGAAACTTCAGGGAGGGCTTACGTTTTCTAGTGTTCCTGAAACCATTGATTTTAGGAGGCAACAATACAGTCCATTAACAAATATAATCAACATCATGTCTGCTGGACCAAGATCATGCTCACTGCAACATTGCCATTTTACACTGTCATTCCATTTAAATCAGTAGACCCTCAGGAGGTACCAGGTATGATCATAGTGCAGGAGGTGGACATCTGCCAGACATAACTGCTATCCCTTGTTCTGAAAGTATTTACATCAATCATTGTATGAGCATTTATGTCCAGACCTCTCTCTCTCTCTCTTTTTTTTTTTTTGGCCTTAGTGTGGGTTCAGATAGAAGTGTGCATGCAATATGGAAAGGATCCTGATCTCTTCCTTCTTTGCCTTATCTGTAGAAATTCATTTCTCTCCTTTCCCCTGGGTTGACCTCCAATTTGTTTTCTATTTGAAAGGCTAAGTCCATATGGCAGATATTTTCAGCCCTCAAAGTCTTTTGACCTTTTGAACAGTTTCAGTCTCAATTTCAATAATGAAACCACTTCTCTTTTTTTCTGAATACTTACAAATGAGATATTATATTTCCATACATTTTATTTCCAGCCACATCTGTGAATCTCATATTGATCTGGAGTTATCTGTGATAAAGAAGTTATTAATTTTGACAGATATAAGGGAGAAGCTAATATCCTCCTTTTACAAACACCTAATATTAATCTTTAGTGATGTATACAAGAACTCCAAAATGACTTGGGGCGTGTATGGAAGTGATATAGGATCGAAATTTGATAATGCAAGAAGGGAAAGATTCATTTTAGAAAATTGATAAAAAATGTATTGCCTATGAAATAAGTGTAGGAAGCACAATTTAGAATTAGGTATCCATCAGAAGAAGAAACACAACAGAAACCTAAGGGACCAGATTTATTCTGATTTATACCCCCAGACCTCCTGTAATTCTATTGAGTCAGAACAGAATTTGTCCCCTAGTTTCTACTCAAAAGACATAAATGTAGCATGGAACTGATTTTGCTGTATGTGACCATATCCCCCAGTCCCCTGTTAGTAAATCTGGGGATGGAATGTTATTGTTGGACAACAGAAGATTACGCTTCTTCTAAGGATGTTTTTGATATTTCCTCCCTTAGCAAATGTTCTCTTCATTTTTATGCTCTGTTCAAATGACTTTGTAAGCTGCCAAGGAGACTACTTTGACATATTGGAGTAATACTATGTCTCTGACTCTAAATATTTGGAGATCTGTCTTTGGATTCTCCCTCCAGAGAAGTTTTTGGCTCTCGTTAGGCTCTCGTTTGGCTCTAGTTAAATTCCAGTATTTTATCATACTTGGGACATTTTCCCTCAGCAATTTACCGGGTTATCCTAAGGAAATTGCCAAGTCAGGTGATCCTGAAAATGTTTGGAAGTTTTTTAGTTCATGGCAGAAACAATGGGATGTCCTGGCCCAAAGAAAGTTGGGAGTTAGTCTGAGATTCACACAGTTGTGCTGTTTGATTTGGTTTATTTTTTTGTTATGCTAGAAGTCACTAAAGGCTTCAGTGCTAATCACATTCAGGCAGTCTGTTCCTGATCTCCCTCTTCACACCTGACAGCACTTGCTCACATATTTCCGCACAGAATTGTACCCATGATTTTTATAATCCCCCACCTATTTCTGGGATTATTATCAGCTTTCCTGGACATCTTACTAGGGATAGTGTACAAAAGTCTGCAGCCTTCTTTACCCATAAAATGAAAGCTGCACTTATGGTACCTAACTGGTCATTGCATTGGGATAGCTGTGACAGCATGTAACACAGCAGGTGAGATTTAATAAATAGTTTGTTATAACAGTAGAAAATCCTGCTTGTCATTGGAGGTTTCTAAGATCTCACAGTTCTAGTTTTTAGTGTCACAGCGTTTCGCTATCATGGATATTGCACTACTGAATTTATTATATATATTTATTGCTTCTATAAATAATCTTTAGGTACTATTTTTTTTAAAATGACTACATTATATCAACTGTGTTAAAAAGAGCTAAAGGGATCCCCCTCAGACAGCCTCCCCAGGCCTCAACCTTACCTATAACTGCAGCTAGGCTGCTTAGGCTATCAACACACTTACAATAAGAAGAAGGCTATTCCCCAAGAAATCTCCTCAGCAATAAAACAAACTAAATTCCTCCCCACCATCCACCTCAGAACAAACTCCTTCAAGACTAGGAGAACAGATGTCTCTTATAGTGTGATATAAAGGTTCTGGCAGACCAAAGAAAAAAGCATGTTCCAGAGGCAAGGCCCTTCACTCAGAATAGCAGGCTCCTTTTCTGTTGTAAATATTATAACAAGAGCACTCTTTCATCCATAAATCTCAAAGTGGGTAAGAGCTTCCTCCCAATTTACAGAATGGAAAACTGAGGTAACCAGATGAGTATTTAGCTTGAGCTTCTCAGATGGTCAAAACTGCTGCAGGGAGAGGCAGATCTCTCAGATAGTCTAGGCCCAAGCTATCTGTGATAGTATTTCCCAAACTGGGGGCTCAAGACTGGTCCCAGGGCAAGGGAGAAGAGCAACAGGAATGGAATATCCATAAGCAGCTGGGGATCCAATAAAATTGCGAAGGTGTGTATATATATGAAGCCAAAAGAACATACTCCCTTAGTTGGGAGCATGTATGTAACTTTGGTCTTTGTTTATGGTTCCTTCCCCCATCCTATCGTATAATCTCTGTTTTATTGGGGTTGAGTTGCAGCCATGTCCCAGTTTACAATAGGCACTGGATACATCATTTCACAGCAGGGTTGGGAGATATGGAAATATAGAATTGGATATTATCTAAGAGACTACATCTAAGAGACTCAGCACAGACACCTTATTTTTGTCCATTGCATGGAGAAGCTCATTAGCCAGAGCCAGATACACTAAGTATGTTTTCTGCGCTATACCCAGACCTAACACCAAATTGACTAAGGTTGGAGAAACTTGAAGACTCTAGATATGCTGGAGTTGTTTTGTCACAGTTTTCTCAGTTGTCTTCCTCCTTCTAAAAAGGAAGATGCTAATCAGTTATCAAGAATCAGTACTGGACTCTTAAGGGTCTTCTGTTAATATTTAATGTAAAAACAAATACACATGTTCCCCTTAATAAATTAAACAGATCCATATTGATTATGTGTAACTTGCCTGTGATCATAGATAGAGCAGGAACGTTCAAATAAATCCTCTGGTCTTCTCATCACCTGTCAGATTATAGGTATCTTCCAGTTTCATAATGGTCATCTTGGTTTTGGCATAATTTTTTGTTTAAATTTTACACTATCTTCTTTCTCTTTGGTAGCATTGTTTATAAAAATAGAATAAAGGAGAGGAGACCCTTGTCCCTTTGGTGATTTGAATAGGTTCGTTGCTGCCCTTAATGTCAGTTATGATTGGCTCATGTTTCAAGAGCTGTGTTTTTTGATTTACTGCATACTTGAGATAGAGAGATGGATGAAGAGAGAGAGATAGATCAGATAAGACCCAGCAGGTAGAATCCAATCAATTATGGAACAGTTATAAAACCCAATAGATAGATGGAATCCATATAATGCCTCTTCTGCTTAGGAAAGCAAAGCAAACAAACACCCACATGAAATTCTCAATTTTGTTTAAATTCATATTTTCTTGTGGTTATATTCAATGAACCAAGAAGGGGTGTTTTGCTCTTTGGAAGTATTTGTCCTGCTGAAGACGAGGCTAATACTAAGATCCATAATGTGATTTCATATTGCTCTGCTCTTTGTGATCTCTACCTGTTTTTATTGTCAGAAGGATGACTAAGAAGTCCCCTACATATAGTGTCATCAGCATTATGATTAGAGAAACAACACCTACAGAATCTATTATTCATTAAGTGTAACCAATATATAATTTAAAACAGTAGGTTTTGTCAAATGTTAGGTCAGCATAATTTTCTGCCTATTACTAATATCTATAACATCTTTGCCTTAGTCAGCTCTATTTAAATATGCAATCATTTACAGCTTTTGACTATATGTGTGCGCACTCCCAATTTCCAATATTCAACTACTACAAATTTTATGCTGACATCAATAGCAAACTATTAAAGACAATATTTCATTATTGGTTTTTCATCCCAAAAGTTATTTACAATTATATACTAAGCACTAATATTAAAGAAAACCATTTAAATGAGGTGCTATCTGCTTTAACAATATGTCTGTCACAGAATGAGATTGTGTTTAAAGATTTTATCAAGAAATGGTTGTTTGCTGAGGTTATGTTTTGTCCATGAAATATGCATTTCATATCTCTTTCATTTCATTAACATAATTTAATTTGTGCTTTGCATTTTGTGCATAATACATATTTGATTTACAAAACAAATATTTCCATTAGAAAATGAATTTCATGCAGGCAAAAAAGCAGAACCAAATGATGTATTGAAGGAAAATAAGAAGAAATGAAATGCATTTTCTCAGTCTATTAAAAAATCTATGGCATTGACAGAAAGTGCACTTAGTGCTACATTTAAAAAATAGCACATATGTCAATGTATTAACAAACAGAATTGGAAATACAAATATTTCCCTATATCAAGCCAAGAATCTCTTTATTTTAATTGAGTTGATTTAAAAGCCCAACTACAATTTAATTTTTATTTCATGATGTGGTACAGTGCCTGGTGCCATTACATCCATGTAGGGTTTGCAGTCAAGATACAAATATATTTTATCTTTTAAAAACTTTCTATTGGCACCAGCAATAAATATTTTAATAGGCTGAAAATGTGAAATCATTCCTTTGCTGATTGTCTTTCAATATTGGGGAAGGTGGGGGGTGGGAGGGAATCTTGAAACCTGGGTGAGAGAATGATGGAATAATGTCTGTGAGATTGCCGAGAGACGGACCCCAGCAAACAATACTGCAAATGGGATACATCAGCTCTACGTGTCACTGCAAAGGCTGAGCAACATATTTTGGAGTTTCACCTCCATGAGATCAGTGTAATGAGAGGAGAATCAGAGCCACTATGTCCAGCTGAAATATTTGGCATTAGCTATGAATAAAACTAATCGAGTTGAGTGTCAGAGTTAATATATGCCTGTTCTGGCTTCTGAAATGTGGGTTTTCCTTAATTTAGTTCAAAAGAATTTGGCGAGGATCTGGTGAGAACTTTTAAAGGATCTGATTCTTATGTGTGCTGTTCATGTAATTCCCATTGGATTCAATGGATACACACAAGAGGTGAAATTCTGGCCCCAGTGAAGTCAATAGCAAAACTCAACATTGACTTGAATGGGGCCAGGTTTTCTTTCACCCAAGTAACACAGCTCAGTGCCCGTTCTACTCACTGTCTTGAAAATGGTAAAAATATTAAAATGGTCTGAAAGGATGATCTTTGTGGAAAATCTTTTTTTTTTAAATTGGGATTGAGCCCATTGTGAAGCATGTGAAAAAAAGAGCTGTGTGCTGCAATCATGGCTTGCCAACATCATGGCCTATTGGAGGTTATTAGGAGCTGGTAAAAATAAGTAGCCTTGGGAACTGGAGAAGCACAAAGATTGTGTGCAACTGCTTTTGCTCCCCCACTGAGCAGAGCTGAGCTGGACCCAAGAATCCAGGTCACTGTGTGCATCTTCCACCTAGCTTTAGACTCTTTGCACTGTATTTCTCTCTCTCGAGCAATAATTCTACAAATAAGCAAAAATCTTTCAGCTTACTAGATGGTAAAAAATATGCCAGAAACCTTAAGAGACTATTTAAAAATGACAGGTTTCAGAGTAGCAGCCGTGTTAGTCTGTATTCGCAAAAAGAACAGGAGGACTTGTGGCACCTTAGAGACTAACCAATTTATTTGAGCATAAGCTTTCGTGAGATACAGCTCACTTCATCGGATGCTTGGTTAGTCTCTAAGGTGCCACAAGTACTCCTTTTCTATTTAAAAATGGTTGTCAGAGGTGTCCCTTACTGTCTCATGTCTCACTGTCTGGAGTGGCTCACGACCATTAGTACCAACCTCAGGGCAGACTGTCAGAAAGCAGGGCAGAAACCCCATACTGGTTGTATGTTCTATAGTTAGATTTCACCAACCCAGTAAAAAGTGCGAACTCTTACAGCACTATACCATGAAGTCACAGTCAGTCCCCTTGGTCATTCCAGTCTATCTTGCCATCCATGCAAGCTGGACTTAGTGATAGTTGGTTGCTAAACACCAAGATCAAAAACATACAGGTTGCTTCCAGTACCAAGAGATCAGTCACATACCCTATGCCAATCTCTACATTTGATCTCAAACCAAAAGACAACGCTTGGAGCCAATCCTACAGTAAACAGGATTTATTAACTAAGAAAAGACACGAGAGAGTTATTACAAGGTTAAAGCAGTCAAGCATGTATACCCAACTGAGTTACAGTCTATGGTTTCAAAACGTGACAGAACTGTAATCATCTGTCAGCTCTAAATGTCTTTTAGGGCTAACCCAGGTTGACCCTGGGTATCTCTGTTTCTGTTTTGTAGCTCTGGCCCTGTGAGAATCCAAACAATAAAAGATGAACAATTTTCTTGTGAGCTATTTTTATTTCCTTCTTCCATAATTCAAGCTGACGGGATGAGCCCTTTTGCACGTATTCTGCTCATGTGTGTTAGGGGCAATTAACAAAGTCTTTGTATTGTGATATCCCACAATGCCCCATTTAGTTTTGATAGACCTTCTTGATGGGAAGGAGATGACTCCTCCTGACTGGGTTCAAAGCTTCAGAACAAACGTTTTTACAGTTACAAAACAAAAACTTAAATATTACCTTATAGCAGTGGTTCCCAAACTTGTTCCGCTGCTTGTGCAGGGAAAGCCCCTGGTGGGCCGGGCCGGTTTGTTTATGTGCCGTGTCCGCAGGTTCAGCCGATCGTGACTCCCAGTGGCCGTGGTTCGCTGCTCCAGGCCAATGGGAGCTGCCAGAAGCGGCGGCCAGTACGTCCCTCTGCCCGCGCCACTTGCAGCAGCTCCCATTGGCCTGGAGCAGCGAACCGCAGCCAGTGGGAGCCACGATCGGCCGAACCTGCGGATGCGGCAGGTAAACAAACTGGCCCAGCCCGGCAGGGGTTTTCCCTGCACAAGCGGCGGAACAAGTTTGGGAACCACTGCCTTATAGCATGTGAAAGACATATTATAAGTGAGATTAATGCATGCAGCAATTTACAAGCATTTCATATAACACATTGTTATAACACATATAACACAATACTCATCCTAACCGTGCTAACTCAGGTGAAACAGACTGGATTCCAGCAATGAAATTATCAGTGCTCGGCTGAGGCCTAAAGCTTTGGCAAGAGTGGGTACCTGGTCACACCTTACAGAGAGAGAGAGAGAGGCCTTTGTGAATATATATATCTCCTCACACCCATACAAATCCATTGAAGTCAAGTGACTGACGCATGGAAGTAAGTGTGGGCAGCATTTGGCGTGGTGCTTTCATTCACTCTGGAACATACAGGTCTGATTCTGCTTTCAGTTAGAGTCACACAACCCCACAGAAGTCTTCCATTTCACTGGTATAACTGAGGACAGAAGTCAGCCCTTGAAGGATTAGGCAGACTGGCACAGGCCAGAGCTGGGCCTTAGTTGCTTAATAGGCCTGGCTTATCCTGTGCCACTGACAATACTGCCAGCTTCATGCATTGAAAAAGAATGAGTCAGGCCCAGAAAACCAGGAGATTGTTTTATAAATCATAGGATTAAAAACCAAGCAAATACAATAAATGTTGGGTTCTTTGGAGTCACATTTTCAAGTGTTTCTCCACAACTATGAGTTAGAAACTTAGCATTTCAAAACAAATGAAAGCTGAGATTCTCACATAATCCATGACTTCAGAAGCAGGACTTTAAGAAAAAAACACCAAATATCATGAGACTTGTGATAAAATCATGAGAGTTGACAACACAGTGCTGACTATTTAATCAGCTCCTGGAAGGAAATGGAGAATGAACTTACCAGCACCAGCCATCCTACACAACAATTTTAGGAGAGTAAATGAAGAATAACTCCTCCATTTAAAACTAAAAAGATACCTGTAGAAAGGGTAGAATGTAAATACGTTAGCTTAGCTGGAATTTTGCCAGGATTCTGGGACTAAAACCCTTACTTTTATGAAAAGGCCTTGGGATAATGACTGCCGGTAACTAAGTCCTCTGTGCTGTTCCTAAGGCTAATTGAATGAAATAGGAATACATACTTGAGAACACCAGAGGGAGGTTAGGTGAGGAAAAGGAAGAAGGGGGAAAAGAAAGCATGGTAGAGAAGGAGTAACTTTCTGAGAATTAACCTAAATAAAGACTCCACTTTAATCCTACTAGCTCTTGCTCGGATCATGCTGAGCATTGGTACAGTACTCACTCAAAGAGAAGAGTGCTGCCTATCTACTGCTAACTGCAGCCACCAACTCCTTCTTGCAGCATGTATTGATCTCCCTTCCAAATATTAAACAAGCCTGACTCGGCTTATCTATGAGCCTATTATAATAACTATAATATTTGAAGAATTCACAGTTCGGGGCCTCAGTCTGTTAGATCATAGCACATGCTGAGTTCTGCAAGTCTAGGTTTAACTATTCTTGCAAGCTCAACTTTTGCCACTGGTGATGTGTCTATGCTAATACTGTGCTAGGACACTTTCTTGGAGTTGGTCCACTCTGATCCCACATCTCCACTAGCAACTCGGCAGTAAATTCCCTTTGAAGGGGGGTTTCATTTATGCCTTCAAAACAAACAAATAATAGCTGTAGGCTAAACTGTACTCTCATTTACACTGGTGTAAATCTAGAATAACTCTATTGATTAAACCTCAGCTGGCCAGTTAAACCCGCTTCACGGTCCCTTTGAGCTGGCACAAAGAAGATTGTAAAGCAGCCAAGAATCTGGCCTTAAGGGTTTCCTGGCTGGGTTAGCTATGTAACTACAAGGGTGTGTTCAGTGTACTGTCCCTTTAAGAGTGAAGTAGGCTTTCTAGCCATTCTGGTGGGGTATTTCTTGTAAGTTAGCTGCAGAGATAGCTGCAGAAGTTAGCTGCAAAGATAGCTGCAGAGCGAGTCAAATACACCGTGTTTGCTCATGGAGACTTTGTCTGTCCTTTTATTCCGTTGCTGTTTCTCTGTATCTAAAAATAAGTCATGCAGAAAGAAAGTACCTTTTTGCTCTTTCTCCTTGGAATAACATGTTCCTGCCCCCACAATTGATATTGCTAGTCTAGGGCCTAGTTTGGGTCTAAGTAAGGAATTTGGAACTGGGTGCAACAAACTTAGTGCAGTTTTAAGACAAAAAACTCCCTTTTGATCTTTAGTTTACAATAATCAAAAAAGACATGCATTTTCTTTTAGTTAGGTCCTAGTACATATTGACTGCTCATTAAAAATGCATCTTCTGTAAATTCTTAAGTGCATTAAAATTCGTGTCCTCAGTCCAACTTTTGAAGAAATAAATAATATCAGTGTGATTACTAATTATATGTAATATCTAAATTAATAAGATGATGAAGGCTTTTGCAGAAAAGTTTTTAAACTGAAATTCCACCTACCTTTGTGGTAATATTAGTGTGCCAGAGTTGGCATAAGACTGTTTTCAATAAAAAATAAAGTATGTCTAAAATATAAAAAGAAAAAAGCTTAATGCCTGCATCCACAAAAGCAATGATCTAAGGGAAATCACCAGTTGCTGTTCTGTGAGGTATAAAAATAAACTCTTGTCTCCTTTACTTTTACATCCACTGACAAGTGACTATATTAGCATTAAGCAAAAAAGCAGATGAAAAGTAATGTCTTTTATTTAGCACCTATTTGAAACATATTTGAGTTTTCTGCAGCGAGTGGGACTGTGAATAGGAGTTTGAAATCATGTAATAAGACATTGTGTGACAGTATCTGCCCATTGTGCAGTCACTCTTGTAAGCAACATTTCCACTAACTCTTGGATAACTTCATACTTTCTCATCTTTTTTTTAACCTTGTATCTATATAAGATTGTGTGTTTGTTCCTTAAAGAAATAAGTTAAGATACCTGTCCATCAACTAGTCAGGTAGACCTGGCTCATTTTTAATATAACTAGGGTTTTGAGCTATGTGTTGTTTCCTAATGAAGCACATGTGTGCTGCAGAGGAGAAAACAGAAATGTGCTGATACAGGAGACTCTACTTGTTTGTTAGCAGTGATATTGGAAAAAATCCATCTCTCCTAGCAGGACAATCTCATCATATTAAAAGTTATGGATTTCTTGCTTAAGCATTCTACACTAGCTGCAGAGCTGTATAAACTTGCTTCTGCTTATCAGGCAAGCCAACAGTACACAAAAAGAAAATTTAACATCTTTTAACATTTCTGCCTTCATATGGGAGTTCTCCTGAAATGAGTTTTTTCAATTATCCTGATGGATCTGTTTGGTGAGTTGGTACTGTTTTCTGGCTTAAAAAGCCAGTGTATTACTATGCAATACTGTGTATGTAGTATTGAAACGAGATCAACATCATTGCTTTACTACATTTTAAGCAGAAGTTAGCACATTATAAAAATTATAAAGACAGACTTCAGAGTTACGTATTCCAATGATGTGTTTTAAAACCTACATTGTTTTTAGTTGGCAAATTATTCAATGTAGGTGGAAAGTCAGCTATCAGAGGTTGCTTTCTAAAATAGCTGGTGATCATTAACTGATACTGAACAATAACTGAACAGATACACATATTATATTTAAACCTGATGTGCCCCAGATAAAAAAGAGAAACCTGATTTACAAAAGTTGACTCATTTAAATGATTCATTTAAGAATAAAGTGGCAACACTGTAAATATATACACAAAATAAACACCATTACCACTTTATTTTGAAATGAATCTTATATATAGACTGACTTACTAATGAATTGTCAGAAAATCCATTAATACACGTGAGATTAATTGAACATGCATTCTGAAAACATTTTGGAACATCCATCTTTGGGTTTAAATGTGTAATGCTATTATGAAAAATATGTTTATCTGTAACTTTCCAAATTATTAAGCCACTAAGGTTTGCCTATCAAAGAACATTTTAGCAAGACAATTCATAGGTGTCCCATCCCTACCTAATGATCCTTGGTTGCATGTGTGTGTGTGAGTGTGTGTATAGATTTGTAGTCTTTACACTGTAAAAAACTTCAGAATTGTTTGACCCTGTAAACACAAAATTCATGTATCTCACCCTGGGACAAATGCATTCTTTTTAAAAGCAGCATATGGGCAGCCTTGGACTGATGTTAGTTTATTGTCACTGCTTGATAACGTTTAATGGAAAAGATACAAGAGTGCCAAAGAATTTTAATTATTTTTGTGATAAAGTTATATGTTCAGCCTTGAAAAAGTGGAGATAATGCTGGGATTCATTATTATTCCCAGTGTGTTTAAACAGACGACACAGAATGCAAACAAAAGCAGATGAAATTTGAAAAGTATTATCAATATTGCAGATAGCAGATGCCCTTTCCAATCAGAACAAGCATATCTTCTATAGCAACTTTATGGTTGAGTAGTTTATTCATTTCGATTAGAAGGTTGTACGTTTCTAAAATATGTAGATTGTATCTAGAAAACCAACCAACCAGTAGGGTCATTTTGCTTGTTTTCCTAAATTTATTATTTCACTTTTGCAGACTTGATCTGAGGTGCATTAACATAGGAGTGAAATCTTATTATGTCAAATTCTATCTTGTATATGACCTTTTGTGTATTTTACCATGGTTCTGAGAGGAAAATGGTAAGTGGTGTCTGTTCTGCAGAGTTTTACCAGAGTCATCTGTGTGATGGTACAGCTAAAATTGGATGAGCTTTTCTGGAAATGTTCTTTATTTGTGGCTGTATAACTGGGAAATGAAAGTTTGCCCTGGACGAAGCATATCATTGAAAGTTTTATCTTTGGAGCAGTTTTTGAAGAAAAATGTGAAGACAATTTGGTAATTTTAAAATTAAATACAGATTGGAAAAAGGCCTGCTAGAGCACCAAGTACAATTCCTTGCCAGGACATCAAGTCCCCTGATAAAGGACCTTAAAACAGAAAAAAATTGGTATCAATTTTCAAAATTGGCTGCCTAACATTTAGGCTCCTAAATCCAGGCTGAACCAGACCCATTGACACCAGTTAAGCATCTGACTAAGGCATTGATCCTGTAACTGAATCTTACAAGCAGACCTGTGTGGAGCTATTGACTTCAACAGTGCTCTGAGTGGGTGCTATGGTCTGCTCATCTGTGTTGAGTTGCAAGATCAGGGCCTTCATTACTTGAGTAAGTGGCCTGATTTTAAAATCTGCTGACTATCTCACTGGATTTTTAGGATGCTTTTCAGAACTAATTTAGTGAAAGAAGAAAATCATATATTTTAGGGCGATATTTTCTAAGATTTAAACTCTTAATTCAGACTAATATGTTGTCTATTTTGAAAGAAAATAAACCTTTAAAGTTGTTTTGCAGCAATATATTGTACTGAGCTATGAAATCAGAACCTCAAGGCCCCAGTTCTGCAATAGGACTGTAAGCATAATCTTTGCACGGGTGGCTCATGGGAATCAGGAGCCAAGTTTGGAATCTTCAAAAATATCCTGAAGAGTTTCCTACTACATATTCCCATGCAAGATGTATTTTGATATTTGCATTAACTTTTTGTCTGTTCAGTAACATCCTAGCTAGTAAGATATAATGTGTACCTTAGCCATATTTAAAGTTGCAAACCTGTAATCCACTTTAAAACTGCAAATTAGGGAATCTCTCTATATAAGCACGTGAACTAAAACCAAGGCTTACTAAAAAGAAGGAAAGAAAAAAAATCCTCATTGTAGAGGATTTTAAAAGAACTGCTTTGTGACCTTGATTTCAGGCATCAATATAAGGACAATGAGTTCTTTAAAAAAATAGCATGAACATTCAGTGCTTGAGCAGTGGTAAAAACAAAAAAATAAACAAAAGGTAAAAAAAAAAACCCACAAGAAAAATCAGCCCAGACCTTACATTTAAGGTCAATGGAAGTTTTGCATGAGTAAGGGGCCATGATGACAGTAAACATTTCCATCAGTGGTTACTGAGAACCAGAGGAGTTGTGGGAAGTTCTGCTGTTCGTTTGTTTGATAAGGTGTACTGTCCGAGCTCTCTCTCTCTCACTGAGTCTACCAGCCAAACCCTGGTCCCATTGGGATCAAATGGGAATTTAGTTACTAAGGCCCAGATTCACAAAGGTATTTAAGCAATTTTTCTCCATTCATAACTGATGCAGCAACCCAGAGGTGCCGGGGTTTGAACTGCCAAGCTTAGCGGTGCGGTGGCTCAGCCCAGGCACAAATTAAGCACTGTTTGTCAAGCTGGGCCTAGCTGTTTCCTGTAGCCTACATTTCCCAGGATACTCTTTGTTTGAGTCTTCCTCAGTTAGGTACACACTGCCTTGAAATTCAGTCTGTCTGAGGGGGCAGTTCCCCTAGACCAACAGCAAGCTGCAAAGAAGGAATTGCCCCAAACAAACTCCCAGCCGAGATGAGTTCACTGGATACAACATGCACAGGCTTATCAATGTCAAATATAGCATGCGCTCACTGGTATTACAAAAACCATGCGAAAGCAGGCCTTGCAGGTGTGAGTCACATAAAGCTATTTAATTATAAGTGGTTCTGAAACAAATGCCACCAACATTTAGGGAAAGTAGCAGGTGTTGGAGTATGAGCCCCCCAATCAGGATTTAAATGTTGTGGGCACATGTTTTTATAATCCCTATAAATGCTTAGCCCAGAGTTGGGGCTGTAATAAATAACAACAATGGGCTAAGTCAAAAGCCCAGATCAGAACTACCCTGACCCTTTTTGGAGGTGTGGGGGACAGGATGTTTGAAATCTTGACTAGAATCTAGATCCAGATGTTGCAGCTTGTGCTCATCTCCAGTGTTTCTACAGGACACTGCGCTCTTCATTGCTTGCTTTCCCTTTAAATTTGGGTTTCCTCTGATCAAGGTGGCTGGCTGATTTTCAAAGTGATTCCTGCCTCTATTCAGCTGTGAAGGTATAGAACCATCAGTTTGTCTCTATCACCCTTTTGCAGGCCAAGCTGGGATTGTCAAAGGCAGCCTTTTGCATTCATGTTATGAGTAATACTTTCTCAACTCTTCTACAGAGAAAGGAAGAGCCTCAGATGCCTGTTTCTCCCAGCAAGGCTCAATTCCTCACACTCTCCAGAAAGTTATTTAAAGAGCACTAAAGCTATGACATGAAACAATGAAACAAACTCACAGACAGGTAAGGATGGAACACCATGTTGGCAACTCTTGTGATTTTATTACGAGTTTCGTGTTATTTGATGTTGTCTTCATAAACCCCAGCGCCTATAGTCACTTGATTATGTAAGAATTTCAGCTTCCATTTATACAAAAAACATTTCTAGCTTTCATGACCACAGAGAGAAGCTTGACAATGTGATCCCTAAAGGCACAAACCCCCAAAGCAAATAAAAAGAACCCCACATTTATTATTTTTAAAAATCTCATGATTTTTACACTAGCCCTGATTATTTGGAGGCCTGACTCATGATTTTTGAATGCTTGAGATT
This sequence comes from Lepidochelys kempii, assembly GCF_965140285.1. Classification (NCBI taxonomy): domain Eukaryota; kingdom Metazoa; phylum Chordata; order Testudines; family Cheloniidae; genus Lepidochelys; species Lepidochelys kempii. Next base: position 21,513,217 of record NC_136391.1, read on the forward strand.
GGCAATACTAGAAACCGGGTGTGATTCTTGTAAATTATGGTACGAGACTGAACTTGATCTTCAGGATCTGCTTAACAGGCATATGTGAGGGCTGCAAAAGATTAGTCTGTGTTGTCACATGAAAGCGGTCAGTGTCCACGGATTCCTGCTCGCAGGGCTGTATTCCCACAGAATGCTGAAATAGGGGTGGTTTGAGGCGCATCAGCTCAGTAAACTCGGCTACTCAGATTTGCACAATGCAAAACATTCCACTGCTGGCTCCTTTTCCTCATTTGACCTCCCAAATCTTTGGGATGGGATAAGTGTCCTTGACTGCAGATCCCCTTCGTCTTTAGTCAGCAAGCTTGTTCTTTCCTTCTGCAGACCTCTTAGGGGCTGTAAATGGGGGCAGCGTCTACCCTAATCTTAGAATCAGAGTCTTTATTGAAGAAAGCCTGACTACCCTGCCAAGAGGCCAGGAGTAGCTTAGAGCAGTAGTGGGGATGGGGTTCATAGAGACTCAGGTGGTACATAAATCAGTATCTCTGTGCTGACCAAACCAAGCCCTGTGGAGAAAACCGTGCCAGGTACAGTTCCTATAATCCATGTAATGTACACAGTGAGGTTTGCACAGCTATAGAAATATGAGATGCACAGTATTCTAACCCAGTTTCTTCATTAATGCCCCCTACTGTCCCCAGTATATCTTTCTCTTTCCTTCTTCTGAACATCCTTAACTCTCATTGTCCCCTTATTGTGCATTTCATATAATTCTATAGTGCCATTTTACAATAGACACATACATATCCTTTGACTATTGCATATGCTGGGTGCTGTTTATTGTAGAGCCCACATAAAGGATCTGAAATTTCACTGCTTGGAAAAGATTTCGCCATGTTTATGGTTGTGGAGTGTCATCCAAAACGCATCTGGTTACTTAACAGACTTACAGAATAAATGCACTCTATGCATATAAAGGCATTTCTAGATGAGTGCTATAAAAAGCTACCGTGCTTAGTCATGTTCTTCCCAGCCAACAGGAAAGGGCCTGTGATTACTCCATGCCTTGCTGTGTTGGACTGTGATAACTTTAGGGAAAACTGCGGCCACCAAAAATGACAACCTGTGTTGATCTGCTGCGACGTGCTCGCAATGCCATCTGTTAACACATGTCACCACTATGGGTATGGAGATGTATTATATAGCAGACTTAAGCCTGTATTTCAGAGTTGCTGGGAAGCAAGAGGCACAAAGGAAAACTGTAATAAGTGCAAAGTATAATTAAATTTACTCTGAGAACTGCCAGAGTCAGTTAAATCAGCCCCGTTTAGATATCATTATTTAACCAATAGAGTAAATAAGATTTGTAGAAGTCCAGCTCTGAATCTGCTTGCTTGGTGGAGTTAGATGAGGGGCACTTGTTGTCTGTTCACTTTAATGCATGATGTTCATAACAGAAAGAAACATAAATTTAGACAAAAAGCAGACAGAAGAGTCACTAAATCATGCAACTCTTGGTATCATCAGTATGGGCAAGGCCTGGGCTTAGGTTACAATTCCTGTTTTTGTCTCCTTCATCTGAGGTCTTGTATTGAACTAGTAAAACCTCCACTCTTCCAACAGTAAACAAAGGTGTGGGGTCTTCAGAGAATGCAGATGCTCCAGTTTCAATAGCTGTTTCACCTTGGAGCCAATAATCAGAACCACGAAGCTAGGGGTAATATACATCCCTCTTGTGAATCAGAGGGAGGACAGTTTTCCAGGTTCAGGAAGATGGGTTTTAAAAATGGAGACACTGTGGAAAAAACAAAGGGATTCAATATGCTTGGAAAAGCTTACTGGGTAGAATTATATCACCCACTGGACCAAGCAGTTTTCCTAGTTATGTGATCTGCAAAGTAACTAGGTGCTACTGGAAACATCTGGGAATATTAACACTGCAAATATAGTACAACCAGAGCTAAGGTATTTTTCAGTGAGTTCTTATGGATCTATCCCTGCTGGAATCTAGAACTTTTGAAATAAAATGAGAAAGGTTGTTTTGGTATTTCCAGCCTGGCTAGAAGCAGAAAGCACTGGAAATCTCCAGATAAATTGTTCTCTTATGATTTTCTTCTTAATTTTCTTCACTTAAAATGTTCTGAGCATTTTGCATAAGGAACCAGATTTTGCAGTGTTTAAACTGAACCTGAACTCTGAACCTTTTGGGGTTCACCCCTCTGTAGTTAAAATGACTGAAGGGAGGGTTAAACCATCTATGAAAGTTTGTTTAGTTAACACGATGGATTTTGAACACTTAAGTTTGACGTCTACATACTATCTATAGGTAAAAGTAATTGAGAATGTGGTATTGGTTAGGTTCCCTTACAAAGGCAGTAGCATTGCTGGCAGGAAGCATCTGCAGTAATTGACATCATCTTGGAACTATACTTCCTTTGCATACCAGAATACATGATTTGGTGCTGGGTTCCAGATCCACTGGGGTGTCATCCAGAGAAGTGTTTGTATAAGATTTTAATGGAAGAGGCTTAAAAAAATATGTGCAATGCTACTTTGACTAAACGAGGAACTGAAAAGAGAGAGAAATGTCAAGTGACCACAGAAATGTTTCTTGCCTGTGACAGCAGTTTGTCATGTTCAATGAGTGATGGCCTCCAGTAGTGAGACTGTAAGGAACCACTCTACTTAGAACAAATGTGAGACAAAAGCAGCGAGGAACTTTGACCCCTAGCATTTCCACTGCCTTCTCAGGCTTATTTGTCTGTGCGGTATATCTACTAGAGTGATCAAAACCTTTCCTCAGTTACACCAGTATAAATCTGGAGTCACAGCCTGACGTTCAGAGGTGCTGAGCATTTGCAGCTTTCGCTGACTTGACCTGGAGCTCTGGGTACTCAGCGCTTCAGGCCACAAAGCCAGAGAAACAGACTCGCTCCAGTTTTATATCAAAATGAGTGAGAGCGGAATTTGATCTGTTAACTTCAGTTGATTTACACTAGATTTACAGTGGTGCAAATGAAAGCAGAATCGGGCTACTGGTCTCCAGTTACTGTAAGGGGGAGCCCTGGTTTTCTCCCACGTGCATATTATATGCAGAGATAAATGAATGTGTAATGGTAATGCGCAGCCTGCAAATTGTACTCATGGTGGTGAAAACCCTGTTGCTGTTTATGATGGGAAAAATTAGAACCAAAAGGCCACAGAATGAAATATAATTTGTTAAAAATAGGGAGTAATATTGATTTAAAATGGAAAACAGCATTCCAGCACTTTACCATAGAAAAGTATGTCCCCAGGTTCCTTGCGTGTACTGTATGATTATGCAATAGATTTTAAATCTCTGATATCTACATCAAAATATATTCGACAGCTGCAGGAAACAGCTCTGAATTGTTAACCTTCTCTCCAGGTACTGGAGGTAACACACTGTGAGATTAGATGTATATTTTTTTCAAGATATGCCACCCATTGAGGAGTCCATATTTACATCTTTTGTTGATATTTTTTTATAGATTAAAAGAGTCTCTTTACTCGGTGATAATTCTGCTAAGTACTATAATTTGCTGCCACTAATATTTGTCTGAGTCCTAGTTTGAAAAATATATTTGAAACCACTTTATAAAGTCTCATAATTGCTTCTTTGTAGAGCTGGTATAATGGGTAGTTTCTTTATCCAGACTTTTATCCTGTTAACCTTAGAGGTGAGTGACTGCTTGCTGGAGTGGTTGGGGAACGTCTTAGCACTGTTGAGCCATTTAATCTCAGTACTAATTTCAGAGTGGTGACACAGAATTGGCTGAGAAAGCTTTCAGTTATTTCAAGGGTTTTTGGTTAGCATTGAATCAGGACCTGATTCACTAAAATGAAATTGAAATAAATGGACATACAGATGATTTTTTTTTAAAATGCAGGAATCAATCCACCTGTATGTGCCCAATCTACATTAAAGAAAAATTGTCCTGCTGTTTGGACACTTTTAGCATGTAAGAGAGGTTTGGCATCACAAATGAGAACTTCAGCTATCACAATGCTGCTTCTACCCTGCCTGTTCCATTTAATGCTGGTGTTGCCCTTCTTGCCTACTTGGAGTAATAATGCCGACAGGAGAGTGCTCTCCCGTCGGCATAGCGCGTCTTCACCAGATGCACTGGAACGGCACAGCTGCATGTAGCACTGTAGTTGCCCTATGACAGATCACTAGTGAAAGGAAGCAATGCAAACTGTTCTGTCAAGTTTTACCCCTGTTTCATTTTGAAACTTTTCTTAAACAGTGTATCTTGAAAAGCAGAGTATATGTATCTTCCACTTACTGCTCCATCCTATTCAGCCTAAAATTCAATTCCCGATTGTCCAGCATATTATCCCATTTTTTTTCCTGTCCCTCCAAAAACATGGTCTTATTCTTCTAAATTTCAATTTTAAAATCTGGATGAGTGAGAGATCCAGGATGAGAGATGCATTAGCAGAACTGATTTCTCTTGTTACTAGTTCAAAAGGCTTCAGTGTGCGGCACAAATGATTCATAAGTATCCATTGTTCAGAGTTCAGGATAAAGAGTTCAGAATCAAAGCTCTGCTTTAATGTGTGCTCATGTATTTCTTTTTTCAGCAAGAGCATTCATTCATATATATATATATATATATATATATATATATATATATATATATATATATATATATATATAATATCACATGAAATTCAAACTTGTTTAAGCTGCAGTTCAGATAAATTGCTCAGGTTCTCAAGTTAGCTTAGAATTTCACGAGAGCTACACAAATGGTTACAGATTTTGCCAGTATTGCAAAAACTTAGTGCTTCGTTATGAAGGAAGAATTGTTTAATCAATACAAGAGCAAAACAAGTGATCACTTCAGGCGTTTTCTGTGTTGGACCTGATATCAGAGGTGACTCAGCCCCAATGGAAGATCCTGAGAAATAAGCAGAAATTTGACTGTTTGGCCCTTGCCAAATTGTTTGAGTGGCCTTTATCAAAGAAAGAAACAATAAGTGCTGCTAATTTATGGGCAGATTTTTGCATGGGAACATAGGGCTGCCAGTGGACAGTGATTGAGAGGTATTCCAATGCCTAGACACATGTCCAAATGTTTGTCGTCAAGTGAACTGTGCCCAGTGTTGCTGCTTTCAGTGCCTTCTTTATCTTTCATTTTAATGTTTCATAGATCTGAGGTACTGTCACTGTGGAGCAATACTGTGTTCTCTCCCGGCATCTTGTATCATGGCTGAGCATACTGAATGGGCTCTCTAAATGGAGTACAACAAGCCCAATGCAATCATCCTTTCAATTATCTTCTTCATCTCAAGTGACCCCAGATAAGTGCTGGAATAGTATTCTTTGAACATTTCAGATATTGTTACTTGCTTTTTGGCTATAAATGTATAAATACTGGATAAAGATGAAGATAGCTCATGTTTTACCCTTTTTATTCTCAGACAAAACTATGCTTGATCTACTAAACGGTTCTCTCTCCGATCTCCTTAGTTTCACTTCTTCTTGGGGCATGGGGTGATGACAGGACTATGGAGCTAAATCCTGTACATTCCACTGGGAGTTTTGTCCAAGCACCAATTGAGTGAAAGCCGAGGGCCTAATTCATTGTTGCCCTGTAGTGTTGGGCAGTCACTTATACCAGTACAAAGTGAGTGGAAATTGCTTCCATTTCAATTTCATAGGGATTTGCACTGCTGTGAATGACTGTGTAGGGCCCTGAGTAAGGAGGTCAACCTTTGGTCCACCCTGTTAGGAGATACATTCCTGATCCATTTGTTTTTATTTGCAGCCATGTTGATGGATTATTTTTACTTGATCAATACAGTTGACAGATGAGTTAAAAACCACCTCCTGGTCTGGGTGTTCCCCTCATCTTTATTGCTTTTCAAACCCTAGTGGGGCTAACAAGCAGATAGAGGAGGTTGGCTTCTCCTCTGCTCTGTGTGGGTCGGGAATTTCTACCGTCTCGAGTTCATGCAGGGGTTATTTTAAGATGTTGCTTTGTGTGTGGCAAGTGCATTTACTGTAAAAGTGGTGGGGATGGAGGGTTGTCCTTGTTTGTCATTGAGCTGACCTTGATGAAGGTTCCAGACAGTCTCTTGCGGCCAAGGGCAGGCTTGATTCTGTGATTCTTACCAGTGGCCCCAGTGAAAATGTTTCAGTCTTTACATTGTATGGGAGAAGGACAAAAGTTTGACACAGTGCTATTGAATGCAAAAATTGCAGACGTTTTGAAGTTTGAGTGGCTGGGCTAGTGTAACGAGAACTGGTGGCTTGCTTGATTAGGACCATGCAGCTGCCTATGTACCGTGTGAACAAAACACTGTGGTAATAAATACATTTTTAAAAGTGACAAATAGGAGATAAGTGGGTAACTTGGGCTTTTTGGGGGAAGATCTAGATCTATAAATTACTCCAGCTTAATGGGGCAGAATTCTGATCAAGTATGACTGTGTAATGCCAGTCTACTGGTACAAAGTGATTCTATTACCTAGCAGAAAAAAGCACCGGATATAGGTAGGAATCTTCCAGTTGCATAAGTACTCCTATAGTACATCCTTCAGCACTTACCCCTTAGTCTGTTACTCCCTGACCCTCCATAGATCTCAAAGCACGTTACAAAGAGGAGCAATATCATTATCTCCATTTTACAGATGGGGAATCTGAGGCATAGAGGTCAATAGCAGAGCCAGAAGTAGAACCCATGTCTTCTAAGTCCCAGTACAGTGTTTTAATCACTAGATCACATTGGTATGGCTGGTTAGAAGGGGGCATAGCTAGTGTGCCTAGTTGATCCCCAACTGCTACAACAATTCCCATGGGCTGTTGCAGCCAATGCAAGACAGAGCAGCCTTGAGGTTGTTCTGTCTCACACTGGGAACAGGATAGCATCTGTTGGCCTCAGCTATGGAAAGCTGAGGAAAACCTTGTCCCTAGGCTTCTGCTGAGCACAGCTTTGCCACTTCGAAGGTTCTGGGCAAAAACATATAAGTTCCAGGATTCACAGAGAGGGCCTGTAAAATTCAGGGGGAAGCCTTCCTGCAGGATGGAACTCAGTGATGTGCAGTATTGCTAACGTGAGATAAGAGAGTTCTTTTGGTGGCGTGAGTAGCCATGTAAAAGTATGAGAATCTATGTGGTACAGTGGATCAGGGGCCCTTTTCTAGCTCTGTTGCTGATCTGCTGTGTGACCTTGGGCAAGTCACTTCACCTGTTTGTGCCAAAGTGGTTTTCCCTAAATTGTAAGCTGTTTGGAGCATGGACCCTTTTTTTGTTATATGTCTGTACAGCATCTAGCACAATGGGGTTCCAAACCTAGACTGAGGCCTCTACATGCTACTACAGCACTTCTATTATTATGTATTATCGCAGTATTACCAACCTGAAACATTGAGCAGTTGTGAGTAAGGCCCCCAAAATCACACTATAAGCTTAAAACACGTTTTTTTTTTAAAGGTAAAATTTGTATTCTTTTCATTTGCCTTTGGTTTTCAGCATTTAGGGGTCACTTGGGGTCATGTTTTTGAGCTTTTTCCATCGTTATGAGGGCAAGAAACTGTTTTTTTCTCTTTTAAATGTAAGCTGAGATAGTGACATATTTACCTGACTCCAAGATCTGGAGCTTTAGGAAATATGCCGAATATTGCAGGATTTGTGCATCTGTTACTCAGGACAGAGTTACTGGGACAATAGACTTCAGTTCAGAGAGTCATTGTTTTAAGAGGAGAAAACTGGAAATACAGTATGATGAAAGAAATAGGGGACTCAAGTGAGGGACAATAGCTATCGTTCCACAGCTGTACTTTTTTAATTAGCTATTTTAAAGTTATGGGAGTATAGTGATGGTGACAACCTGCCCTACGCCCCACCCCTTAAAACCAACCCCAAAACCACATCACCACACAGGCAAGTTACAGAACAGCTAAAACTTCAATCGCTTCATTAGACAAATGTTTCATGGCTGTAAATTGTAACACATAAAATGTATTTTCATGCTCACACATTTCAGGCTTTTTCAAAGTCACACAATTGATTTGGCGATTTAAGTTTTAAATTAACTAAAATACTGGAGAAAGATAGTTACTTGGACAACCTGGGGAGGAGAAATGCTAAAATTTCTAAAGGAAATATCAAGGCTCTGAACTGATTGCTGTGAAAATTCATTTCAATCCCTCCTCCTTTTTTCATTACATGTTTTAAAGCTGTACAGTCTCTGGGTAGACAATAGGGATGCTGTATGACTCCAGTGGCAGCAACCGTCATAGGCCACATTTTGCTCTTTTTCACCACTTCAGTGGAGTTACTCCTAATTTATGCAGGTGTAAGAGAGCAGAAATTAGACTCATGACTTCTCCTGGCACTATATAAATGTAATACTAACTTTCTCATCCTCCAACCTTTATGGAAAGTTCAAAGTGGTGAATATTTGCATTTTTAACAATAATACATTGAGTTTCTAGAATACCTTACAATGGATATTCTGAAATTGCTTTACAGATATTCTTGAATTAAACTTCACAATAGCCCTGTGAGGTGAATGATAATTACGCCCTTTTTACAGATAGAAAAACTGAGGTGTAGAGTACTGGATCCAGCTTTTCAAGTGCTTGCTAAGCACTCACAATGGGGACCTAGTTTTCAAAAGTGCTCAGCACCCAGAGACTCCCACTGGGACACATAAATGACTTGCTCTAGCTCATGCAGGACATATGTGTAGAACACAGAACTCCTGACTCCCAGTCTTGCATTTCTGGACACAAGACAGTGTTTACTTTTACAATCATATAGTGTGTGTGGGGGGGAGGGGGTCAGGGAGGAGGGGATGTTAGAATATAAGAATGGCCACAGTGGGTCAGCACAATGGTCCATCTTGCCCAGTAGTCTGTCTATGGACAGTGGGCAATACCAAGTGCTTCAGAGGAATGAATATAACAGGACAATTATTGAGTGACCCATCCCCTGTCATCTAGTCCTAGCTTCTGGTAAACAGAGACTAGGGACACTCAGATCATGGAGTTGCATCCCTCACCATCTTGGCTAATAGCCATGGCTGGACCTATCCTCCATGAACTTATCTAATTCTTTTTTTAATTCAATTATAGTTTTTTGGCCTTCACAACATTCCCTGACAATGAGTTCCACAGGTTGGCTGTGCATTGTGTGAAGAAGTACTTCCTTTGTTTGTTTTAAACCTGCTGCCTATTAATTTCATTGGGTGACCCCTGCTTCTTGTGTTATGTGAAGGAATAAATTTCATAGACCACTATTATACCCCCCCTTAATTATCTCTTTGCCAGACTGAAAAGTCCCAGTTTTTTAAATATCTCCTCATATGGAAGGTGTTCCATATTTTTAATAATTTTTGTTGCCCTTATCTGTATCTCTTCCAGTTCTAATATTTTTTTTTGAGATGGGGTGACCGGAGCTGCATTCAGTATTCGAGGTGTGGGCGTATCATAGATTTATAAAGCGGCATTATGATATTTACTGTCTTATTATCTGTCCCTTTCCTAATGGTTCCTAACATTCTGTTAACTTTTTTGACTGCCTCTGCACATTGAGTGGCTGTTTTCAGAGAATTATCCACAGTGACTCCAAGATCTCTCTCTTGAGTGGTAACAGCTAATTTAGACCCCATCATTTTGCATGTATTGTTGGGATTATGCATTTCTATGTGTCTTACTTTGCATTTATCAACATTGAATTTCATCTGCCATTTAGTTATCCGGTCACCCAGTTTTGTGAGATTCCTTTGCAACTCTTCTCAGTCTGCTTTGGACTGAACTATTCTGAGTAATTTTATATCATCTGTAAAATTTGCCACCTCAATGGTTGCCCCTTTTTCCAGATCATTTATGAACAAGTTGAACAGCAGAGGTCCCAGAACATATCCCTGGGCAGCTCTTTATCTTTATCTTTCTCCATTCTGCTTCTTGTCTTTTAACCAGTTACTGATCCATGAGAGAACATTTCCCTTCTATCCCATGACTGTTTCTTTTGCTTAAGAGCCTTTGATGGACCTTGTCAAAGGTTTATTGAAAGTCCAAGTACACTATATCCACTGGATCACCCTTGTCCACAAGTTTGTTGATCCCTTCAAGGAAGTCTAATAGATTGGTGAGGTATGATTTCCCTTTCCAAAAGCCATGTTGACTCTTCCCCAGCAAATCCTGCTCATCTATGAGTCTGACAATACATAGAATCATAGATTACGGTTGGAAGAGACCTCAGGAGGTCATCAAGTTCAAGCCCCCTGCTCAAAGCAGGCCCAACCCCAACTAAAACATCCGAGACAGGGCTTTGTCAAGCTGGGCCTTAAAAACCTCTAAGGATGGAGATTCCACCACCTCCTTAGGTAACCCATTCCAGTGCTTCACCACCTTCCGAGTGAAATAGTTTTTCCTAATATCCATCCTTGACCTCCCCCACTGTAACTTGAGACCATTACTCCTTGTTCTGTCATCTGCCACCACTGAGAATAGCCTACCTCCATCCTCTTTGGAAACCCCCTTCAGGTAGTTAAAAGCTGCTATCAAATCCCCTCCTCACTGTTCTCTTCTGCAGACTAAATAAGCCCAGTTCCCTCAGCCTCTCCTCATAAATCACGTGTCCCAGCCCCCCTAATCAGTTTTGTTTTCCTCCGCTGGACTCTCTCCAATTTGTCCACATCCTTTCTGTAGTGGGGGCCCCAAAACTGGACACAATACTCCAAATCTGGCCTCACCAGCCCCAAATAGAGGGGAATAATCACTTCCCTCGATCTGCTGGCAATGCTCCTACTAATGAAGTCCAATATGCCATTAGCCTTCTTGGCAACAAGGGCCCACTGTTGACTCATATCCAGCTTCTCATCCACTATAATCCCCAGATCCTTTTCAGCAGAACTGCCGCTTAGCCAGTCAGTCCCCAGCCTGTAGCAGTGCATGAGATTCTTCTGTTCTAAGTGCAGGACTCTGCACTTGTCCTTGTTGAACCTCATCAGATTTCTTTTAGCCCAATCCTCCAATTTGTCTAGGTCACTCTGGACCCTATCCCTACCCTCCAGCATAACTACCTCTCTCCCAAGCTTAGTGTCATCTGTGAACTTGCTGAGGGTGCAATCCATCCCACCATCCAGATCATTAATGAAGATGTCGAACAAAACCGGCCCCAGGACTGACCCCTGGGACACTCTGCTTGATACCAGCTGCCAAGTAAACTTCAAGCCATTGATCACTACCCATTGAGCCCAACGATCTAGTCAGCTTTCTATCCACCTAGTCCATTCATCCAGTCCATACTTTTTTAACTTGCTGGCAAGAATACTGCTGGAGACCATATCAAAAGCTTTAATAAAGTCAAGATACATCACGTCCACCGCTTTCCCCATATCCACAGAACCAGTTATTTCATCATAGAAGGCAATCAGGTTGGTCAGGCATGACTTGCCCTTGGTGAATCCATGCTGACTGTTCCTGATCACTTTCCTCTCCTCCAAGTGCTTCAAAATGGATTCCTTGAGGATCTGCTCCATGATTTTTCCAGGGACTGAGGTGAGGCTGACTGTTCTGTAGTTCCTCAGATTCTCTGTCTTCCCTTTTTTAAAGATGGGCATTATATTTGCCTTTTTCCAATCATCTTGAACTTCCCCCGATCGCCATGAGTTTTCAAAGATAATGGGCAATGGCTCTGCATTCACATCAGCCAACTCCCTCAGCACCCTCAGATGCATTAGATCCGGCCCCATGGACTTGTGCATATCCAGCTTTCCTAAATAGTCCTTAACCTGTTCTTTCACCACTGAGGGCTGCTCACCTCCTCCCCATACTGTGTTGCCCTGTCTTTTCTATCGTTTCAACCAGTTTGCCTGGTATTGAAGTTAGACTTACCAGCCAGTAATTGCCAGGATTGCCTCTGGAGCCTTTTTTAAAAAAGTGGTGTCACATTAGCTATCCTCCAATCATCTGGTACAGAAACTGATCTAAGTGATTGGTTACAGACCACAGTTAATAGTTCTGCAATTTCATATTTGAATTCTTTCAAAAATTGTGGGTGAATACTGTCTGGTCCTGATAATTTTGTACTGTTTAATTTATCAATTTGTTCCAAAACCTCTTTTGACACCTCAATCTGATACAGTTCCTCAGATTTGTCACCTAAAAAGAAAGGCTCAGGTGTGGGAATCTCCCTCACATCCTCTGCAGTGAAGACAGCTGCAAAGAATTTCATTTAGCTTCTCCGCAATGGCCTTATCTTCCCTGAGTGCTTCTTTAGTACCTCAATCATCCAGTGGCCCCAGTGATGGTTGGCAAGCTTCCTGCTTCTGATATACTTAAAATTTTTTTGCTGATATATTTTCAGTCTTTTGCTAGTTGCTCTTCAAATTCTTTTTTGGCCTGCCTAATTATACTTGTGCACTTGACTCACCAGAGTTTATGCTCCTGTCTATTTTCCTTAGTAGGATTTGACTTCCAATTTTTAAAGAATGGCTTTTTGCCTCTAACAGCTTCTTTTACTTTCTTGTTTAGCCATGGTGACACTTTTGGTCCTCTTACTATGTTTTTAATTGGGGGGGATATATTTAATTTGAGCCTCTATTATAGCATTGTCATTCTTGTATACCTCTCCTTTCTGAAGTTAAATGCTATTGTGGTGGGCTTCTTTCGGATTTCCCCCCTCCCACCTCAAAGGATGTTAAATTTAATTATATTATGGTTGCTATTACTGAGTGGTTCAGCTATATTAATCTCCTGGACCAGATCCTATGCTCCATTTAGGACTTAATCAAGAATTGTCTTTCCCAGTGCGGGTTCCAGGACTAGTTGTTCCAAGAAGCAGTCATTGATGGTGTATAGAAACTTTATCTCTGTACCCTGTCCTGAGGTGACATGTACCCAGTGAATTATGGTGATAGTAGATTTCCCCCATTATTATTGATTTTTCTATTTTGTAGCCCATCTAATCTCACAGAGCATTTCACAATCACCACTGCCATCCTGGTCAGCTGGTTGGTAGTATATTCCTACTGTTATATGCTTATTATTCAAGCATGGAATTTCTATCCTTGGAGATTCTATGATACAGTAAAAATCTTAAATGGATTGAAATGTTTTTGACTCTATGCTTTGATATAGTGCCATTCCCTCACCAGCACAATCCACTCTGTTATTCCTATATAGTTTGTACCCTGGTATTACCATGCCCCATTGATTATCATTAAGGCTAAGTTTCTGCCACGGATATTTTTAGTAAAAGTCACTGAGAGGTAACAGGTTTCAGAGTAGCAGCCGTGTTAGTCTGTATTCGCAAAAAGAAAAGGAGTACTTGTGGCACCTTAGAGACTAACAAATTTATTTGAGCATAAGCTTTCGTTAGCTACAGCTCACTTCATTGGATGCATTCAGTGGAAAATACAGTGGGAAGATTTATATACATAGAGAACATGAAACAATGGGTGTTACCATACACACTGTAAGGAGAGTGACCACGTAAGATGAGCTATTACCAGCAGGAGAGTGGCAGGGGGGAAGAAAGCCTTTTGTAGTGATAATCAAGGTGGGCCATTTCCAGCAGTTGACAAGAACGTCTGAGGAACAGTGGGGAGTGTGTGTGTGTGTGTGTGGGGAATAAACATGGGGAAATAGTTTTACTTTGTGTAATTATCCATCCACTCCCAGTCTTTATTCAAGCCTAAATTAATTGTATCCAGTTTGCAAATTAATTCCAATTCAGCAGTCTCTTGTTGGAGCCTGTTTTTGAAGTTTTTTTTGTTGAAGATTTGCCACTTTTAGGTCTGTAATTGAGTGACCAGAGAGATTGAAGTGTTCTCCAACTGTTTTTTGAATGTTATAATTCTTGACATCTCATTTGTGTCCATTTATTCTTTTACGTAGAGACTGTCCAGTTTGACCAATGTACATGGCAGAGGAGCATTGCTGGCACATGATGGCATATATCACATTGGTAGATGTGCAGGTGAATGAGCCTCTGATAGTGTTGCTGATGTGATTAGGCCCTATGATGGTGTCCCCTGAATAGATATGTGGATACAGTTGGCAATGGGCTTTGTTGCAAGGATAGGTTCCTGGGTTAGTGGTTCTGTTGTGTGGTGTGTGGTTGCTGGTGAGTATTTGCTTCAGGTTGGGGGGCTGTCTGTAAGCAAGGACTGGCCTGTCTCCCAAGATCTGTGAGAGTGATGGGTCGTCCTTCAGGATAGGTTGTAGATCCTTGATGATGCGTTGGAGAGGTTTTAGTTGGGAGCTGAAGGTGATGGCTAGTGGCGTTCTGTTATTTTCTTTGTTGGGCCTGTCCTGTAGTAGGTGACTTCTGGGTACTCTTCTGGCTCTGTCAATCTGTTTCTTCACTTCAGCAGATGGGTATTGTAGTTGTAAGAATGCTTGATAGAGATCTTGTAGGTGTTTGTCTCTTTCTGAGGGGTTGGAGCAAATGCGGTTGTATCATAGAGCTTGGCTGTAGACAATGGAGCATGTGGTGTGGTCTGGATGAAAGCTGGAGGCATGTAGGTAGGAATAACGGTCAGTAGGTTTCCGGTATAGGGTGGTGTTTATGTGACCATTGCTTATTAACACCTTAGTGTCCAGGAAGTGGATCTCTTGTGTGGACTGGTCCAGGCTACGGTTGATGGTGGGATGGAAATTGTTGAAATCATGGTGGAATTCCTCAAGGGCTTCTTTTCCATGGGTCCAGATGATGAAGATGTCATCAATGTAGCGCAAGTAGAGTAGGGACATTGGGAGACGAGAGCTGAGGAAGCGTTGTTCTAAGTCAGCCATAAAAATGTTGGCATACTGTGGGGCCATGCGGGTACCCATAGCAGTGCCGCTGATTTGATTTGTCCCCATATGTGAAATAGTTATGGGTGAGGACAAAGTCACAAAGTTCAGCTACCAGGTTTGCTGTGACATTATCGGGGATAGTGTTCCTGACGGCTTGTAGTCCATCTTTGTATGGAATGTTGGTGTAGAGGGCTTCTACATCCATAGTGGCCAGGATGGTGTTTTTGGGAAGATCACCGATGGATTGTAGTTTCCTCAGGTAGTCAGTGGTGTCTCGAAGATAGCTGGGAGTGCTGGTAGCGTAGGGCCTGAGGAGGGAGTCTACATAGCCAGACAATTCTGCTGTCAGGGTGCCAATGGCTGAGATGATGGGGCGTCCAGGATTTCCAGGTTTATGGATCTTGGGTAGCAGATAGAATACCCCAGGTCGGGATTCCAGGAGTGTGTCTGTGAGGATTTGTTCTTGTGCTTTTTCAGGGAGTCTCTTGAGCAAATGGTGTAGTTTCTTTTGGTAACCCTCAGTGGGATCAGAGGGTAATGGCTTGTAGAATGTGGTGTTGGAGAGCTGCCTAGCAGCCCCTTGTTCATATTCCGACCTATTCATGATGATGACAGCACGTCCTTTGTCAGCCTTTTTGATTATGATGTCAGAGTTGTTTCTGAGGCTGTGGATGGCATTGTGTTCTGCACGGCTGAGGTTATGGGGCAAGTGATGCTGCTTTTCCACAATTTCAGCCCATGCACATCGGCGGAAGCACTCTATGTAGAAGTCCAGTCTGTTGTTTCGACCTTCAGGAGGAGTCCACCCAGAATCCTTCTTTTTGTAGTGTTGGTAGGAAGGTCTCTGTGGGTTAATATGTTATTCAGAGGTGTGTTGGAAATATTCTTTGAGTCGGAGACGTCGAAAATAGGATTCTAGGTCACCACAGAACTGTATCATGTTCGTGGGGGTGGAGGGGCAGAAGGACAGGCCCGAGATAGGACAGATTCTTTTGCTGGGCTAAGAGTATAGTTGGATAGATTAACAATATTGCTGGGTGGGTTAAGGGAACCACTGTTGTGGCCCCTTGTGGCATGTAGTAGTTTAGATAGTTTAGTGTCCTTTTTCTTTTGTAGAGAAGCAAAGTGTGCGTTGTAAATGGCTTGTCTAGTTTTTGTAAAGTCCAGCCACGAGGAAGTTTGTGTGGAGAGTTGGTTTTTTATGAGAGTATCCAGTTTTGAGAGCTCATTCTTAATCTTTCCCTATTTGCTGTAGAGGATGTTGATCAGGTGGTTCCGCAGTTTCTTTGAGAGCGTGTGGCACAAGCTGTCAGCATAGTCTGTGTGGTATGTAGATTGTAGTAGATTTTTTACCTTCAGTCCTTTTGGTATGATGTCCATCTGTTTGCATTTGGACAGGCAATCATGAAAAATTCATGGATGCCCATGACCTGTCTGTAACTTTTTTATTAAAAATATTCATGACAAAATGTGTAGCCTCGGAGGGGGAGGAGGCTCCAGGATCCCCCTCCACTGGCAGCTCCAAGCTGTGGCAGCCCGAAGCTCTGGGGGTGGTCTCCCCTGCCACACGCAGCAGCAGGATGCTCCAAGGATCCCCCCTGCCGCCCGCAGTGTAATGGAGCAGTGGGGATTCCCCCTGCCTCCCTGTCCCACCTGGCCCTCTGCAGCTCCCAGCCAGCACTGGCTGAAGTCACGGAGGTCTTTGGAAATCACGGAGTCTGTAACTAAATCATAGCCTTAATTATCATTCTACCAAGTATCTGTGATGCCTGTTGTATCTATATCCTCACCCATCTTAGTATTTACACTTCTAGCATTTGTATAGAAGCATTTATAAAATTTGTCATTTTTTAGCTGGCTGCCCTCATGTGATGTAATTGAATGGGAGTCTTTTTCATTTGAGTCTTTCTCTTCAGTTCCTACCTGTACTTTATCACCGTCTGTCCCGGGGTTCTCAAACTTCATTGTACTGCGAACCCCTTCTGACAACAAAAATTACTACATGACCCCAGGAACCCACCTGTGCCCTGCCACCCTGGGTGGGGGCCAAAGCTGAAGCCCAGGGGCTTCAGCCACAGGCAAGGGCCAGTAACCTGAGCCCCGCTGCCCAGGGCTGAAGCCCTCAGGCTTCAGCTTTCAGCCCCAGGTGGTGGGGCTCAGGCTTTGGCTTTGGCCCTGGGCCCCAGCAAGTCTTAAGCCAGCCCTGGCAACCTCATTAAAATGGGGTCGCAACCTACTTTGGGGTCCCGACCCACAGTTTGAGAACCCATGTTCTATCCTATCCTCTCTACTTGGATATAGAGAATCCCCGTTAAAAGATATTCCCCTAAAGGATGTCTCTGCCCTAAGGGATGTGCTCCTCCACACCTGTTGGCTTCCCCTCAGTCCTTACTTTAAAAACTCCTTACTTTAATTTTACATGCCAGCAATCTGATTCCTTTTTGGTTTAGGTGGAGCCCATCCTGCCTGTATAGGCTCTTCCTTTCCCAAAAGATTCTCCAGTTCCTAGTAAATCTAACCCCCTCCTCCCTACACCATCATCTCATCCACACATGTTGCATGAAATTTCATTGATAAAATTTCCCAAATATTTCAACTTTTGCAAACTCCAGTAGATAAACATCCTCTAAAAACATGTTCTTGTTACTCAGCTCACTTCATTGCTCCTCAGGAAGTCAATTGTTTATATCCAAATGAATTGATAGATCTTGGTCTCTAAAATATCACTTAAAACTTGAAATGGTGGTTTGACTATTGTCAGTTTGATTCCATCAGCCAGTGTGGGTTGGAATTGATGGGGAAAGGGTTATGGTTTGGGTTCCTTACAGTGCAAAGGTGTAGAAAATAGCTCTAATGATCTTGGAGTACCATACCTTAGTTGAACAAAAAGCACTCCCCAAAAGGTGGTTGTATCCAGACAGAACATAGCCTAGAATGAGATACTGTCCTTTCTCCTCGTCCAGTCAATACTATCTATCCATGGCTCCCATTACAATCACATCTGCATGTCTCTGTATGTCTCAACATATCCAGTCTCACAACACCTCTGGGAGGTGGGGAACTGAGGCACTGAAGGTATGTCTACTCTGCATTTAGAAACATGTGGCTGACCCATGTTGGCTGGCGCAGGCTGTTTATTTGTGATGTAGATGTTCTGGCTCAGGCTGCAGCCAGAGATCTGGGGCTCTCCCATCTTGCAGGGTCATAGAGCCTGG
This sequence comes from Lepidochelys kempii, assembly GCF_965140285.1. Lineage (NCBI taxonomy): Eukaryota > Metazoa > Chordata > Testudines > Cheloniidae > Lepidochelys > Lepidochelys kempii. The sequence continues at coordinate 21,531,195 of NC_136391.1, forward strand.
GCTCCAGCCTGAGCTCAGACATCTACCCTGCAATTAAACAGCCCATTAGTCAAAGCCCTGCAAGCCTGAGTCAGCTGGAACAGGCCAGCCACGGCTGTCTAATTGCAGTATAGCCAGGTTCTCAGGGTATCTGACTTGCCTAAAGTCACACAGGATGTTTGTGGTGGAGCAGGGACTTGAACTGGGATCTCCCAACCACCCTTACAACTGGACCAACCTTCCTCTCTCTCCCTCACTGTCTGTTTTTGTTTCCCTGTAGAAATCACTAAAGAAGTGAATGCACAGTATAACACACATGTATTACCTCTGAGTAGGGTTACCAACTTTCTAATTGCACAAAACTGAACACCCTAGCCACGCCTCTTCCCTGAGACCACGCCCCTGTCCCACCCCTTCACCGAGGCCCTTCCCCCCACTCACAACATTCTCCCTCCCTTGGTGGCTCACTCTCCCAGCCCTCACTGTCACTGGGCTGGGGCAGTGAGTTGGGGTGTGGGAGGGGGCGAGGGCTCCATCTGGGGATGAGGGGTTCAGGGTGTGGAAGGGGGCTGTGGGTTGAGGCAGGGGGCTGAGATGCAGGAGGGGTGAGGGCTCCATGTATGGGTGTGGGCTCTGGAGAGGGGCCAGGATGAGGGGTTTGTGGTGCAGGAGGGGGCTCTAGGCTGTGGGGTGGGACAGAGGGGTTCAGGGTATGGGAGGGGGCTCTGGGCTGGGGCAGGGGTTTGGGATGTGGGAGGGGGTGAGGGCTCTAACTGGGGGTGTGGGCTCTGGGATGGGGCCAGAAATGAGGGGTTCAGGGTGTGGGAGTGGGCTCTGGGCTGGGGCAGGGGAGTGAGGGCTCTGTCTGGGGGTGTGGGCTCGGGGATGGGGATGAGGAGTTGGGGGTGCAGGAGGGGGGTACAGCATGTGGGAGGGGGCTTTGGTCTGGGGCAGAGGGTTGGGGTTCAGGAGGGGTTGAGGGCTCCATCTGGGGGTGTAGGCTAAGGGGTAGGCCCAGGGATGAGCGGTTTGGCCTGCAGGAGGGAGCTCTGGGTTTGGCGGTGGGGGAGGGGAGGGCTCAGGGCTGGGGCAGGGGATTGGGGTGTGGACTTACCTCTGGTGGCTCCTGGTCAGTGGTGCAGTGGGGGGGCTATGGCAGGCTTCTTGCCTGTCATGACTCCGCGTTGCGCCCCAGAAATGGCCAGCAGGTCCAGCTCCAAGGCAGAGGCACAGAAGGCACTGCCCTCTCAGCTCCCATTGGCCATGGTTCCTGTCCAATGGGAGTGCGGAGCTGGTACTCAGGGTGGGGGCAGCACGCAGAGCCCCTTGGCCCCGCTACCTAGGAGCTGGACCTGCTGGCCGCTTCCAGGGCACAGTGCAGAGCCAGGACAGATAGGGACTAGCCTGCCTTAGCCCTGCAGCATCGCCGACTGGACTTTTAATGGCCTAGTCGGCGGTGCTGACCTGAGCCACCAGGGTCCCTTTTTGACTTGGTGTTTCGGTCGAAAATCAGACACCTGATCACCCTACTTCGGAGTTACTGTCAGCAGAATCAAAAAGTCAGCGAAAATGTATCCCAAATCTGGAAATAAGTAGTGATCATAGAACAGTGTGATCTCTGAAGAGGAAGCACAATCTGGTTGTTGAAGGATAATACTGGGAGTCAGGGGACCTGGGTTCTCTTCTTTGCTGTTCCGTAGACTTCCTGTGTGAATCTGAGAACATTATATGGCTTTTCTGTAACTTTGTTTCCCCATTTGTAAAACAGCCATCATCGTTACCTACCTCACAGGGATATTGTGAGGATTCAGTTACTGATGGAAATGCTATAGAAATTTAATAATAATAATACCTACTCATTTTATGTAACAGCTTAAATTTCACAGCTGCCACTGGCTGATGTAACCACCAAATTGGGTGTGAGACAGCAAAGTGGGAAATGCAGACATCTACCCAACCAGTATTAGTTTTTGTTTCACTGTATTCAGTTTCATTTAAATTCTTTTGTTAATACCTGTTTTGGTTTTAGCTAGTCAGAGACAGGAATTAGGTCTAGTAATGGACATTCAGAGAGACAATGTGTTTTAGTGGAATGAGCATGATGCTAGGAGCCAGGAGCTCCTGAGTTTTAAATCCTGACACTGATTTTCTCCAGTGCTTCAAACAAGATACTTTCTTCTGCCTGTTTTGTCATATGTAAAATGAGGACACATACCCTCCCCCACCTCCTGGGCTGTTAATTAATACATTAATATAGGTAGATTATGAGGATTAATACGTTAATATATGTAGAGTGCTTTAAAACCACAGTATGCAGTTCAGTGTGAGGACTGCACAATACTAGAAACGGGGCTCGCAACATCAGGAATGGTATATCCTTATCAGCATCTCTTTTGCCTTTCTCAGCACTAGTGTGTATGTGGTACCCTATTCATCCTGTTGTCTCTCTCTCTCGGTGTTTCTTCTCCTAAATGTCTTACAGCCTAACCAAAGAGATTTTGTGCATAGTGTAGGTAGCGGGGATAACAGATGACTGTCTTTCTTTGTGGTCTATGTTGTGCTCCCTATTGTTGCTCATTATTCTATATGGCATAAAGAGTGTTACAGTAACAGGTTGATACGTTTAAAGTTAATGAGCCGCTGATCAGCATCTCAGAAGCTACTTAACAAAAATGTGCTTTCGTCGATTGTCTTGTATTCTTTAATACATTTTATTAATTAATGAAATCGAAAGGTCCTTTGTACAGTATGTTGGAAGAATGTTATTCCACCGCACTGTATAATCATTATTGCCATTAATGAATGTGTTCCTCTGTCACTAACATTAATCTACCAAAAGAAACACATACCTTGCCCATTTAGTCCATGGTGTCTTTCAGAAAGATGTATGATGTGATGTAGGAGTCATTAGGTTAAATACTCACTTCTGTGAATAGTGATAAACAATCCAGTCTAAATGGCCAGAGCAGTCGGAGTCTGCTTTTAGAGACCCTTAACATACATAGATTTAAAAATACACATGCAGTTCTTTTCTCTGTTTGTGTGATACTGCCTTTATCAACGGCTCACTGTCTTTTGGAATCCGCACTCCGTGAGGATAAAGTGCAGAGCAAATCAGTTATGCATAGCTGAAGAAGGGGCATTTTCATACTTTGCCTTTTCATTTAGATTTGATTCCTCAGAAAAGCTGCTTAAAGGGTGTCACAACTGCTTTGATACAGACTCTAATTACGAAAAGGTAGCCCCAGTAAATAGCGTTAGGTGACAAGAGGAAGGGGAAGGGAAACCTTGACTCTTTCAATGCTTCCAGAGGGTGAGTCTGGAAAGCCACAGTTAGTGTTACAAATTCCATGGCAAAGCTATTTTAGTGGCTTTTGAGGAAGGGATGCATGTCAGTCTTATTGTAGTTCCTTGTGGAAACAGGTTCCACATACAGAAGGGGAAGAGAGACTGGAGTGAGGCATCTGTCGTTCTCTTCCAGTGTTTACGATCTCTAAAGATAAAAATGAAATGCATGAGTTTGTCATTTCAGAAGTTCTGATGTTCTTCTTCAACCAGCATCTTAAGGTGGCTGAAGTCTTCCGTATCTTATTGTAATTATTTGTGTGCAGCCTTATTAGTTTCCCTTGTATAAAAAACACAAGGTCTGTTCTTTTACTGTGAGTGGTATGAAACAAACAGCTGTCCATGTGTTGCACTGAATTTAATGCACATCATGATAACAAAGAAACAATCTCAGAGGAGACTTCTTTTGAGATGCCTCTAGCTTTGGATTTGTATATTTTATTAGATATCAGAGCATTTTCATTGCAGCTATTAGTTAGACCCACTAGAACTCCGATAAAACTGAGAAACACAAAACTGCAACACTTACAAAATGCAGTATGCACACACAACCTGGATCAACCTAATTTCAGCATAGCAAACACAAAACAAAAGCTGTAGATGACTTCTTAGCCTTTGTGCACATCTGCATTATTATAAATGCTAATATAATTCTGCAATGATAAATAATTAAACAATTATGGTCATGAATCAATAAGTTTAGCACATTTTTTCATCAGCAAATTGTACTGTATAAACAAGAAATATAAATTACCAAGTCTAATTTTCACTGAAAATTGTAAGCATTTTATATCTAATAATTAAAAAAGTATTAGAATTCAATGTAAGATACTTAGAACTTTAAAATTTTCTAGTTTTAACCAAACACCATTAAAACGTCAGGTTTTATGTTTCTGAATCTGATTAACATTTTGAGATCTGACTTTTGTAATCGTTTTCTTTGTTTCTTCCCCCTGCCCCCCACCTCTGGTTGTTCCTAAACACAATTTCTTAAGCTGGAATCTAGCTTCAGTTGACCCCATTTCATTTCCTTTTAAAAGAAATAAAGACATCTAAAACCTCTTTTCTAATATTCTGTTGAAAGAGCTAGATATTTTACACATGCTCAAAACAGAATCTTAGAAATGTGGGGCTGGAAGGGACCTTGAAGTCGTCAAATCCAGTCCCCTGAACTGTGGCAGGACCAAGTAAACCTAGACCATCCCTGACAGGTGTTCGTCCAACCTGTTTTTAAGAACTTTCAGTGATGGGAATTCTACAACCTCCCTTGGAAGCCTGTTCCAGAGCTCAACTACACTTTTAGTTAGAAAGTTTTTCCTAATATCTAACCTACATCTTCCTTGCTGCAGATGAAGCCCATTAGTTCTTGTCCTACCTTCAGCGGACATGGAGAACAACTAATCACTCTCCTTTTTTTATAACAGCCCTTAACATATTTGAAGACTGTTATCAGATCTCCCCTCACTCTTCTTTTCTCAAGACTACACATGCCCAGGTTTTCAGCGTTTCCTCTTAGATCAGGGTTAGTGAACCTTGCATCATTTCTGTTACTTCCTCTGGATTTTCCAATTTGACCATATCTGGTCCAATTTCTGGTGGAACTGCATTGAAATCAGTGATGTTGCGTCAGCTTACACTAGGATTGAATCTGATGTTCACTTGACCTGTATTAGAAATGAAACATGTTTTCTGTGTATCTGTGTTTAATTCTATAGCTACCTTCCCCAAACATTATATTTTCCCATCCACTCTAACAGTACAGTTATTGCTCATTTGCCTTATAATACCTTAGAATGCATCTCTCTCTCTCTCTCTCTCTCTCTCAACTTACATACTTTTCAGATCATGGACCTCTTTCTGAAGAATACAGTTAGCTCTCATATAGATTTGTCACCCTACATCATTAAAAAAGTTACTGGGCATGGGGGCGTGCTTAACAGGGACTCCTGGTGGGTGGAAGATGGAGGGCTAGCTTCTCTATAGGCCTCAGTAATGCTGGCCCTGTACCTTCTGACTCTCTTTGCCCAGGACATTCATTGTATAATATTGAGTCTGAGAGGCTTGTTTGCTTTCAATCTGCAGAGAAATCATTTTTGTTCCTCTCCTTTATGTATGCCATGAATGATTTCTCTACTTGACTGTAACCCTTTTCTTATCCCTGCCCTATGTATACATTGATTTTTTTTTTTAAGGCTTGAAGGGATCATTAGATCATTTGGTCTTACTAGGAATTCTATGTTTTGTGTTATATGGGACCCAGTTATGCATAGCACCATGATATAATGGGAAACTTCCTTTTTCCTTTGAGGTCTCAATTTGTATAGCAAGTATGGAAGGTGCTGGCTTAATAGCATTGAAGACTGGGTTCTTGTATTACTTCACAGAGTAAGTATGTTCTGATCAGTAGCTGTATATATTCCACACACTTCCCCTCCCCACCTCCAATATGATTCATATGTGACCTGGAGGGGAAACACTGCTAGCAGAGAAAGGGAATATCTGCCTCCAGTCAGTCCTGGGCCCCTCTGCGGAGACTGCCAGTGTTGGTGGCAAATATAATCACGGTTTCATGAAACCTACCATCTTGTTGCATATAGGCCTCCAAACAGCCACAGTTGTGACTTCCATTCCTACTAGCCTGGGTGCATTTGAACTGACCCCCTAAAGGTGAAAGGCTCATTATCCCTTCATTAACCATCTATGTCCCTGGTGCATTCTACTTCAAACATGGTTAATATTGCAGCAGCAGGGGGGTCTGGTGGAATGTGGCCGGATCACACTTTCTAAAAAGTTCTAATGCAGCCGGAGCTCTCATATGGCAGCACCTGCCTCACGTAGAGCTGGAGAGGGGCAGTGCCACCCACCACTCAGTCAGCTCCCTTCCCTGAAGCCTCCCTCTCAAACCCCAGCCACCTGCAACCCGGCTGGGTGGGAGGGAAGCCCATACCAATATATGCAATGGGGGGGGAAATGCACTTGGAATGCTAAGTTACCTCTGCACCCAGTGTGCCTCTGATTTGTGGCAACTAGCTGTGGTAGAGTTTGCTATTGAAATGCAGTAGAGCATCCCTAAAGGGAATGTACTGTGCCTTTCATGGTTCTGGACTTCCTATCCTCTCTCCCTGGAGATGGGTTGCTTTATTATAGTATTTATAAGAATGAAGAATAGTCACCCATTCTTGTTTCCTCCTCCTTAGTTCTCAAATGAATACTGGTAACCCTTTACCATGCTTGATGGCTAGTCAAGATAGGTTACCGCAATATACAAGCCCATGTAATGAAACAGAAAGCTACAGTTCTTAATAAAGTTTTGGCTAGGTTGTGTCTGGCCCTAGTATAGATGTGAAGAAGTGTCGCTGAGTGTCTGTCTCCCGCCCCTTGTACAAAAACCAGTGACAATAACAGCCAACTCAAGAGAATTCTATCCCTGCTATTGAAATCCATAGAATGCTTCATAAAATCTATGGGAAAGTTTCTCTGTTAGATTCTGTAAGATTTTAGAATAATTTGTACAGCTCCCTGTTGGTTTCACCCCTATTAAAATCTATAGCATGTTTCCCATAGGACCCCAAAGAAGGAGACATGGCCATGGTCCTGCCTGACTCTTTACTCGCGTGGACTCTCAGAATTGGGGGAGTGAGCTGTACCATTCAAAGGGATAGAATTCTCATGAGTTCTGGAGGATGGTTTAAAATCCCTATGGAAAGGGAGTTGGGGTCATTTTCTAATAAATTCTATAAGACGTTTCCATAGGGAGCAATTTGGGGTCTCTAGAATGTCACAGCCCCTGGACTCCCCAGAGCACAGAGACTTATTGTCACTGGCCTTTGTACAAGGGGCGGGGGAGAGATACTCAACCCCAGTCCCTCACACTGGGAAGCTGGGGTGTATATCACTTGCTCTGTACACTTTGTGAAGGAAACAGATTTTATTGAAACCAGTTATAGTACTTAAAAGTTGTGCATGCTGTCTCAACTGCTGATATGTTTTCTTAATGTTAATAACCTAGGAACCAAAATTTGGTTGGCGAAAAGGATGGTGCTGTGTACAATAATATTCCACTAACTATAGTGATATTTGGGCCCTATGATCCTATTCATGAGAAGGGGCCAGTTGCCCTCTCCAGGGGGAAGCAATGACTATATGGCATGCTCCAGCCAGGCAGCAGCATGGGACATCTGTTCCTTTGTTGTTCGGTGTAGTTAATCGAGTTTAGAGAGGCTAGCAAGGGGCAGCTTGTTTCTAGGGCATTCTCTTGTGGTAAAGGGGCATAACTTTCACTGCAGTTTGCTCTGGAAGTTAATTCTGACTCAGTCAGTGCTAATTTTCTTTACATGCTTGGTCACCTTTTTGGCTGCAGTATGTGTGTGGTGGCTACTGGGAGACCCAGGATGATGTGGCTGTTAAATTAGTCATGCTGCCATTGATGTGAGTTCTGGAGGAGTTGCATGTATAATACCTAAATCCATAGGCTTTGGCACCTCATGCCTGTAATCCTTGGCCTTAGGTATGCATTGGAGACCATAAGCCCAGCTCCTTCTACAGCATCACCTTTTTGGCATAAGCAGGGGATGATATGGCACACTGCCAAAGGGGTGTGAGCGGAGTGTCCCCTTCTGTGCATCACCCTCTCTCCATATCACCTGAATAGGGGTTTTCAAATCCAAGCTGAACTTCCTTAGACCTCTTACTCTCACATGAGGATTGCCACTCCCAGTGGAGTATACATAAGTTATAAGACAATAGACATCATTGTTAGGGCCCTACCAAATTCACGGCCATGAAAAACGCGTCATGGACCGTGAAATCTGGTCTTTTGTGAGATTTTACCTTATACTATGCAGATTTCGCAGGGGAGACCAGCGTTTCTCAAATAGGGGGTCCTGATCAAAAGGGAGTTGCGGGGGGGGATCACAAGATTATTTTAGGGGGGTCATGGTATTGCCACCCTTGTTTCTGCACTGCCCTCAGAGCTGGGTGGCCAGAGCGGCGGGTGTTGGTCGGGCGCCCAGCTCTGAGTGCGGCACCCTGCCAGCAGCAGCACAGAAGTCAGGGTGGCAAAACCGTACCAGGCCACCCTTACTTCCGCGCTGCTGCCTTCAGAGCTGGGTGGCCAGACAGTGGTGGCTGCTGACTGAGGGCCCAGCACTGCAGGTAGCAGAGCAGAAGTAAAGGTGGCAACACCACACCACGCCATCCTTACTTCTGCGCTGCTGCTGGCGGTGGCTCTTCCTTCAAAGCTGGGCTCCCGGCCAGCAGCCACCGCTCTCCAGCTGCCCAGCTCTGAAGGCAATGCCGTCGCCAGTAGCAGCGAGAAGTAAGGGTAGCAGTACTGCAACCCCCCTACAATAACCTTGAGGCCCCCTGAAACTCCTTTTTGGGTCTGGACCCCTACAGTTACAACACCATGAAATTTCAGATTTAAATAGCTGAAATCATGAAATTTATTATTTTTTTAAAAAATCCTGTGAAATTGACCAAAATGGACCGTGAATTTGGTAGGGCCCTAATCATTGTGTTGGAAAAGATTCCATGTAGATTTTAGCAGGTAGAGTACTGCAACTGTATCTAACTTCTATCCACCAAGCATTTAGCCCTGTGTATTTTGCATACCAAGCTCCTGGGCAGTAGCTCCATTTCCACTTTTGCCCGTGCACATCTAAGTCAGAATCCTTAGCAGGCCATCAGAAGTCACATAAGGTGCAAACTAGGCACCGTCATCTTTGCTAATTCTGAATTTATGGCTGGTTGGAAGCAAATTCCTTCCAGGAACTGAAGGTTGTGCAATATGTCCTGGGAATATCTGATATGTCCAGTTAATATCTGATAATTTCAGATTTGCATCAGGGGCTCAGAACTGAGCAAGGCTTTCCCCACCATAATCTGGAAATCGTTAATATGCCCACTGTTCTGAGATGGGATTTCCCCCAATAAAGTGTTAACATGTGTTCACACTATTTCAGATACCCTGTTACCTTAGGTATCTAAGTCCATCCTGCCAAGGGACCAAGAACATTCTTCCCAGTCTCAATGCTCATTTGACAAGGAAATAGTCATTTGCATCACCGGGAAATCTTAATAAATAATGTTTTTTGAAAATGAAATAATAATACAGTGGTTACAAGCATCTTGTATTTTCCTTGCAGTGCTGCTTGGGGAGATCTGTTCTGGGTATGGCACTGCACTTGGTTCCTTGCCTAAGACAAAGACATGCTCCCTTGACCCTTCCATCTCCTTTCCTCCCCTGCCCAAACTTTCCATCTTTTGATAACTAGGAGAAAGGAAACTATGTTTGGAGGCTGAAGAGCTTCACTTTGGGTTTCTTCTTCCTGCTGCTGCTGCTGCATCTGCTTCTCTGCCTTTAGTTTTTCCGACACGCTGTATTTCCATTTGTGGGTGTATGTGTCTTTGCCTCTGATGCCGATGTCACTATTCTTGTGGCATCCAGATTTTGTTTTACTATATGGCTCTGAGCAACATGTTTCTTGCATTCTGCTCATTCTGTTTTAGAGTTCACACTTTCAGAGCCTAGAGATATAGATCACACGACATACTTGGTTTTTAAGCTTTCTCAATAAGACAAGGCACAGACTGAACCTTTGAATTCATACTCTTTCTTTATATGGAGTGTCTCATTTACAAGGTAGTCTGTGTTCACATTGATTTTTTTCACGAATCCTGTATACAGTATATAACCAGACTCCAGAGTGAAAAATTCACAACAAAGATCCATACAGCCTGTGTGTGAAGTTAGTTATTATGGGTTAAAATGTATCAAAATTTTCAAATTAACAGTTTCTCTGCTTGTAAAATTCTTTGTCCTTAGAGCATCAGCAGTTTAATGTACAACTGACAGGACAACATCCCTAGGAACTTAATGCTTGTCTGTTTCTTTTATAAAGATTTGAGACCTGTGGAGTGGTGGTATTACCATCAAAGATTTTATGATGTATTTATTTATTTTGAAGATATTCTAAAAACACTTAGATTTAGCTTACAAAGCTGGATTACATGATGCACAAGCAGGTTTAAAAAATATTTCAGAGATGTTGCTTTCATGCTTCAAATCCTTGGAAAGCTAAATACATTCACTTCTGAAACGAAACCTTGGTTTTCACTGTACAAAAAAAATAAGAAAAGTGTTTAATAGCACATATGGCATAATTTCATTTGACATCTGTTTTGTAACAAACAATATTTAGCTCACTTATTTGCTGAATGATACAGTACATACTGCAAACAAAAAGTCCAATGAACATAGTTTGTAATATATCAATATTTATTGCAAAAGAATGCAAAACTTAAACATTTAAGCATGTTATTGATTGTAATATGCAAAACATTGATTACCGCACGCTGCCAATGCAAAGAGAGTTTACTGCATGCCTTATGGGGTTTGAAAATTAGGTAGATTTCTGAAAGAATAACTGATATCCTCCCACTGGTGACATTTAGGCTTATGCCCTCTCAACCTAATTTGTGTCATCTTATAGGAGACAGCTGTCAATATATTTAGGATGGTTTAGCTCATAACAGCAAAAATGGTGAGACTATTGACTTAATTGCATGGTGTGATTGATTCTAATGGAAACAACATTTAAAAACTCAAAATGCACTTTCTGTTGTCAGACCAAATAGAATACCATAATGAATTGAAGCTTCATACACAAATACGTTCTACTTTCTGAATAGATTAGTAAAGGACAGCAGTGTTTTGTGTAGTTTTATTTTTTTTAATTTGACTCTAAAGTTGAATTAGCTGATTTGTTTTAAATAATATTCCAACCAAGAACTAACACAGGAACATAATCCGATATAAACCAGTACATCATGATGATGATGATAACTGAAACAACAATCATATTGTTAACAATCATATTGTTAACATATTGTTAACAATCATATTGTTACCTGAGAGCGAGGTTCAGGTAAATTAGTTGAGGGTGCTGAAATAGCCACGCTTTTCTGCTGTATGCAATTGTAATGCCTTGAAATTGCCTTGTATTTCTCTGGTGGTCTGACTGGTGTGATGCCACGGTTTTGCAGATAATGAAGTACATCCAATTGAGCACCTCCTGAATGTAGTTCTAGGGTTTGGCAAGCCAGCCAGCAGGCTGTGTGGTGAACAGTGTGTAACCCAACTCTCACAGTTTCAGTAAACCAAACAAGTTGCTTTCAGTTCAGCCATCTTAAAACTAAAAAGGATCCTAAGGAAGCAGATGACTTACTGCACTCGTACAGCAGCACCTACATCCAAGCAGCCTACCTTGAATAGAGAGAGGGTGTGAGGGTAACACTGAGAGCTGGTAGACCCCATATGGCCTCTGGGTAAGCTGACTTGGGCTCGCCCACCCCTTTGTGACCAGCGAAACCCTACACTGCTGCTTATCTTCTGGTTATTTTGATTCTCTATTGTAGTGCCTTGCTTATCCAGGGCTGTTGGTATCTTATTATGTATTTTTTATTATGATAGCATCTAGAGGTCCTTGAACCATTGTGTTTGGCATTGCATGAACACATAACAGAGATGGTCCCTGCTCCGAAGAGCTTCGATCTAGGTATAGATCAGAGACAACAGGTAGATCAAAAGGGTACCACCGTGTAATGCTGCCTCTTACCGACTTTGTGGCCATGGCTAATTCATGGAAGATGTGGACATCCAACACCATGGAAAATTATTTAAAAATGAGGGTCCTTTCTCTGCCACATCCCCTTTTGATGCTACCACTTAGGGGTGCTGGAACAATTTGTACAGTGGGGATGCTGAGAGTCATTGAACCAAAGTGTAAACCCTGTATATGATGAAAACCACTGCAAGCCAGGGGGTGCGGGAGCACCCCTCGCTCCTGCACCTATGCTACCACTGCCTCTGAGTTAGTAGTTCCCCCCATTATTTCCATTTTAAGCTTTTCTGAATCTATTTCCAGAATAATTGGACATCTGAATATCAGCCTACCCCCCACTGGCTCTACCTCACCATCCAGTTTGTTAGTAGCTGGTAGGGTGCAATGGCATGGAACAGCCACTGTGTACTCAGCAATAACCAAGATGCAGTCTGAGACAGGGGTATTTGCTCTATAAAGAGAGGGAATGGTATCCAGGAGGCTTCTTCAGAAAGTGTGTGGGATCTTTAGCTACCAAAAATGGGCATAAAGGGAAGTTTGACTGTAATGTCCCAGTGAAGGATGATGCTCAAGCAGTGGAGTTCCTCCATCAGAAAGGAGTTGCAGTCTCAATAATGATTATATGCCCAAATCCCAGTTTAGGACTCAACCCCGTCTAGATTTAAATCTAAGAATTCCTGCCATATATATGTTTCTAGAGTTGCTATGGGTTAACCCCTTTGCCTTCCTGGGATTGTGTGTACTTATTTCTCTTGTTAGTTACAGTAGAACACTAGCAGCTTGCTGTTCACAGGCTCAGAATCAAAGGTTTAGTGCACCTCTTCTTAAACACTGTTTCCCTTTTTATCCCATGCAGTCAGTTTTCCCTTAGCTGCTGTAATTTCACTATGGTACAAATCTAGCACTTTCCCACCTTCACGATTCTGTACTCAACCACAAGGTTGCACATCTTGCTCTTTAAATAAAGATGCTCTGCAGCTTGCAGCCGAACACCCATTGATTTTTTTTTTGATGATCTAGCAATGTTTAGGTTCTATCAGGGATTAATAAATTGTTACAGACTAAATGCTTTTTTTTCCTTTGCAATAATTAAAAAGGTATCGACTCAAGATTGAACAGTAAGTTCTGCAAAATTCAAAGCATTACAAAACTGGAATAAATATAAAATTATTTGGAAGCATAAAGAAATGCTGTAGACATTTAAGGGGGGAAAAGCCAGCAGAAAAGGGGAAAATATTTTTTATAGACCTTAATTACAGCAGGGTTGTTAGTAAATTTACTGAATTGCAAATGTAAAAGATTCGGATGGCCTGAGTAAAACCACATATTTAAGCCTTCTAAATGAACATTTCTGTTTTTTGAGTAATTTGTACCATCTGTGTCAAAATTCTGAGCCTAAAAAGAAAAAGCAGTGGAACAAATGTTGGTTCCATAAAACAGTCCTGGTTCATTGTTGAAATTGTCACACATTAACATTGCAGGCCATCTGGGTAGACAAAAGACTCTAACCAGATTGCTAAAATCATTTTATCGGTCTGGTATTAATCAGTATGTGGCATAATATTTAAGCAAAAAGAAATGATGAGGTGAAGTGGAGTGCCTTTAACCACCTTAACTATGCAATAGTTGCACAATGACTTTATTACACCATGGAGTGCTATGTTTTAAAGCAAGAATCATAATTCTAAAATGTAAATAACAAGCTATCTGATATTTCCAATTTACATTTTAAAATAAAATGTGAAACTTAAAGAAGTAATGATTGTTGGCATATTGCGATTCAGAGATTTAAAGGCCACAGCATGGTTATATTAAATTGTGGTATACCCACAATCATGTTGGAATTAATTTTAATTTCTTTTTGTAACATTGTAAATCAGATTATACTTCATCTCAAAGAATCCCAAACTCATGATTTACAATTGATTTCCAACATTCTGTACTGTTGTGCACAATGCAGCAGCTTGTCTCCTCTCCCATATCTGGAAATGGCTGTGCGTCATGCTCATTCTTAGGCCTTGTCTACACTAAAGGGAAAAGTTGGTCTAAGCTACACTCAAATTGACATAGCTTAGATCTACTTACCACGGGGTCCACACTACACAATGTCGACGGGAGACGCTCTCCCATCGACTCCCCTTACTCTTCTCGATCAAGTGGAGTATATAGGAGTCGATGGGAGAGTGATCAGCTGTCCATTTAGTGGGTCTTCACTAGACCCACTTAATGGACTGCTGATGCATCGATCGCCACAGCGTTGATCCTCTGGTAAGTATAGACAAGCCCTTAGAAATGTTTACTGGCTTTCTATCCCTCCAGAATCCATGAGAGCAGCTTCTCTTCTTAGTCTTAGTGATCATCATGGATGAGCTTCCACTCCCATGTCTCAAGCCCCACCTCTTTCTATGGCATAGTTCTTTCCCCATGTTCCTCAAATACCCAACATCCATCTTCACCTCCTTCCCCACCTTCGTCAACCCCATCCTGAACATCATTCTTGTCTCTCTGTGTCCAACTGACTCTTCACATCCCATCACAAGACCCTTCTCTTCCCTCTAGATTTTGACACCTAAATAGCATCAATAAAACAGTGAAAAACCCTTATCCCTTGCACTGTTTCCAATGTGTTCACCCAAGATGCCCTCTGCACCACTAAATTGCATAGTGGGTTGGGAATGCAGCCAGAATGCAAAAGTTCTTGGAATGTCTTCGTATAGCCTGGCATGGCAGCTGCAGAAGAGCCAGGCTAGGAGTTGTCCAGAGGAGGAGCCCATTTACACAGATCCAGTGGCCCCAATACCCTGCAGAACAGCTACACGGGGGATGGAACTGCTAATCTAGCCTGTACGTTGGACTAGCAGCTGTGTGTACATGTTGGCAGGAGGAGGAGAAGGGAATCTGTGTAGCAGTGCCATGCTCTTGGCCCCAGATTGCAGTGTGGATTACACCACCCCAACCCATCTGCCCACCAAGAGCCCAATTACTCTGGCTGTATGTGAGCAAAGTGAGTTTCACCCTTTGATGCTTGCACTACAAATTTTTCCTGAGTATTACAGAATGTTGTTGTTTGTTTTCATAGGGAAAGCCAAATTTTGCCTGTTTGTCGAAATACCTCTCAGAAGTAGTTACACATCCAGTGCTGGCTGCAAGAGTAATTTCATTATATGCCTATATTCTGGCTGGCTGTGATCCCTAGAACAAAATGTGACCAATGATACTCTTGCTCTGATCAGGAACTATCTGTTATCAATATGGGAGAATGCCCCTTTCAGGGATTCCAAGGCCAGAAGGGACCGCTGTGATCATCTAGTCTGACCTCCTATATAACACAGGCCATAGAACTGCCCCAAAATAATCCCAAAAGCAGATCTTTCAGAAGAATATCCAATCTTGATGTAAACATTGCCAGAGAAGGAGAATCCACCACAACACTTGGTAAATTGTTCCAATAGACCATTAAAAAATTTACCCCTTATTTCCAGTCTGAATTTATCTAGCTTCCACTTCCAGCCATTGGACCATGTTATACCTTTCTCTGCTAGACTGAAGAGCTCATTATTAAAGATTTGTTCCCCATGTAGATACTTATAGACTATAATCAACTCACCTCTTCTCTTTGTTAGACTCAAAGAGCTCAATCTATTTAGCTTATCATTATAAGGAGTTAGGGCCTTGCTGTGCTGGGTGCTGCTAAGACAAACAAGTTTGTTTACATTTGCAGGAGATAATGCTGCCTGCTTCTTGTTTAAAATGCCACCTGAAAGTGAGAACAGGTGTTTGCCTGGCACTGTTGTAGCCGACATCACAAGATATTTACGTGCCAGATGTGCTAAAGATTCATATGTCACTTCATTCTTCAACCACCATTCAAGGGGACACACATCCATGCTGATGACAGGTTCTGCTCAATAATAATCCAAAGCAGCTTTCTTTTTTGGTGGTTTGGGTTCTGTAGTTTCCGCATCAGAGTGTTGCTCTTTTAAGACTTCTGAAAGCATGCTCCACACCTCATGTCTCTCAGATTTTGAAAGGCACTTCAGATTCTTAAATCTTGGGTCGAGTGCTGTAGCTATCTTTAGAAATCTCACATTGGTACCGTCCTTGTGTTTTAGCAAATCTGCAGTGAAAGTGTTCTTAAAATGATCAACCTGTGCTGTGTCATCATCCGAGACTGCTATAATATGAAATATATGGCAGAATGCTGGTAAAACAGAGCAGGGGACATACAATTCTCCCCCAAGGAGTTCAATCACTAATTTAATTAACACATTTTTTTTAACGAGTGTCATCAGCATGGAAGCATGTTCTCTGGAATGGTGGCCAAAGCATGAAGAAGCATATGAATGTTTAGCATATCTGGCATGAAAATACCTTGCAATGCCAACTACAAAAGTGTCATGCAAATGTCTGTTCTCACTTACTGGTGACATTGTAAATAAGAAGCGGGCAGCATTATCTCCTGTAAATGTAAACAAACTTGTTTGTCTTAGCAATTGGCTGAACAAGAAGTAGGACTGAGTGGACTTGTAGGCTCTGAAATTTTACACTGTTTTGTTTTTGAGTGCACTTATGTAACAAAAAGAATTCTACATTTGTAAGTTGCACTTTCACAACAAAAAGATTGCACTACAGTACTTGCATGAGGTGAATTAAAATACTATTTCTTTTGTTTATAATTTTTGCAGTGTAAATATTTATAATCAAAAATAATATACACTTTGATTTCAATTACAGCACAGAATACAATATATATGAAAATGTAGAAAAACATCCAAAATATTGAATAAATTTCAATTGGTATTCTATTGTTTAACAGGGCGATTAAAACTGATTAATCGCAATTAATTTTTTTATTGCGATTAATTTTTTTCAGTTAATCGTGTGAGTTAACTGGGATTAATAGACATCCCAAATTTAAATATTTTCTGCTTAAACAACATCTATTCCTTGGGATGTAAAGGTTGGCTGGGAAGAACTGATGTCCCAGAGCTAGCCAAAGACCACTGGCCCCCAGCTCACCATGTTCCCCCAGGCAATGACTCAATAGAGGTATGCCTTTGTTTTGTAGATGATACAGTTTCAGCTGGATAGACAGGCTATTTCTGTAGAACTAATGCCTGACGCATTAGGCAGCCACATTGCTTGGATCCTCTCTCAACATTCCTCTCTTCTTATACTTTATATGAGATTTTCAAAGCTTTCAAACAAGTCTGGATGCACAATTCCCAATAATCTTAAATCTGAATGTTTACAATGTTAAATCTTTATCTTAAAATGACAGAAATCTTTGTTAACCAATCAAATAATTCCTTTGGTTTACTCATTTTTTAAAGATCATATAGCATATATTGCCCTGGAGTTACTTCATTACTCTATACAATAAAGTTTAATTGAAACCTAACTAAATAAAACATTTAGAATTGCCAGTTAGCAGTAGATTGCTGGGAACGTTATAATGGATTGACGGGATTGTCCTGAACCCTTGGTGATGAATGGTAATGGTAGGAAAATGTCACTGCAGCCACACAAAAGTGTTGTGTTATCAGCCACATACAAGTGAAATGTGGATTAAAATTCCATTAACATAACCAATTAAACATGTGAATAAACAAACCAGTGAAATCAATAATAATAGCTGTTGTATTACAGAAATTGTGCTTTACTATTGCTTATTTTGCTTATCAGAGAGCTGTCTGAAAGGACAATGAGTGTGAAGCACATATGTGTTGAAAGGCAAAGACAAGTGTGTGCATAGTGTGCTGCCAAAAACAGGGTGACCTACCCCACCACACAGTGCAATGGGAGACATGTATAGTAACATTTTGGGGTGGAAGAAGGTTATTCCCCTTCCTAGCTATGGTCTGCATCCCATGATTCCATTGTTACACTTCCATCTAACTCCTTGTGGTGTACACTCACAGTTGTGCAGCTGACTTTTGTTGTTTTCTTCTGCACTGTGTTCAGAGGCTCATGTATTCCTTGATTCTGCAGCCACGGCATATTCCCTTATGGTTGAGAATGTAAACCAAGAATAACTCAATGCTGTAGACTATAAGAAACCCGAAAGGAAGGTATGAACCACTCCATTGAGCTCAGCAGGTTATTAACCATGAGATTGATCAGCAACAGTTTAAACAGCAGCATTGTTAACCATTTCACTGCTAATCATTTTAGTAGGAACATCCAAATAATCTGTGCGCCCTTAGTCCCAAACTCACCATAGATTGCTGCAGAATCCAGGCCTTGCCACGGAATTTACATAAACACTTGCTGCAGAGTACAGGTGGTGTTGTCCTCCATTACGCAGTGTAACACTTATTTCCTAAATTACTTTATTGTGTGATCATCTTTAGTCCTGGTTCACGCTCTGACTTTAAGAGCATTTTTACCCACCTGAACAACTATTATATTTCCATTTAATATCTCTGTTTATAATGGAAACTAACCTAGTTCCTCCTCAGCTATCATCACGGAGCCCTTTCTCTTCAGCACTTTCAGTCAAGTTCATATAAGATGCTGCCAAAGTTCTAGAGAATACTTCACTGTGGTCTCCCCATTAGCCGTTTCAGATTCTGCATTGGATCAGCATCAGGCTGTTTACCAAAAAATCAGTCTCCTTTGCCTGAGGGGACAAAACAAGCCACTAATATGTTAATGGACTTCTTAGTGTGAGGGAAACCTGCCGCCAAACCAGGGCTCCTTGTTCATTTGCCCTCCAGTGGGGCTGAGGTGAGTCTCCTCTCAGTGCAGCTGGGTTGTTGCTGCATGCCAAACTTACTAGAGGCTCTGTGGGAAGAGTGACCCCGCCTTCAGGCGTGCAGCAGCAGCCTCTCCCAGGGTAGAGCCTGGGTCATATGATCCCAGGCCCAGGTATTTCCCCAACCCTACCACAGCTTTAGCTCAGTCTGTGAAACAACACTACCCATCCAGGAACCCTTCTGCAGCCTTGCAGTGTATCAGACTCTCAAAACTCCCAGCCTGCTGTTGACTCTGTTCCTGCCCCAGCCTTGCCCGAGCCCTGTTCCAGTCTTGTCTTTGCCCTAGTATGACCTTCTCCAGCCCTGTTACTGCCCCAGGCCTACCTCTGGCCCTCCCTGGACCCTTGGACTCTGACTACCTAGCTTCAAACTTTGGCCTGTACCTAGACTCTGGCTACAGTACTGATTGGGCTTGTCCCTGGACTCTGATCACCTGTTGTTGACCCCTGGCTTGCACCTGGACTCTGGCTGTGGTACTGGTTCTCGCTTGTCTACGAACTCTGATCTTGGTTCTGATCCTGGCCTGTCCCTGGATCTCGATTCCAGTGCCACCCTTGGCCCAGTCCCAACCCTACATCTGATGCTGACCTCCGCTCCAACCACTAGGCATGATTACAGCACCTGACACGTAGTGTTAAGAGGCAGGAAAGGTGGTGTGAATGTTTTGAAAGTCTGGACTTCCCACCCTCAAGCTGTAGGACTTTGGGGCTGCCTTCATCATCTTTGGGTAGAGGAGACCTCTAAGCCCTACATGCCTCAGCAAATGCTGTGGCAGCCCACCTTCTGGCCAGCAGCTGACCAGAAATCACAGAGACCATAATCGGAAGGAACTGTCTGCTCTCAGAAGATTTGGTCAGCCCCCTCAGCTGACTACAGCTTTACCCAGCCATTCGCTAGGCAGGAACTGGAATAAGCGATTTCTTACAAAGTTCCTGTGTTTGACACCATCCATGGGGAGTTCCTGTATCACCTGAACTCCTCCTGTTGCGATTTGCTGCCAAGACTAGACTGCTTGTCTGGAATGCTGTACAGTCCCAAAGGTCTGGTGAAGATCACATGTCGTGGCACTTCTTAAGCCTGGAGGGAAGGTGGATGAGCCAAAGATCTATTGCCCATTTGCTCTGATAGGTATAGCTTTTAAGCTGCTCAAGAGACTGGTACTTTAAGGAATGTTGCCTTTAATCGATCGTTAGTTACCTCATTACCATGCAGTCTTCTGACCAGGCTGTATGGCTGAGGATCAAGTGATTAGACTGACACCTTTTACTGAGGATGCCTTTGAGGCAGGACAGAAGGTCAGCACTGCTTTTGTTGACCTTTTGTCAGTTTACACAGTTTGGCACAGTTTGGCAGCATGAACTAGTCCTAACATTGTACTTACTCCTTGCCCCACACAAGAAACTTGTAAAGTTAATTATGCTGATGATTTCTTACAGAACCGTGGTTGTCAAGTGTGGTGATGGTTCAAGCTGATCACATCATATGAACCATGGGCTTTCCCAGGGATCTGAACTTGCTCTTTTTATAGAACAAAACGCACACAGCTGATCTGCCACTCATCTTGCCAACTAAGTTTGTACACACTGGTGACATCTGCCTGGCAACAGCCAGAAGGATCCTTGAGGAGCTGGAGTTCCGCTTGGCCAAAGCGAAGTCTTGAACTAAATGCAGCAAAGATGGTGTCGCCTTGTTTCTATCTCACCAAACAGCTCACCAACAGCTGCAGGTCATTTAGAACAACTAGCCAGTCATTTTTGAACTGTACCCAGCTTATCTGGGGATAAAGCTTGACTGCTCTTTGTCTTTTCAACAACACGTTGAGAAGACTGGCTGAAATGCAGTTGAGTCTCACTCCTCCACAGGCAACCTTATGTACATCTACCAATGATGATTGTACCTGCCGAATACTGTGCAGCAGCATGAGGGGCTTTAGTTGTTGTCCTTGTGGCAAGTTAGACTCAACCATCAACTCTGCACTTCATATCATAATTGGTGCAACCCGGATATCTCCAGTCTCCAACCTAATGGTCCTGGCTGGCCGGTCCCCCTGTTATTAAAAATGAAGGAAGCGCCTTCACTGTGCATTACCGTGTGCAGCCAACTATCAAGACAGCTTACTTCACAATGTCCTCTCAAAGACGCATCAAAAATGCTGGCTAAAGTCAAGATGCCCCTTTTCTGAAATAGTGGAGTCTCTCAGACAGTACATCAGACACAACTTTTCTAAGGAACAGTGCCAAGTTCTGGTGCGGGGGCTAAATTTTGGATCGCTGGCACATCTTTCAGCAGATAGACAACTCAGATCTGATTCCCATAGTGTCACAGGATCAGCTCTCACAAGTCCCTGAGAACAACCGTATGACCAGAAAGAAGATTCTTCATTACATCAGGATATGTTGTGGTCACAGGCAATTTAACTTGCACCTTTAATAATGAGGCTTCTTGAGCTCCCCATCCTGCCCCTTTGGAGCTCAAGAAGTGTCCTCTTTATCATCTCGATGGTGGATGGATGCGCTTGATGTCTTCGGATGATGCTGTCGTGGTAGTGGCTGCATCACTTATTCAACATCTAATTCATTGTTTGTGTGGTCAGAAGCCATGCACCAGAAGATTCTGTTTACCCTCCTGTCAACAGGTATAGACTGAAGGACTGTACCTGGCCTTTCCTTTGAAACATTCTTCAGCAGATGAAAGCTCTATTGTGAGGCCTATGTAGCCATGACTATAAAGGAAAGCAACCCCAAAATTAAAAGGCTGTAAATACTGATAACTTCATTTTTCAAGATGCTAATGCTAATTCCTATTTCTGGTCAGCTGACTTTACCTTTAAAAGAGGTAAGATTTCTCTAGGTGGCTGGTGTTTTAAAGCCCAAAGCCAGAAAAATCCTTTTGCCACAGAAATTTAGCATTGTTTTACAAACTTTGGTGAAATCACCATTTGAGCAGCTAAGTGAAACATCTCTGCTTTATTTATTTCTTAAACCACCCTCATAGTTGCTATATGTTTGATAATAACAAGGGATCACTACATATTTTCAGTCAGGGATGAGTGCTCTTTGTCACTTTGTTCTCAGGAATCAGGATTCCTCTGGATTCCATTCCCAAAGTCAGCTTAAAACTACACATAAAGCCAGAAATCCTTACCCCACCATTTTGTTTAAATTTTCAGAATTATGAATAGAAGATATTACATTCTTTAAATATGGAGGAGGACGCTTATTAGTTGAAGAAAATCTGGTCACTTTTCAATAGTCTGTTCATGTTTTGCATCCTTTGTGGCATATAGGAATGGGATTCCAGCATCAAAACTGCTCATATGGGAATTTCTTTATGTAGGAAAGAAGCCTACATGAAGAGTCAGGGGTTTGCATTACATCATCAAAGAGCATGTATGAGCCAAACTGCTGAGTGCTAGACTTGTAAATATACTGACTACAATAGGAAAGATTCACCTTGATAACAAATCAAGCTTTGTCTAGAATTCATCAACCGGTGCCTGTATTTAAACAGTTTGGTAAATAACGATGTAGAGTTGGAAGGTGCTCTCTTTTTAAATCCAGCTAGCTGAGTGATTAAGAGGATTGTTCTTCATCATTTGTATTAAAGTGGCACCTAGAGGTTTGAAGTGAGATCAGGCATCATTGTGCTAGGCATGTAGGGACACAGTGTAGGAGACACAGAGGAAGCTCTTCGTGGCAGAGACTGGGTATGTCTACATTGTAATTAAACACCCGCAGATGGCCTGTGCCAGCTGGCTTGTGCTAAGGGACTGTTCAGGTGCAGTGTAGACATTCAGGCTCGGCTTGGAGCCTGAGCTTTGGGACCCTGCAAAGTGGGAGGGGCTACACAACAGTTAAACAGCCCCTTAGCCACAGCCCCACAAGCCTGTGGGTTTTTAACTGCAGTGTACACAAAGATTGGGAGGGGAAATGGAGGTGGACTGACTTGTTTAAGATCACCCAGAAACTCAGTATTACAGCCAGGAATAGAACCCAGGCACCCTAGTCCCAATCCATGTTCTGTGCACTGGATGGCCCTGCCTGAGGATACTACTCCTGGGTGACATGCTACGAGTCAAAAAGAATGTTATAAATGAATTCAGGCCCCAACTTACATCCCTTAGGCTTGCCTAGCTCCTATGGACATCAGTGTTGCAGGATCAGGCCTTAAAATGAGGAAATGAATGGAGAGCTTGATAGGGATTTTATATAGTGTTCTTGAGACTTATGTTTATGCCTGAGGCAGTGCTGTGTATAGAGAAATTAAATAGCAACCAATTTTTGCTTGCTTCTCATGTTCATACAGTATAATCTGTCCAACAGGTTTTTTGTTTACTGTAATTTTCTCTCTTGTACATTATACAGGAGCATGCAGTCTACATTGTCTTACTGGAGACATACGTGTTCTTTTAAGTAGTCATTTGGTTGCACTAGCAGGAGAACCCATCTTGACACTGTGCTGTTTGTTGTTGTGTGGTGTCAAGCCCATGTGTGAGAGAAGAAAAGGAAGTCAGGAGAGAAGAGGAATAAGAAAAGGGCAAAGACAGAGGGATTAGGGAAGATCAAGGGGAAGAAGAAATATTGAAAGATCTGGCTAAAACAAGAGTTGCAAAAAGGGAGAGCTTCTACAGAAAGAAAATCTCCAGTCAAATGTGGCCAGTTTAATTTTGTTGTTGTATTGTTTTCTGGGGAAGCAAAAGTCTCTGTGTGGGATGTTTTGGCTCAAAGGGAATGCTAAACATCCCCAGTTCTGCCTATTTTTGTCTCTGTAAATTGTATTTACAGGTGGGCAGTGGTATTGTTGCTACTTTGTCTGGCTGTCACAGTCACTCAGGGAAATGTCAGCCTATTCAACTTTAAGTGTAAGGTGTCCTGTGTTTTCCTTTTAGCCCAGACCCTCGAACAGTAAATCCAGCCTTTGCATGTGATTATTGGTTTGTGAGAAGGCTTGATGAAGTGGTTAAGAATTTTTGTAAGTTTGAAATTATCTTTACATTGGCTCCTGTTAAGGTTTCTGGCAATTGCAGTTAATCTTTAGTCCTGGGGAAAAGGCTTATTCCACACCATATGGACTAAACCAGATTTATCTGCTGCCTGTTGTCCTTCATGGGACACCAGGCGCATTCCGTTGAGTGATGGATCACCTCCCGAGATGTCATAGCAAACCTGCACTGACATGTTAAGTTGACGACAACATCCTCCTTAACAATATCTAGTCTATTTGTTTATTTACAGCATTTTTACCACTTTATTTACATTGCAGCACTTAGTGCACATTTTCACAGTTACGTCATACTGGCTCCAAGAACATCCCTACGCAGGAGATCAGTTTACTTGTGCAATGTGTTCAGTAAACTATCCTATTTCTCAAATGTGATCAGTGGAAATGTGAGCCATTAAAGATGATGATTAACTCCAGACTAAGGCTTTATTCTCATGGACTATTGAAGACTAGTGTTTTGTTCTTCAGTGTTTTCCCCGTTGTCTGACTCTCACAAATCGGCTTCCTGTGAACATCAGGAATGTAAAGTCATCTTTTTACTGCTACTTCTTAACTGGGTGTGGGGGGGAGCTTGAGGCTAGTGCAATGAAGTCTCCATATGCTACTACTTCATGAAATAACTATGCCCATTTTACAGCAAGTCAGGGTACTGGAGCACTGCTGTGTCATGATGTGTTGGTGGTCTCTGCAACAGCAATCCAATTTTTGTGAATGGAAGTTTATTTCCCTTATCTTAGCATAAGAAGATCCATGGACCACAGAAGGCTCTGGAAACTCCATTTCAATGAGAACTAAATTAATGGATGAGGGTGGAACATGGCTTTATGTCTAACAGAGGAGGTAAAAGTAGTGAGCGAGATTTTTAAGCATTAGAAAGAGCAAAACAGAAGTATTTGTTCAGAATTCCTTTCTGTTGTATCCCATGCAGCCAAGTGCTTCTTTATTGCTAAGCTTCATGTGAAGTATTTAATTCATGTTAATGAAAGAATAATGGAGTATAAAATGACCATACCCGTGATCTTGTGAAATTGTGGGGTTTCTGTTGCTTGGCTAAAGAGGCATACCCAAGACTTCTTTTGACTTGATAACATTTATTGATTACCCCTCACAGCAGTAATTAATGAAGGAAATATCTAAGGAAGAAAGCAATGCTATGATCATTAGAAACTTTAAATGAACTTTCCAAATGTATCAAATATGATGAACTTCAAGACTTACAAAACTGTTACAAAGTGGTCAAAGCTATCACAAAATAGTATTCTTACCTAACTTACATTCTGGGAAGGTGTTAATTTTAGCAGAAAGCCCATTTTTGTAATGGATCTTGAAATCCTTCGAACTAAATAAGTTTGGTAGAAAACTGCCCTAAAGAGGAATGTAAGTTTGCAGTCATCAGATTGCCAGCACCATCAATGATGGTCATATTAAAATAGAAAAAATAGAAGTGGAAGAGAAAATTCTAGAGTTGATGATCTGTGGTCTGAGACAAATAGCTTGTATTTGTAGCATGTTGTAATGGGGGAGACAAATAGGAATATAACATGTCCTTACGAACTGATTTGGAGTTATGAATGTCATGGCATCAATATCTAGTAAGTGTTCCTTTATTCAAACTCGTGCCCAGGGTGAGTGCATTAGAAATACTTAGATGTAGTGTATAACATTGACATATGTTCTAAAAAGCAAATTTCATGCTTTCATGGCTGTTTTCATCCTTCTTTCTGAGGTATTTATTCAGTAGAACACCTTTTGTCTTGGGCTGGAAAAGGGAATGTGACGTCTTTTTTGTTTTTTCGCTCTAAACCATTGTTCTCCGATCCCATGTCAGGATGCCCTACCTCTGATCTTTAAATATATCCATGAATGAATCGCTCAGAACCATGAGGAAAGGATGGTCCCGAAGTAAGCATCCTATTTTAGAATTTAGGAGACCTGGGTTCAATTCCCTACTGTGCCACAGGCTTCTTGTGTGATCTTGGGCAAGTCACTTATCCTCTCTTTGCCTCAGTTCCCCATCTGCAAAATACATCTCACAGGATAAATACATCAGATTGTGAGGCACTCAGATAGTGTGGTGAAAGGGGCAATATTAGTACTTAGGATAGATGTTCTATTGCTATGATGTCCTTTCTCAGCTCTTTTCTATTGTGGGAAAGCGTGTGGTTTTCTACAACATTGGTGCACCTGTGCCAATGCTACCACCAGTAGAAACTATTATGTGGATAGTGCACAAGCTCTTTTACCAGGGGTAGGCAATATGGTGTTTAAAAAGACCTGCATGCATCCTGTTCACACAACAGCTTTAACCACTGGTAGCTTTTGATGCAGCTCCGGTGGCGCAGAAAAACACTTTAACTTTTTCCAACTGTAGGCTCACCTTTAGGTGATGCATGGTTAATCTCTCTTATTTTAAGAACAGTCATAATCCTGCTGGCCAGTCCAGTACCTTTACCTTTCTCTTTAAACATTTAATCCCGATAGAGTTTTATGAACCTACTTTTGTTCTCTGATTCTGAGCTAGGATAAAAACAAAACCAGAACTATTGTGGTGAGCTAATATCTACTTTCACCGTTGGAAAAAAAAAAACATCTAGAAGGCTTTTTATGAATAAAGGTTTTACTTTAGAGAGAAAAAAAAGTGAGTCCGGAGGGAAGAAACTACATTGACTTTTGTAGTAAATTGATTTCCACCTAAGTAGGTTTGAATTTCCTAAAGTCAGCTTCTGAACTGAGGTATAACATTTGTTTTTGATGACAACTCTATCCTGGAGTATGCAATGTCAAAAATGCATTTAATTTATTTTTAGTCACTGCAGTATCAATAGAAACGTGTCCAATTAGTGGTGCAAGGGTTTTTTACGAAGCTAGTACTCAGGATAGTTTAGAATGGAAAATAGTACAGACAGGAGACACTCTGCCTGAAAGGTGACAGACAAATGTTTGATTTATACAGCTACAAACATTAGAACCAAACCTCAAAAGTCAAAACTACACAAAATTGCATGGTTTGGGGGATTTGTTATAAACATGAAATCCAAATAATTTTAATTGAAAAGTTCCCTCAGGTTCATGAACGTTTCCAGCCAAAAAGAGCCCAGGTTTCAGCAAATCTGGGCAAATTTATTTTTTGTGACAACGTCATGCCCGTTTTCCCCTCAGACAAAATGAAGATCTCAACAGAAACCAGAGCTAACCATGAAACTCAGGGGGCCGCAAACTTATGAGACTCAATGAAAATGTTTTGCAGGAACTCCAACAGTGGGAAGATGCTGAGATTTGCACAGGGTTACTGGTTTTTATTCCTGCACTTGCTAGCTAATGAAGGAAAGGTCTGAGAATGAGACCTGCCAGGGAACTCAGCAAAGTGGTCTTGGTTACTGTGCAGCACATGCCTCTCACACAATGAAACAAAATATTGTCTGCTTTTTTTTTTTTTTTTTTTGGTGTGTTTGGGGGTGGGTGGGGGGGTTTGCAGATGGTTTTCTTCAGGGAATTTGGTATTTTGGGATTCAAGTGAAAGAATGTGGATACAGTGCAGGGCAAAGAGAAAATCTCAGTCGTTGACTTTGTCAAGAGCAGTTTTTAGGCAAAAAGAACAGGAGGACTTGTGGCACCTTAGAGACTAACCAATGTATTTGAGCATAAGCTTTCGTGAGCTACAGCTCACTTCATCGGATGCATGCCGTGGAAACTGCAGCAGACTTTATATACACACAGAGAATATGAAACAATACCTCCTCCCACCCCACTGTCCTGCTGGTAAACAACTGTTCATCAGAACCAGGTTTGGTGAATAACCAGTGGAAGAGATTCTTGAATATTTAAGCTTTCTTATAGTTGTGTAAAACAATATGTTCTATCTGCTCTACAGTATAAGAACCTTTGCAGGTGTCTCCCTAGGGCTTTCTGGCCAGAAAGACCCTTAATGGTCTATAGAACATTAGATATCTAAGCCCAGGTAGCTATCTCATGGTGGTTCTGTGAAATAAATTGGGGGTCTTAATCCGCTTATTAGCAACCACTTCCTAGCCTTTCTTATCTCTGAACTGGCTTCTCTACTTCTTCCACAAAGAGTTAACTCTCTCCCTACTTACAATCAAAGCTCTTCATTTACCCTTCTGACCTCATTTCCTTTCCAATCCCATTCTCACGTCCTCTTTTCAAGTCTTATTCTCTGCACTGTCCTCTTAGCCCCCATCTCTTTCTCGCCTTAATTTCACCTCCTTTCACATCACTCCTTATGCTGCAAACACTCCCCTGATGAGTGCATGCCCAGATCCCTCTCCTTCAAAGCATTGTGATACCCACCAGTTCCACATAGACCCCCTCAGAAATCTCAACTTGCAGTGCTTGACACCTGCATTGTGCCTGTTCGTGGAAACTCTTCCAGGTAGAGACTTATGTCTTTTAAAAAAGATACCTATATATTAAAGCATATTTAATTGTAAAGCACTTTGTACAGTGGTGAATCTATATAAATAAAAACCTGTATGTGGCATCATTATAGGCAGTCTCTGTAGAAAGGCCAAGAATTGAATGTACAGTGCCTCCTGGATAACACTGCAGTTATAAGAATCTTTCCAGAAATCTGTGAGGTTACCTATTACTGTTATGCTGCTTAACAAACAGTAAACAATAACTAACAACAATAATAGTTTTCAGTAATTATTCTGATAGAGGCACATTTTAATTCACTAATTAGGAGCTAAAAAGCATTTTTTTGCATTAGAAGTTAAAATCACTTGTATGTAAGTGTTTTTGACTCATTTTCAGGTGCAGATCTTTCTCTAAAGCATTTTGAGTCATGTTATGCAAATGCATGTTTAAATTACATGGGGTATTTGTTTTCCATTTCTACCCTGTAAAACATAATTTTAATACAAGTTATTTGTGAAATGCACATCGGAAGAACGAAATAAGGTTCAAGATGGCATTTCTATGGTAATTTTACTGCAAATGTTGACCATGTTTTCGCATTTGTCTGTAAAAGGTAATGCAGACTGTACATAAGGCATATTTCAAAGACCTAATATTGTATGCTACTAATTTAGGAAAGTAGCATTGGTTCCCCTTTGAACAGCTAGTCTAGCACTAATCATACACAGTAAAATAGATCACCATGTTGAATACACTTTATAAGACACAGTCGCTGTTCTACATTGTTCCAAACTGAACAGGATCATAAAGATTAAACATACTCGTTCTCTTTGCTTGAGCAAGCGATTCTGGCACAGATGTACTGCCATACATGACATCTGAAGCAGGAACATTCTCCCAGAAGATGAAGCAACAGTTGAAAGCTGGGCAGCACAGCCTGGGAAAGTGTATGATTGGAACCATATTGTATGTGTATGTAAATATGAGGTAACACATGCATGAGAGAGCAAGTCAAGGTGAAGGGCATACAGAAGACCTAAACAAATCTGTAAAGTGGTATTTTAGAGGTGTAAGAAGGAGGAGATGAGGGCAGAAAAATTCTACTCAGAACTTTGCAGAACCTGATGTGCTTAGCCCCAGAGAAGGCTGGTATCTCCCCAATGGCATCTTCATGCTGCCTTGTTAAATGCAGAACTACAATTAAAGTCACAGTGCCTATTAGATTGATTTGTTTCATAAATAAAGGTTAGTTGCATTTTAAAATATGTGTGCAGGTTTGCTGCATGTGGAGAGAATAACTGATATTGCCAGCAAGTGGTATCTCTTAATAAAATGTTTCCATTTCAAACCATATTTTAGCACAATGTTCTTTGCCTAATATCTTTACTTTGTTGGTTCTTCTGCCTGTAAAATCCAAATGGCAATTTAAAAACAAAAATGGCTTGCAGAGATGATTGAGTTCTTTCCACTTTTAAATCCTGTTGTTGACACTAAAGTTTGATATACCTGCTACAGGGTCATGAAGAAAAGGCTTTTTCATAGAATCGAAAACATATAGCAGATGTATGTTTTATTAAACATTACTAAATAGAGCTCTTTAAACCTTATTCTGTCTGTAATGCTTTTTAAGTATCTTTTCAGTGTTGCCTTCACTATTATGTCCCTGAGCTTTGGAAATAATTTTGAGAATGTTTGTACTCCACAGACCTTATTTTTCGAAATGTTTGATATTCATGTTCTGTTTGCCTGTCGTGTGCCCTTAGGGCCCGAGCCCATCAGAGTCAATGGATGAGTTTCTATTGAGTTAATTAGATGCTCTAGCAGACCCTCAGACTTGGTGATCAGGCAAACTCCAGATCTAGTATAAGTGGATGCAGCTCCCATGGAACTTGCATATCTAAGCCAAATTCTTCTATGGCTTGAACTGAAAAGAAAGCTTTCACTTTTTACTGTGCTCATAAGAGAAGTTAGACATGAAGGGGGCTCTCCCTTCCTTTTTTGTGGTGTTCTCACAATGTCAAACAATGCATAAGAGATCTGGCTGGGGAAAGGCCATTTTGTCCTCTCAGAAGTCTGGAAGATGACACACATGCGATGCTATATTATGGCAAGGTTTTCTGTGTTTTTCGTTTCTGTGCAGTGTCAAGTAAAAACTTAAAAGGAAGACAGAAGGACAGCTTTGGGGTTTGAAAAGTCAAAAGCAGGGGAGCCAAGAAAGGAGACAAGGAAGGGAAGAGGAATGGAAGATGATGTCCTGGCCCAAACCAGGTATGAGATAAGCTATGGTAAATATTGTATCGGGTACACTACACAATTCAATAACATTTGATCATATGAAAATAATGATTGAGCATTAGGCTTTGCAAGGCGTTTTAAATGGTGTCTGCTTAACACCATGATTATTTTAACTTTGCAAGTTATGTTTAAGTCTAGAACCATAGGCCTAATACCTGTGGTATTAAGATAACTGAGTGTAGGGGAGTTGGCACAGAATTTATATCCCCCCCCACCTTTGCCCCTTCTATAATCATTTGGCACAACCAGATTTGCTAAAGAAACACAGAGTACATCGTTCTCTGACATCACTGATAACATAGTTCCATGTTTCTCTGTGCTGAATTCCCCCTCAGCCTGATTAGCAGGCGCTTTCAGCACCAATCTGTGGGTTTAATTCTGTTTCACTTTTAGCTCTGTAGTTCACCTTAATATGAACAAATACATACAGTACTCAGGAATTTAATTGGAGACTTTTACATCCAAAAGTAGCAGGGCTACCTATTGAAACTGCTTTTTCTTGTATTAATCCTGTAAGAATGAATCCTGTGAGGCCTCTAAGCAAAAGGTTTTAACCAAAGGCTTTAAACGGCTGCTTTAGCCCTTCTCTTGGAAAAGTGAAGGTTAAAAGGACTAAAGGATTCAAGTGAGCCTAGTAAAAAGATGATGATGTCCATATGAGGAGACGTGAGGCATTGTCACCATAACTAGAGCACCTTTCCAGGATGATCCTACTTAGCGTTTAGAATCAGCACACAGTGAACCTATTCAGATGGGGATGCCAGACCTCTTTCAGCTCTGCAGCTTCTGCTCCTTCAGTTTCACCTTCTGGCGAGTATTATGATTCCCCAGTTTGGCACACTGCTTTCAAGTCTTCACAACCAGATTTATTCAAGCAAAGTAAAGGCATTAGTCCTCAGTCAGGACGAATGGATCACTTGATGATTACCTGCTCTGTTCATTGCTTCTGAGGCACTTGGCATTGGCCACTGCGGGAAGACAGGATAGTGGGCTAGATGGACCTTTGATCTGACCCAGTATGGCTGTTCTTATGACTATGTACATGCAAAGTTAAAAGTTCTAAAACCAACTCTTTTTTTGAGTTATCCAAGCAAGAAAAAAGCACCCAAAAGATTTCTCTGTTGAGAACTTTTTCTTTTACATATCCAGGTAGAGTAAAAGGAGTCAACCCAGTGGCATAGCTAGGAGTGGAAATTTTGGTGAGCTCTGACTTCTGGGTGGATGGGCAATGACAGACCATGCTAGCTCAGCTTCTTCCCTGATGCTACGCTCTCTTCCTAGCCCTGGTGCCCCCAGACTCAGGGCATGTG
Organism: Lepidochelys kempii; assembly: GCF_965140285.1. Lineage (NCBI taxonomy): Eukaryota > Metazoa > Chordata > Testudines > Cheloniidae > Lepidochelys > Lepidochelys kempii. The sequence goes on from NC_136391.1 coordinate 21,562,884, forward strand.
CATGGGGTGCCTCAGAAAATGGCAAGGCAGAGCTGCCGGAGCATAGCTTTCTGAAGGGCGGGTGCATCACTCTGTCCTGGATTGCAGGTGCCCGGGTAATGTTCTGGGCTGCTATGGCAGGCAGCACTACACCCCCTGCTCAGGTTTGGGTGGGCCTGGATGCTAAGTGTTGGACTGTGGCCCATCCCTGACTATGTCCCTTAGTCAACCATACACTGATGACACTTTTCAGAATATTACAGTTCTGGGCCGACATCAGTCATGAAGAGATCCATCCCCATAAGTAACTTTCTTTAGAACTTTACAGTCTGGACCTGGGTCTAGCCTGAAAGTGCCATCAACTTCAATTGTCATGTCACTAGCAATAGAGCAGGAGGTATGATTGGATGAGGATTACCTTGCTGAGACTCAGAAGACTGCAGAGACTAGTTTTTGTTGGACAGAGCCCAAAATGCTTGACTCCCAAGAATGGATGATATATTAAGACAAGATCGTATTACATAGTTAGACATTAACAATGAAACTGAAAAAGGTATTGTGAATGTTAAAATTGCACTGACTAAAATATACTGAGGTTAAAATATAGGGTAACTTTACAAATCACTATTAATTTCTTTGGCTTTCAATGCAATAACATTGATTTAATTCATTAGATTCCTTTCTAAATCTATATTTCAGTTTTAGAGTTGTCAGTTTCTGTTAATGACAATTTTGCCCATCTGTTCTAACATGAAAATGAGGCGTCATGTAGCACACATGATAGATCTCTAATAGTTTAAGAAGTAAGGCTCTTAAAGGTATTTCATTTGGATTATACCCCCTTTCATGCAATTCACCCTTGAAATTAAGCCTAGTACTAAAAACTTTTAACTGTATGATCAGAAAAACAAAAATGTCATATCTTGTTATTTAGGCCACTGTCTATTTCATATTTTACGGAAAAAATTTCAAAACATCCCCACTCATTCTCTCTTTAATGACAGAGCCATAATTTTGGGTGTCAGCATATCAGAATTCCAACTGATGTGATAAGAATAGGAATTAGTTTCTTTAATTTGGCCATTCAAACTGTAACATTACTACTGTAAGTCATTTTATTGAGACAGTCTTTGCTGCCAAGCTAGGATACAACGTAGGTTTCAGTTCAGGTTTAAAACTTCAGTTCTTTGCACAGGTCAGTCTTCTGAAGGGGTAATTTTTCAAAGCAGTGTGAGAGTCTTAGGCACATAAATCCACTTAGCAAATAACAAGATTACATTCTGTGCACTGCTCCAAAAATTTACCCCTAATATCCTAGCAATAGGAACACAGTTATTCCACATATTGCATGTAAGGTATAATTTAAATTGTTTTTTAGTAAGCAATACACTACATTTGTATAATGCAATGTTATTTTTGGAAAAAATGCTCAGCTAATTGTTCAGCCTAGAAAAATAAACACATCCATTAAAGGCTAGACTACATATTAATGCATGACCTTTGCAACCTTTGATTGCATTTGTAAACCTCCCAGAAAAATTTGTGTCCATTAAAACACATATGACATTAGATTGATTCCTCATCACTAAAAGTCACCGTATGTATTTACATTTGACTCAGACCCTTCAAATTTAGTTTTGCATAGAAACAAAGGAAATTGTTCTTACAATAAACTTCAGTACTGTTTTTTGTTTTAGACTTCCCCCCAAGTTCCGAATGTAGCTTGTAAAATCAGACTAAAAAGCTCCTGCAGGACCAGACTTCTAATTTATAAATACAAACTATGGAAAAATTTAGCATTTCAATTGTAATACTTCTAACAAATTAAAAATCAACAAAAATACTATGCTTCTGTGTTACCTGTTCAAGTGTATAGAATGTACAGAAACTTTAATCAAATACTCAGGTTTGCTCAGTTTTAAATTGTGTTAGTTTAATAGTTTCTATTCTGCTGTTTATATTAATGACATATTCCCATCTAAATATATTGCAGCGCTGAAAAGCCATCAAAACATTTCTAAGGTTGAATGGGTGCAGTTGCATTCATGATTTTTTAATAAAATGATCTCTTTCTATTGAACTGCCTCTTTTTTTAACAGAGATTGAGATTGTATTATATATATATATATATATATATATATATATATATATATATATATATATATATATATATATATATACACACACATACATACAAATACAAACTGCAGCTTCATTTACTGTCTGAATGTTTGATTCCAGTTCATAGCTACACAGTAGGCTGAGAAATGTGAGTTACTGTACATAGAATATGAGGGGAAAAGAAAGAAGGATAAAAAAATGAGATGCAATTGATTTTTTTTGCATATTGATTATAATCTTATAATTTGAAGAAGAGACAGATAACTTCCTAATAGTGATTTTCCAAGAACTGATATTTTAAAAAATGCTTCTCATCTACTCTGTTTTTTTAAAAAAAGTCTTTCATAGTCCAGTTTAGGTTATCTGTTTCCTGGGTCAAGCCTATTTTGAAGGAGTTGGATATTTGTGTTATACATAACAAAGGCAAGTCGTATGGTGGCTAAATCTGGGTTCAGCCAGTTTCATGGATATATACAACATCTTCAGAAGAATTCACCAAATCCAAGTATTAAAACAATAGAAATGAGCAAATAATTCTCAGTGACTAATTTAGTTGTCATATGTTTCTTCTTTTTCTGAATGGCAAATGTTTGTGAAATTCTCCAATTTATTTGATATTCCAAACTTTTTCTTCAATTTCTTACTGAATTTTTACCTCCATGTGATGAGCCTGGAAATGATTCATTGAAAATATTTGATATTCAAATAGTTGCATGACCTGCTTACTAGTGGCATTTCATGTGGCATAGTTTGTGTTCTTTGTCTGGATGACTAGCCAGCACAGTATGAATGTCAAATATTTAAAATTGAGCATATAATTCAGAATTTGTTTTAGGTGTTTAAATTTAAAATTTGCTTTTTACGAATATTCCTGTTAGTAAAGCTCAGCTACTCAGATATTTGGGGAAAGCAAACCCCAAAGGGTCCCACACAAGTCAAATTGAGGTTTGTTTTCAAATTCAAATATTCATAGAATTTTTTCCTTATCTTTTTTGGTCTACTCTACTGGATAATTTTGTTGAACTCCTCCCATTTAAATCACAGGATGTATATCTGTGTTGTTGTTGTTTGGTGCTCTCTCAAAGGTAAGCTTGTCACTTTTTTTCTGAAAATAGTCAGACAAGGTCTCTGCCCTGAATTTGGACACGACCCAGAACATGTGAGCAAGAACAAAGGAGCTGAACAGGGTAAAGTGAGCACGTGTTCTGATTTTTCATGGCCTGCTTTTTTCATATGTCTTAGTGTCCTGGGAACTTCTATTTTTGTGACATGTGAAATGACCTGTTTTTTTAACCAACCAATATGTTCCTTTTTTATAACTACAAAATGCTTGTTCAAGACATATTACTATACAAAGTAGAAGATGATCTGTGTTGATCAGGAACACTTGACTCACGAGAGTGAGTGTTCAGTGTGATGAATATTGCTTGGAGTGAAGAGAAAAGTCAAAAGAGCATAGATGCTAGCAAAGCTGTTGTTTTACTCAAAGTGCATGTTAATGATACTTGTTCAATGTTTCATGATAAACTTATTTAGAAAAATAAACTGTTGGGGAAAAAATCCTTCATTTAAAGCCAAATACAGATTTCACCATTGAATCAATAGCTGGCAGTAGCAATTTGAGCATGCATTTTAAAATACATTGTTCTTAAGTGTATTGGATGACTATTTCATCATCCTAAAAATGTTCCCACAAACCTGTCCTGGTTTTATATTAGAGACGTAAAGTGGGTGGGGGTCATTTTTTTTTTTGTTGGACCAACTTCGGTTGGTGAAAGAGGCAAGCTCTGAGTGTCCTTCCCAGACCTAAAGAAGAGTTCTCTGTAGCTTGAAAGCTTGCCTATTGGTAATTTTAAAAAATCTTCACTTATTATACATCCAGCTCTTGATTTAGACCCTGTTTGACATTTTTCTGTATTCTTTTTAAGTTTGATATAACTTAAATATCTACATTCCCCTCATATGCCAAAGCATACTGTACTCATGGCTCCCACATAATGTGTATTGAGATGGCACCACTAAGACTTTCTTTGAGGGACCTTCAGACTCCTTCCTGGCCCTGCCATTTCATTTGATCTACAGAAATTAACAGGGGCACTGCTGATATTATGGGAAGGGGCAACTAGCTCTCTGGATTAGGGATCTGGATCTACCCTCCCTGGTAGGTAAATGGATCTACTAACCTAGAGTCAAAGTGGGTCATTGTGATATAAGGCCCTTTTCAAGCACAGCGTTTAAGGTCATGACCTCAAGGGGCCTACTCTTGTTTTTAAAGGTAAGCACATGCCTACGTGCTTTGTTGCATCAGGAGGATGGGTTATGACGTAGACAGTAGATGAGCAGAAGCCTCGCAAGTTCCAAATGTCTCTGGATTTATTAAAAACATAATAAATTTACAGTTATTTAAATATAAAAGCAAATTCAAACCTTCAGTGAAGTTAAAACATGAGTATTTCCAGCCTTGTGCTATTCAGCACTACAGGATATTTAGATTTTACAAAGGGATCTAGATATACAGCTGCTGGTCCTTTTCCTGCATGATTATCTTAAATGTTGTGTCCACTGTTATCAAAGCAGGCATGAATTTCATCTCCAGTTGGTGAATCAGTTTCTGCTTTATTCACTATAGAATTGTGTTTAAAAACATGAATCTTTCATAGCTTCACTTACCAAACACAATGTGTAAGAAAAGTTAACAGATCCAGAACTTAATTGTTATGTATGTCACAATTTGCAAAGCACATTCATACTACGTGTCTTAGATCTGTAGGAAAAAAAGACCACTGCACTTTTAAAAATTTATTTAATAAAAGTAATGGTAGTATGTTAAAGTATCACTTTCATTCTCTGCAGAAAAGAGAGTCAGTCATTCCTAAAAGTTCATTATGAATTGAGGCAAATTGGCCAAATTGGCTAAGGGTTAGAAGCAGCAATTCCATAGAAATACTGTCTCTCTTTTCTTGCTTGTATCCACTGTGCTGCCACAGGACAGCTGGGCCAGTTTTGGCTTTTATACAAAACAATGGCATAAGAAAGTCATAACTCCTCGTTATGCATGGGGAGTCACTTGCATTATTTTCTGAAAATGTGGATGTTAATATTCATTACCAATGTAAGTGGGTACTATTGTTTTGTTACACCAAGATTGCAGACTTAAGACAACAGTGCCACAGGTTAATTTAGTCATGGCTACCTTTGCTACAAGAATGGGTCATTGTTTCACTGAGATTCTGGAAAATACAAAAAAAAATCTGCAGAAATCTCCTCTGTCCGTAGCCCCCTTTGACAATTAGAATATGCTGGGGTGTGGTTCACGCGAACTAATCATACTCTGGAGTGCTAAAATGTACATGGTGCAGCAGAGTGCCTCTCATCTCCTGGGGTGTGATTATTTAATGATAATGATGCCCCCTGCAGAGGCACCTTATTGCTCTTTTGCAAAAACAATCTTTATTGAGGGGAATTAATTGCATTGTTGTTGATAGCAAGAAATAAGTTAATATTTTGAAATGATCTCTCCGGTTTGCACAGCTCAAAAGGATGCTCTCACAATTATGTCAAATAAACAGCCTACTTTGAAAGTTGCCTCATGGTTTAGGTCTGGATTCTGAAGATGGACTGTCTGTATACATTCTCCTTAAGAGATGATTTGGCTGAAGTCTTGAAAATGTACCAAGAGTTGATTTCCCAGTTCCATGGATACCTTGTATTTCTTCCCAAAAATGGATTTTTTTCAGTCAGAGTTTAAATAAACAAAACTTACTGTATTGTCTAGTTAGCAACAAACCAGCAAATGTGCTGTTATGCTGGGTCCCCTCAGCACATTTACAGTTTACAAAGCATCTGGGAGAGCAACTTTTATGACAGGGATTTTAATTGGTAGCATGTATTAAAAAAGCAAAATTAATATGGGTGAAATTTGTTGGTACACTGACTTCCATAAAAGGTAACTGTCTTAGTGTCCTGATCATAGCCTAGTCTCTGTGGCTTCAATATCCATACATATTATTGCACTGATTGTGCATATATGCAGTCAGATACCATTTACTGTTCATGTTTTAGGCAGAGTACAAGTAGCAATGCTTACATTACATACATATATTTTACCACTTTATTTATTCCCTGAATAATCAGCTAACTTATTTGTCTCAGTGTTAATGTTTGTTACAGTAGTTTGGTTCTTGTTTTTTATTGTATGGAAGTCATCACATCATTTTTATCACCTGCTTCCCCCCCCCCCTTTTTTTTTTTTTTACACTAATGGTTCTATCCATCAGTATCAAAGTAATAATGCAGGGTATACAGTCATTGTAAAGTGGTGATTTACTGCAGCAGGATAGGTTATTTGCTGCTTATACAATATTGAGACAAACAAAGAAATCAGAAGTATGTGAGGATATGTCAGTATATAGGTTAACAAACCTGAGCAAGGGTAAAAGTGCATAAAGCGATGGCCCAGGAACTTCGTCATGCTCTCTAGCAATTCAAGAGCAAAGACTTCCCCATTGTGTAAGAGCCAAACACTGGGCTGAACTCATGGCTGAGCATTGCACTGACTCAGTCAACCATGTGGTTGTTCCTCAGTTTGTTGTTTCTAAAGCTGTTCAGTTACATCCACTGCTGGTAACTCAACCCTTGTGCAAACATTCCAAGTTCTGTATTTGGTAACTAGAAATGCTTGCTTGGTCATGCCAGCTTCCTGCATTTGTCCAGGTTTTTCCTTCCTTTTGGACTTGCACACTCTGTACTGCATATTTGGCTAAGTATGCCATTGCCTTTTCCCACTGATGGATGTTAACTCCCATTATTTTGTTCAGGAAGGAGTATGTGCTCCCAAGTTGAAACTGCTAAACATGGCGGGTTTGTGTGAGATTCCAGACTCATCAATGTCTCTTTCAGGGGCAAGGGTGGAATGTATTTTCAGTTCCCTTGATTCCCTATGCACTAGTCTAGTCTCTACCAGTTCAGAATTTCAATTTCATTGGTCTCCATGCTATATGAAAAGCCCAGGGCCTAGACCCTGAGTCATTATTTCTAGTGTATGATTTTTAAAAAATTCTGATTTATGCTTTTTAATGGCTGGCATTATCTAAGAATTCTTAGTTTAAAAAAAATTCCACATGAGCTGCTCATCATAATTAAAATGCCTGTATTCTGCCCCCGCCCCTGTGTTGTTCAGTGATTACAATATTAACCATTCATGAGTACTACCAAGCAAATTTTAGTTCAGAGTGAAAGAGCTTTTCTAGTTTCAGCTAATTGCAGACCACTGATACAGCTAAAATAGGGGCAAAACCAAGTCCTACCTAAAGATAAAGAAGCTTCTCTAGGTCAAATGCACTGTGGACAAGATGTGTCCCATCCCCTTCTAGTACTAGTCTACATAGATGATAACCAACTACTGCTATCAGTTATTCCATTCGCTCAAGTGACAGAAGTCTGTGTGATGGATCTGAAGGTTCCAACCCTGCTGATGACCAGTATGGGTATCAGTATGATAACACACATGATGGAAATTCTGTTTATTCAGTTTGCCTTTTTAAAAGGCTAGGAAATTTAGGAAATTGATTAAGGTTGCAAAGTCAAGCACTCAAAACTTAGGAAATGCCAGAATTAAGGTAGCTTTTGCATTAATGAGCTTTTGCATTAATTAGTAACACAGAAAAAAACAGTGAAATATGGGGTTAAAGGTGAATATGTGGTAACAGAAGCCTGTTTTGTTCACCATCACATCAGACAAATGACCACAGCCTTTGTACCTCTTCTCTGATAAGGTCTGTCATGTATGTTCCTGAGCTCAGCACTTTAACTAAAAGATGGTATTTATTGGAACCCTCTCCAAATATTCCCCTGGCAAAAGTTATGCACCTGATCCAATTTGTCATCTAATGGATTATAAGTGTACAGTGATATTGATATATTGTTTGAAGTGTTGACACTGTGAATTGGGAAGCTTGGTGTCTACTATTGCTATCATACGTTCTATAAACTAATGGGGGGAATCTTTTAAGAATGAGTGCGCATGCACACACAAACAAAACCAAAAGCCAAACCCAATAAGGTTCAGTAATAAACACAATAAGGTTCTTAATAATTTTCTGCACCACCATTTTTTCTAAGTGATGCCTGTGCTGGGGAGATAGTGCCTCTTGTTACCTGTACCCACCGATTGTTTCTTGTCTTTGACTTAGATTGTAAGCTCTTTGGGGCAGCGACCATCTTTGTGTTCTGTGTTTGTACCGCACAGGGGTCCTGCTTCATGACTGGGCTCCTATGTGCTACAGCAATACAAAGAATAAATAATAATCAAAAGCAACTCCTGCACCTTTTTAATCAGCAGCGTGGGTGAACATTGAAGGGAGCTCTGTCCAGTGTTCCTCCTCCTTTGGTCATGGTGAATCAGAGCTTCAAGAGCTCCAGGGATAAATTTACAGGGATTCTCAGTGGTAGGAAGGACCATCCTGGGGAAAAGAGAAATCCCCTAAACGATGTGCTGTATATGTGGGAGTTTGTTTAATGCGTGACATATAATGCAGTTAATCCCCTTACAGAGTCACTGCTTAGAGAATAATATGAAGGAAATCCTGATAATGAGGCCCCAATGTAAATTTGACATTCAGTATAGCAGTCAGCTTTGCAGGTCATAATGTTAGGAGAAGGAGCGGTTGTTCGGTCAGGGAGGAGAGTTTGTGGCATCAGTTGCAGAGTGGAGATTTAAAAACATTAAATTGACCTGTTTTTTTTTTTTTTTTTTTAAATCTTCTTCTCTTTCACGCTAATGCAGTTTGGCCAGTCTTCCCTGGTTTTAATGTGCCTCTGCACACAGACCACCACTGGCCAAAGCCCCCATGTAGGAACAGTGCAGGGCCAGCAGCCGCCTCTTAAGCCTAGGTCTGGCACTCTGCAGTCTGTGTGAAGGATGCCATTCCCAGCAAGCTTCACTTACTTTGTGAAGAGGGACCCAGATTTGGCGCAGAATGTGGTACTTGAAGCCGGTCCCAATTCTGCAGTCTGACCCATGCAGGTGGACACTCAGGCTTGGGCACAGGGATTTGTCAGCACAGATCAGAGTGTTGGACCGAGGCCTTGGATTGTATGGTCTATAAGGTAAAGTTCCATGCCTTCCTGTGTGTTTATACACACCTAGCATAGTGGAGCGCTGTTCCTGGGTAGAGGGGGTGGGAGCTAATGTAATACAAATAATCATTTTCCAAAAAGAAGCCGCTCCCTTATTGTGGACAACACCAGAAGAGGCTGGTCCTATGGCTAAGTGCAGGGAAATGCTTCAGAGTAGTCTGTTCACGTTGATCCCACCTCCTGCTGTGGTCTTGTCAGATCTCATAAGCTAAGCAGGATCATGCTGAGTCAGTATTTGGATTTTCATAAGCCAAGATAAGGAAAATATCTAAAAGACAAAGGACTGTGGGAGAATGTTCAAAGGCAGCTGGGTGACTCTGGTGCCCAAATCCCACTGACTTTCAATGAGATTTAGGCTCTTAACTGCATAAGTTATTTTGAAAATGAAACTTAGGCTCCCAAATCACATAAGTGACAGCCTTTGAACATTTTATCTTAGATCCTCAACCTTCCCCATCCTGGCTACTGGAGATGGTGCAAAGGGGTGGGGAAGCCAACAGATCCATATCTGGGGGTTCCCCTAGTCTGCTGAAACCCCTGGATGGGGTAGAGCCAATGTAGATTTCCTCCCACGCAGGATATGTCTACACTATAGTACACTATAGTGTGTACCCTGTCCTGGCTTGCGTGCATACTCCTTATTTCTGTCTGCTCCAGTCAGGGTCTCGCACCATTGGGTGAGCTGCTCCTGCTTGTCCAGAAGGGTAGGGATTCTGTGAGATGAGGAGCAACATTTCAGCTGCAACTTCTGACCCATGGAAGGTGGCAGGACTCACAGGGGAGTTCATTCATGGCAGACTGGAGATGCCAGTCCCTTGCTGTGGATAGCCTAGCTGTAGATCAGTGGTTTGGTGGAGGACAGCTAGCACAGTAGAGGGGGATTGCATCATTGTGCAGACTTGGGATGACCAGCAGTGGCTCCAGAATGTCTGCACAAGGATGCAGAGCTTCATGGAACGGTGCGAGGGGCTTGTGTAATGCCAACACACCCCAGTCATCGGCGGGAGGGATCAAACCTGGGACCTCTGGTGCTTAGTGCATGAGCCTCTACCACATGAGCTAAGTGCCAACTGGCTGTTAGCTAAAGCCATAGAGCAGACTCATTAATTGTTCTCTAAGTGGTCTCAGTGCCACTAGATGGGACAGAACACCACACCCAGAAGGTGTGTGGGTTACACTTGCACGGACCCTCCAGTGCCAGGACACGCCTCTGAAAGCTGGGCACCCCAGACAGCTGCAGGTCAGTAGCTAAGCAGTTTGGTGATGGCAAATCAATGGTCAGTGTTGTGGTGGAGATTTGTGCGGCAATTAATACTACCGCTTACCTACAGCTGGCGGGAATAACTAAAGTGCCTGAAATCATAGCTGTCTTTTAGAGAATGAGCTTCCCAAACTGCACGGGGGCCAGCAATGGCTCTCATGTCCATAGCTGGTCAGCCACAAAGGGTGCAACTCCATTGCTCCGTAAGCCCTGGTCAGGCACACCAGCAGGTACATGAACACCAGTGTGGGATAAGGTGCATGATGCCAGGGTGCTGAAGAGATCTGGGGGAAGAGGGAGAAAGGGAGGGGCAGGGAAATGTTATGACTTCCACCCTCCACTGAAGCTAAACCCATCTCATTGCATGTACTATCTTCCATAACAAAATATTTTATTGGTCACAACCCAGAAATCCCTTCTCCTTATGTGATGATTTCCCCCATGATGATGATAAAGATGGCAGGTGACACTTACCTGCTTCCTGGTCCTGTGCCTTTCCCTCTCCAGGCTATTCCCCAGGCCTGTCCCCAAGAGGCACCACGGCTGCCCATCTGTCCATGTGGGCTGATCCTGAGCTTCCAGCACTGTGGTCCCTTCCTGGAACTTCACCCTCTCTTCCACCATGGTCTCCTCCGGAGCTGTCCACGTACCCTCTTCTTAAGGTCTAAGCATTAAAACCGTCCCTGCTCAGAAGCATTTCATGCAGGCCTGTTGGTTCTGTGCTCATGGCAGTGGTGAACACCTGGTTGAAGCCCTCATAATAGGTGCAGGTGGGATGGGGGAGGTTGCTGGACCTGCTGTGCCATCCTTTGCCTTGCAATATAGGGTCTTTAGACATTTGATGTGCTCCCTGTACTGCTCATGAGCCCAGTTGTTCCTCCCTACCTCTGCCAGTCTCTGGGAAAGAGTCTCATACAAGTGTAAATTTTGGTTGCTTCTCCCAAAATTATGCTCCTTGCTATACTCTCACCAGAGGTTTATCAGAACCGGGAAATTCCTTGTGTTCTTAATCCCTCCACCTTCAGGTCACTTGGTCTCAATCCCAGCAGAAGTTCTACTCAGGCCCAGGGGTCCATCCATATTGAGCTCATTGTAGGGTAAGGGCAGTTGTTTGTAAGAGTGACTTTAGTATGGAGGTCTTGCTTTCAGCCACTGCACATGGGAACATTTTTATTTAGGTACTTACCATTGTTCTTTGTAGCTTTGGTGGTGGTGGAGGGTTCTGTACTCCACAGCTAGCTTAGTATTGCATGCAGCAGGTTATGCTAGAGGATTGCTCTTACTACCTGTCTTGTACATATTTGTCAGGTGTGGCAGTAATGGTACAGAGGCTGAAAATGAAATACAACGCAATTAATTCAGAGAAAAAAAGGTTATGTCGGACTTCCCTGTATTCATAGAAGTGAGATTTCCTTTGCACTGACCACAGTAAACACGTTTGTACATGTGCATGTTATGTTGGAGAATCTGTGAACGCATAGTTTATCCTTTCGGAAATGTTACTCCACAATACTGTCAAGGTCAATGAGACCTTGTGTAATTATCTGCCAGGCGTGTGTCAGTCATGCAAGTTTAACCTGCCCAGCTTCTAATTTTCCACCTTAGTATTTGATCATTTTCTGTGTTGACGTATGTGAAGTTCTGCTACTGGTTTCTCTCTGCTGATTTCTCCCTTTCCCCTGATCTCTCTGTAGACTTCCACATTCCTCCAGCTCTTCCACTGGATACAGCACACGTATCAAAACCTTTGGCCAAAAACTTAGGTGACAGTAGCTGATTTTAAGTAAATTGTATGAGCAGACTACCCTCAGCTACTCTTCTTTTCCATGTTTTGTGAAAATAGGACTTATGCAAAGCACAAGTCTGGGCAGAATAAAGCCCTAAAAGTTTAAAGATGTAATTCAATATAAGGATTTTAGTGCATTACGTACATGGAAAAGCAGTTTAACTTACAAAATGCAGTTTTTGTCATGATACAGTACAATTTACCTCAATAATATGAGCTGTTATATAATTCTACATAATTATATTAACTGGAAAAACTAGACTAGTCTTAAATTGATCGGGCTAAAGCATCGTTTCAAGCCTTGAAAGCTCTTTGTAATTCCCTTTGCTCTGGGAAGATCTGCCCTCCAGCTTTAAAGCTGAATAATGACATCATGTTGTTGTTACTTTTATTATCAGTTACCCATTCATTTTTTTAAAAAAGTATTAAAAATTGGGAGATTCAAAAAAGATTAATTGTAATGAGTCTATAAACTGACAAAAGAGGCAACAACAATGGTAGAACAGCAAAGGAAGAACAACAAGACATTAGGAGTTTTCCCCCTATTGATAATTCTTTGTCGTCAATATGGCATCTGAACTGTTCTTCCTGAGTCTTGCAATTCTTTGTGCCTATGTTGTGCATAGGCAAAGATTACAAGATAGTGAATACATTTTTAGTTTAGTCTGTAACTTAAATAAATAGCTGCCTTTATTATACTGCATTATTATATTTTGCAGCACCTGTAATTTTTCTGAACTTTTAATTTTAAAAATATGCTTAATAAATCCTTGAAATCATCACATTTAGAGATTGTTCTAAAAGGAAAGCTCATATACACTGTTTTCTCATCTAGGTGAGGTACTATAAAACTGTTTATAAAATGAAACTAATGAGATTTGGAGCACACTGTTACCTGATATTAAGCTGTTTTGATGAGTGAGGCAAATTGCTGTGGTTAACAAATGTAAAACCATCAGTTTTATTGATACAGGTTTGTGTATGTGTGAAATTAATCAAAGCGTGGGCGATGATGAACAGTTTCTGTAGAATTCTGTCAAAGGTTAAGAGCTAGTTATTTTTAAGAATGACATGAATCTACCAGAGACAGTGATTGCCTAAATGACCATTGTAATTACCAATTACTTCTTGAAGCAGAGAATATATTCACGGCGTGCAGTCCTCTAAATACAGACAGGCATTAGCCCATTTACGTACTAATGCACATAATTTAGCTCCTGAAAAGGGCAGATGGGAACACAATGAAAGATATAATAGATACTGCCTAATATCATTCCCTAAGAATATTGGATTCATCAAAGATGAATATTACTTTATGTCAGATTGTTTTTTATAAACCAGTCAAAATATATTTCATCTCATTTTTGCGCTCAGTACTGTGGTGACAATATAAACAACACCTTTGTAATCAAAATTTGGTCAGCTGTGGAACAAGTTGAACATGGAATATCCAGTATAATCAGTAAAGTTTCATCTACCCATAAAAATGTAGGCAACGCCCTCCCTAGCTAATTGTATTTTTTTTTTTAACTCTTGTGCTGTAACTTCCAGATGGGATGTATTCCATTTCATTTATGTTATCTGAATGCCAGCAAATGTGGAAAACACAGATCACATGCAGGGAAGAAAAATAGCAGATTAAGTTATGACTGGCTGGCTTTCTCAGGAAACGTGTGTGTATGTATATCAGGTGTTTAAGGAATAACTGCAGATTGAATTTTAACGGAAAGACACACAATCACACTGAATATAATGCCTTTATAGGAGCAATACTATCAACGTTGTGGTCTTTTTCCCTAAGAGTTTGATCCTACAGTGTACTGACAGCCTCTTGCCAAGTGCTGAGCACAACCATCTCCCATTGACAGCAATTGAAGATAAAGAGGAGGCGCTCTGCTGGACTGGGAATTGAAAAATCTGAGTTGTGTTTCCCACTGACCTGCTTTCTGACCTTGGGGAAGTCACTTCACTTCTCTGCACCTCTTTCTCTTCCTTGTCTTCTCCAATTGTAGTGTAAGCTCTTTGGGACAGGGACTGGGTCTCACTGGGTTTTTGTGGAGTAGGGCTATAACTGATTTTTCAGTTTTCTGGCAGTTCCAAAAATTTTTGTGGGGGGAGGGGAACTGTTCAACCCACACTGAACAGGCAAAAATTTGGATTTTTCAATGATCTGAAAAGTTGACAACAATTTCATTTGGGGTCCAGAAAAACAATTTCTTGTTTCAGAGCATTTTCAACCTTTTTTTTTTTTTTTTAAATAAGAGCAAATGAAATGAAGGGTGAGATTCACATGTGAGGAAATGGTAGGTGGGCCCCCTTTTACCCTATTGCCCAGTGGTTAGGGCAGTCACCCGAGATGTAGGACACCCAGTTTGAATTTCTGTTCTGGAGCAAGGATGTGAACCCAGGCATCCCCTTTGTTCGTAGGTGAGTGCCCTAACCAACAGGCTCTAGGGTGTTCTGGGGTAGATCTCCATCTCTCCTGTTGAAGCTGTTCCACGTTGTATAAAATACTTGAATAGTTACTGAGCCGGAGAGAGAATGACTCTATAGCCTGGCGGTTAGGGCACTCACGGATACAGGCCACCTGGGTTCCAGTCCCTGCTCCAGTGACTAACTATATATTCAAAGCAAAATAGCTTTGACGGGGTGGGGGGAGGGGGACACTTCAAAATAGCCACTAGCCTCATCTGGGAGTGGGGAGACATGGGTTAAAGTCCCTGCTCCAGGGCAGGGATTTGAACCTGCATCATCTATATCCCAGGATGAGTGTCCTAATCTCTGGGCTATTGGGTATACAGGAGTAGTAGCACCATCACCTTCCTCCTTTTCTGAGAATAGCACCTAAGTCCCATTGTGAATCTAGCCCCCAAAGTGTGTGTGAGCAGTGGCGGCGGCAAGTTGTCTAAGACTATTGGATGAATTTGGTCAAATTCACAAGTAGTTTCAGTTGATGTAAACTGCATTTTCTGATGCATAAACTCTCTCTCTCTCTCTCTCTCTAAATGCTGCCCAGCTATAATATGGAGGTATCTTTGCTGGGGTACCTAGGCACTACTGCAATGCAAAATAATAAGTATAATATTACAATATTCAGCATTTTGCAGGATTGGACCCTAATGGTGCAGAAGGGGTATAATAAAAGTAGCTGGAATATTGTTTAATAAGTACTGGTAGTCTCCAGTAACACTTTACTGTTCATCAGAACATTCTCTGTAATTTAGCATTTGGTATTTCTTTTTGCTTATTTTTAAAATATAACTGCCAGTCCTCTTTTTGCCAAACTATTATCATAATGTTAAATACCTCTGCTTATTCTTTGTATTATATGCATCTTTGCATAAACATGTTGACCTCTATTGCCCTTTACTCTGATCAGACTTAACAAGGATATTTCATCAAACTTAGTATTTCTCCAGGTCTTCCTTTAATATTTTCCTCACTTGTCTGTAGTAGATTAGATGTGCCATGTGTTTACTGAAATTGAAACCAATATTTTGCATTCCATCAAAGTCAGCTTTCCAAAAGTCATACCTTTTTGGTTGCTGCTTCTAGTATGTACCTGACACCTGTGAGAATTTAAAATCTTATAATAGTTTTGATAGCTAAATATTAGATGTTTCTCCACAGTTACTTCAGTTATGATTATAGCCGGTTGCAAAAAATCAAAGAAATGACGACAAAAAATGAAATTGAAATTTTTGAAAACACTATTTCTCCCCACCTTCCATTTTCCAACCAACTCTAGGACTAGTTTAAAATAGACTTTCACCTTCTGTATTCATTCAAAATCTCTGTTGCTGAGCAGCTGAGCACTGCCATACTAGAAGAATATTTACTGTCCTTAGGTTTGCTAAAGCCTGGCAGAAAGCATACTATTTGAGCAAGATTCCAACACCATACATTCCTGAAAGTTCAAGGTTGTCATGATTTTGGTTAAATCTATTACAAAGATATGGGCCAACTGTGAAATTAGGGTGCAGATCAAAGGTTGGATTCTAAGCGTTACCACTCCCAGTGTTCATTGGGTCTATCCCCAGATTTTGTGTACTTATGCTGCTCTATAGGTGAAAGTCTTGGCTTTCCTCTAGCCTCTCTTATCTCTGAGAGCCTTCCACAATTTATTTTTTCCAGCTGCCTTGAAGACTCTTCAAGAGTTAAGGCTCTTTTACCACCATTTATTATCTTACATTTTTACCCAGTGCTTTGTTAGTCAAAATGGGTATATCATTTCTCTCTGCAGCTTCAGTATCCGTATCTCCAATTTTGCTACCTCTTTCCCCACTATTTATCAATCCCTTTTGTCAATAATGTATTCGTATCTTTGGGGAGGGGTTAGGGCTTCTGTCCTCTTAATTGAGCCTTGAGGATATTTGTTCTTCTGTTTTCTGATGGTTCCAGAGCACTGCACTCACTCTAGCAGATGAGGGCTAGCGATCTCTCTCTCTCTCTCTCTCTGGAACCTCATTTTGTTGCAACAGAATGAAATGAAGGAGTGGATGTGTTTTCTCTGCAGTTGTCCTAGTCCCTGCTGACCTGGAAGTGAACAAATGAGCTGGCAGACCAAACTATGATCCTCTTATGTATTGCATTTAGACCACGAAGACATCATAGGAACTACTTATTAAGCCTTTCAAATCCAGAGTCATTTTTCTTGTTTCTCATGTCAGATACACAGTTAACTTTCTCCAAATCTGCAGCTACATTTGAGTCATATCATATCCCTATGCACTTAACATTTACATAGTAGCCATTTTTCTTTTCTTATTTCTCTGTCCTGTTCTAAAACTCACTACTTTATAAAGAAAACAGAGTGCTGATCCAGGGCAGCTGCTGCACAGCTGCTATCCACATTCTCTGATCATGGCACACTTTGAAGAATAGCCTTCACAGAAGATTGGTCTACATAATGGAGAGGGAAGTTGTTTGCATCTGTACCTTCTCTACAGACCTCCAGAGTACTAATAAATTCAGAGGCAAGTTTAGACATAGAGAGAGGCAAGTGCAAATTCTTATCCCAGGCAGAAACAGCAGCTGCTGGGTACAATAAAAAATCCCATACTACTTCTCAAAAAAGGAAGGGGATATTCCAGTGTTCTGGCCAACATTACCTCCATCTAACAAATGTTTTTGATGTCCAAGATCATAATGTATAACACTGGTGAGCATCTAATGGTTGCCCTTGGCCTGCCAGTGACCGCTCTACCAATATCTTTGATTTTATTGTGAGTACAGAAGGTGCTATATAAAATCAAATTTTCTTTGAAATAGTGTAACATGCTGATTGCTTGTCCTATATTTCTCCTCTTTCTTTCTTAAACTCTAGTGTAACCCTAGTTACTACCAGTGGGAAGCTTTAGTTGTCTAAACCTCTTAATTTTGTGGAATGGTGCCAGTTCACTAGCCATTCATTCACCTGCTATGCACAAGATTTGCTTAGGAATTTCTCACTTCTGTTAACAACTAGAACTGTACCAAAACTACGCTTTTTTCTCTCTCCCCTTTCTCTCAAGCCCCAGCCTCCTGTAAAGCATCTTTGCCTTTCTGTTTATCATTTAATTTCCACATGCACAAATACCGGACTCATTCCCAGTTCTCTTGACTATAACCTATCAACCCTCTCACTGACATCCTTAACCTTTGCCCCTAGAAAACTAATCATCTCTCTTGTTAGCTCAGTCCCTCTTTACAGAGATGGCAGTACACAAAGCATATCAATACTTCTCTAGGTGCAGAGAACTGACGCTTCTCTATACTTGGTTTGTTTCGCAGTTTCCACACTGAGTTATGTTGTACAATGCCATCTTCTGAATCACCCTATCTATTATCTATTACCCATTGGGCACCACTACATCATTTCATCCTTTAATTACACCATCTCACTCTCTTCTTACCTGCTCATATACTTACCTACTATCCCCTCATGGTCATCCTATTTCTCCTGTGCTAAGCTTCCAATGTACTCATCCTGCAATATACACAGCAAGCTTTATCCCTGTTAAAAAGCTGAGAGTGCTCATAAAAAGTGTTCCCATGCCTTTTGTACTCAAACAAAAGCAATCTTCAGATTACAACATAGGCTGGGGAGAGGCAGGGGTTGCTTTTTGGGTTTAACTGCCTGAGGAGCTCCTACCAATAAAATTTGCATTGAGATAAGCTATTTGTATAGAGATGACTTTAGAATTCTGATTTTTGGGTGTGATTTCTCAAAAGTGCCTGAGGGTTGTGAGGTGCCCAGTTTACATTGAAAATCAATGGGAGTGGATGCTTAATTTCCTGAGACCCCTTTGTAAATCCTAGTGGTAATTATTATTTCTGTATATATTTGTTACACTATCTCTTCACTGTGGGGAAGATGTCTTATCTCTCTTGCACACTTACAATACCATTGTAAGACTTTTTTTTATAACAGTGAAGTTGGATTTTCTAGAATGTTCCTTCTTGTAGAACAGCCCAACTGTCAGTCACCAATCGATTAATAGTGAAATGTGTGAGAGTTTTCTAGAAGTTTCTAACTCATGTGATATTGCATTCTAGATAATACTGAGAACAAATGAAAGCCCTTGTAAACAGCAGACGCTATCAAATAAGAGTTAGTTATGGAGAGATGTAGAGTAATGCAGCAGATTAGTCTGGTTTGTTAGAGAACTGTCTGACACAGTACTCATATTTCCTACTAGTCATATTTCTGAATAATTTTTCCTTAGATCTTCTCCCACAGCTGAGTGGATTTATATTAATTGTAAACACCCTCAGATTACTCTGGTTTGAAGAATCAGGAAGAGGTTAATTAGGGGCTGATAAAAAGATCTCTGGGGCAGGGCCATGTCTTTGTATGTGTTTGTACCATGTACCGTCAGCCTATTGGGGCTTTTGGACACAACTGCAATACAATTTTTAAAAATAGCTAAAAAATAAAAATAGGGTGAAAAGTGATTGAAGCAAAATTTTAACATCCTTAATTTTTAGTAGCTAATCGTTTCCCCAGTAGTTGGAGCAATTTGAGGGTCACAAAAGTGCCATATATATATATATATATATTTTAACTTTACTTTCCTGAACAGCCCTTCAGCAGGGATACTTTTCCTCCAGATTTCAGAGTAACAGCCGTGTTAGTCTGTATTCGCAAAAAGAAAAGGAGTACTTGTGGCACCTTAGAGACTAACCAATTTATTTGAGCATAAGCTTTTGTGAGCTACAGCTCACTTCATCGGAAGCTTATGCTCAAATAAATTGGTTAGTCTCTAAGGTGCCACAAGTACTCCTTTTCTTTTTCCTCCAGAGACACAGAAATATAATCCTGGTCTTAGCATGATTCTTGCTGATTTCTGTATAGCATCTAAGCCATCATATAAAATATAAACGTTTATGACCCTTCTGGTTGTTAAGAGAGCTGGAAACATAAAGAGGTGTATGTGGTTTTTCTTGCTGAATCTGCAGCCAAAGTGTCTGAAGCAAAAGCACCGCGAAAGGTGGACACTTCCCCATTTATCATAATGAGATCTTCCTCGACAGTGACCCTATTATGTGTATGGAGTGGATGTAATTGACTAATCTGATTCCCAAATTCAGATGATGTTTTGCCAGGTATTGGAGGGGACTGGGATCACATTAATGGCATTGTTTCCCCTTAACCCAATCCTATGCAGACCTCTCCATGGGCGTTCCAGTGGGTGCAGGATCGATGTGGACAGGGGAAGAGGAATGAGGACAGGGCTTGGAGTGAGTGACCATGGATGTGGGATAGTACCCCTCAAAATTCATGGGATTTCTTACCAGTAAGTCAATGCTGACCTAGAGGAACTCTGTAAATACAAGCTCATGGAGGTTCTGCACACCTATAAGGGATTAATTGAGAGAGTACAATATGGCTCAAGGTTGTGAAAAGTTTTAATTTTTTCCCCCTGCCCCAGCAAGGCCTTGAACAGCAGAAGAGGCAAATGGTAGCAGAGAAGATAAAAGTATTAACAGGGAAAACTGAATTTTTTTGAGCAGCATTTAAATAGTCTCTGGCAATATGCATAAAAACATGCTTGCAATAGCTGTCTGTGCACATGCTTCTGTATTCCCATTCATATGGATTTGTAAAAAGAAAATAACAAACTGTGTAATGAGCGCAGGGTTGGAAAATGGCCTGCCACATACTGACACAAACCCAATATTTCCAATCTTGAAAACAGAATTTGGCCACACTGTCTGTCCATTGGTTACCAAAATAAACTTCTCCTTTTTTATTCTAGTTAACAGTAACTTTTCTTGTTCCCTTTTCTGAAAGAATGTGCCAAATGACAATTTGCCCCTTCTTTGCTTATCCTGCAAGTACCAACCGATTTTCCTCCTCCTCCCATATTCTTCAAGGGTGCAAAAGAGCCTTTTTTTCTGTTTGGCCCTGATGCAAAAGTCTCTGTAGATGAATACTCCAACAATTCTCAAACCTAAATTGATCTACTTGGCCAATGGACTATCATTTCCTTGGCACTGTATGGAAGAAATGCAAGCCTTATTGCTGACTATGCATACTACACCTTATTTGTTCCAAATGGGTGTAATGTCTTTTGGCCTGCTGTTGATAGAAGCAGGCTGATTTCTGAGCCAAGCATGGGAGATGAAATCTTACTACAGTATGCTTATAGTCTTTACCATTTCTGATGCCATACGTGATGTCTCACTGCTTGTTGTGATTCAGATCAAAGTGCTGGTGGATTGTGTCCACCAGCAATTTCTCTCCTTTTCTCCCTGTCTTTGAAACAGATTAACTCATTCACTGTGATGATAGGAGCTCTTTAGTAAGTGTACGAGATCACATGCCCTCCCCTACTTTCCAAGGTGTGCAGTTATTGGCAAAAAAAATGCAATGTCTGTCATGGCTTATTACTTAAATACAAACTTTTGCCTATTCCTTTCCTTCTTTTTCTAAGGGGATTCTATCAGGATACAGGAAAGAAAATAAAAGTGGTATTTTCTACAGGAAATGGCCCTCATGAGTATATCTCTGCTAATAATTACAGAGCTGGCTTTATTTTGCTCAATGCAGTGGCTCATTTTTGGATCCACATCAAGAGCAGCATATGCTTTCCAAACTAAAATATGTGCCTATCTGATTTTTGACAAAAAATCATGTAATTGATCTCTTCATACCCTGTCCCCTACCCCTCTGTCTTTCCCCCCTTTTGTTATTAAGTCTATAATGTCGTACGCTTCCTATTATGAAAGAAATACAAATTAATCTAAATATAAAATAGAATGAATTTACCTTACAGTGAAGCGGATAAGAGAAAAAATAGCTAGTTTTTAACTCCGTCAAGTGACAGCCTCCTCATTTATTATCATTTCAACAAATTCAGTTGCAAAATGGGTATTATTTCAGAACTGTACAAAATGTAATGACTGTACAAAACATAATGAATTTTTCAAATATTAAAAAAACCTGAATACTTGAAAATGAATCACTGAGAATGATCCATATGACCTCACAGTTATTTGTGCCATTTCTACACCATAGCTCTTCAAAATCTAAGGGCATTTTGATGAGTTAATCCTGAAAATTCCATTGGTTTGGTATGTATAATATCTATACATTATTTAATTTATAAATAATTTGTGAGAGGGAACCAAAAAGGAGGAGATGGTGCTAAATACACAAAAGATTTTTGTCCCCTCAGATCCAGCAAATACTAATGACCCCAAAAGAAATCTGGCTAAAAATATTTAATTAAGTCTTAAACTGGATGTTTTTAAATTAAGATATCAGAGCGGTAGCCATGTTAGTCTGTATCCACAAAGACAACGAGGAGTCCGGGGACAACTTAAAGACTAACAGATTTATTTGGGCGTAAGATTTCATGGGTAAAAAATCCCACTTCTTCAGATGCATCAATGTTGCATCTGAAGAAGTGGGGTTTTTTACCTATGAAATCTTATGCCCGAATAAATCTGTTAGTCTTTAAGGTGCCACTGGACTCCTCGTTGTCTTTGTAAATTAAGATAATTATTTTAAACCTTCACCTCTGTTTCCCCACAAATGATATATATAGGGTGAATGGTATGTGCTAAAAGTAAATTGTACTAAACTATTGCATTAAAGTACATTTTTCAAGTACAGTATAGCAATGGCTAGCAACATATCTGACAAATGCATGAAGATTTAATACAGTGTGTTTTAGAAAATACAATGATGAAATGGAGCTATGGTGCAGAATGATAGACAGTGTATAACCATATTAAAATACAAGGTAGTGGAGAGCCACAGGACTGTTCCTTAATATAATCAAAGAATTTTCTGTGCGAAAGGTTAGGGGCTGGCCATTTCCAAGATCCAGAATCCACTCTTGTTCTCCTTATGCAGTCAGATGTGCATAAAAATAACACAATGTGGTGTGGAAATACTCTTTTTGAGCCTTCTTGCTACTTTAGATAGGGTTGAAAATGGTTCCAAGAATGCATGTAAACTTTCTGCATCTCTCTTGCATTTCTGTGCCTTATAGGATAATGCCTGTTACACATATGTATGCTTTCCCTTAAGATTGTACTACAGATGCAGAAAATTCTTTCCCACAGATTTACCCTCTAATGAAAAAGCCTTCTCTGAGCTTGACTGGTAAAAGTCATAAACTTGTTGCTGGTCACTTGTTAGCTAGGAAAATATGACCCCAGAAGGTTGCCAAAAATTAGTTTAAGCCTACAGTGATCTGGGGAATAAAAGCAATTTATGCAAATCAAAACACCCAAGGGAGCTTTTCCTGTATGTATGCATCCTCCTTCCCCTGCCCCCGCATATTTGAACTGAATTGAGAAAAAACATGTATATCTCTTTCATTTTAAACCAGTAGCCACATTATTTTCATTTTTGTTTCTTTGGGTATGTCTACACTATGGAATAAGGTCGAATTTATAGAAGTCGTTTTTTAGAAATCGGTTTTATATATTCGAGTGTGTGTGTCCCCACAGAAAATGCTCTAAGTGCATAAAGTGCATTAACTCGGCGGAGCGCTTCCACAGTACCGAGGCTAGAGTCGACTTCCGGAGTGTTGCACTGTGGGTAGCTATCCCACAGTTCCCACAGTCTCCGCTGCCCATTGGAATTCTGGGTTGAGATCGCAATGTCTGATGGGGCCAAAACATTGTCGCGGGTGGTTCTGGGTACATATCGTCAGGCCCCCGTTCCCTCCCTCCCTCCGTGAAAGCAAGGGCAGACAATCGTTTTGCGCCTTTTTTCCTGAGTTACCTGTGCAGACGCCATACCATGGCAAGCATGGAGCCCGCTCAGGTAACCATCACCGTATGTCTCCTGGGTGCTGGCAGAAGTGGTACGGCATTGCTACACAGTAGCAGCAACCCCTTGCCTTGTGGCAGCAGATGGTGCAGTACTACTGGTAGCCGTCATCGTCGTGTCCGAGGTGCTCCTGGCCACGTCGGCCACGAGCGCCTGGGCAGACATGGGCGCAGGGACTAAATCTTGAGTGACTTGACCAGGTCATTCTCTTTAGTCCTGCAGTCAGTCCTATTGAACCGTCTTATGGTGAGCAGGCAGGCGATATGGATTGCTAGCAGTCCTATTGCACCATCTTCTGCCGAGCAGCCATGAGATGTGGATGGCATGCAGTCCTTCTGCACCGTCTGCTGCCAGCCAAAGATGTAAAAGATAGATGGAGTGGATCAAAACAAGAAATAGACCAGATTTGTTTTGTACTCATTTGCTTCTCCCCTCCCCTGTCTAGGGGACTCATTCCTCTAGGTCACACTGTAGTCACTCACAGAGAAGGTGCAGCGAGGTAAATCTAGCCATGTATCAATCAGAGGCCAGGCTAACCTCCTTGTTCCAATAAGAAAAATAACTTAGGTGCACCATTTCTTATTGGAACCCTCCGTGAAGTCCTGCCTGAAATACTCCTTGATGTAAAGCCACCCCCTTTGTTGATTTTAGCTCCCTGAAGCCAATCCTGTAAGCCATGTCGTCAGTCACCCCTCCCTCCGTCAGAGCAACAGCAGACAATCGTTCCGCGCCTTTTTTCTGTGAGGACGCAATACCAAGGCAAGCATGGAGGCCGCTCAGCTCACTTTGGCAATTAGGAGCACAGTAAACACCACACGCATTATCCAGCAGTATATGCAGCACCAGAACCTGGCAGAGCGATACCGGGCGAGGAGGCGACATCAGCGCGGTCACATGAGTGATCAGGACATGGACACAGATTTCTCTGAAAGCCTGGGCCCTGCCAATGCATGCATCATAGTGCTAATGGGGCAGGTTCATGCTGTGGAACACCGATTCTGGGCTCGGGAAACAAGCACAGACTGGTGGGACCGCATAGTGTTGCAGGTCTGGGACGATTCTCAGTGTCTGCGAAACTTTCGCATGCGTAAGGGCACTTTCATGGAACTTTGTGACTTGCTTTCCCCTCCCCTGAAGCGCATGAATACCAAGATGAGAGCAGCCCTCACAGTTGAGAAGCGAGTGGTGATAGCCCTGTGGAAGCTTGCAACGCCAGACAGCTACCGGTCAGTTGGGAATCAGTTTGGAGTGGGCAAATCTACTGTTGGGGCTGCTGTGATGCAAGTAGCCCACGCAATCAAAGATCTGCTGATATCAAGGGTAGTGACCCTGGGAAATGTGCAGGTCATAGTGGATGGCTTTGCTGCAATGGGATTCCCTAACTGTGGTGGGGCCATAGACGGAACCCATATCCCTATCTTGGCACCGGAGCACCAAGCCGCCGAGTACATAAACCGCAAGGGGTACTTTTCGATAGTGCTGCAAGCTCTGGTGGATCACAAGGGACATTTCACCAACATCAACGTGGGATGGCTGGGAAAGGTACATGACGCTCGCATCTTCAGGAACTCTGGTCTGTTTCAAAAGCTGTAGGAAGGGACTTTATTCCCAGACCAGAAAATAACTGTTGGGGATGTTGAAATGCCTATATGTATCCTTGGGGACCCAGCCTACCCCTTAATGCCATGGCTCATGAAGCCGTACACAGGCAGCCTGGACAGTAGTCAGGAGCTGTTCAACTACAGGCTGAGCAAGTGCAGAATGGTGGTAGAATGTGCATTTGGACGTTTAAAGGCGCGCTGGCGCAGTTTACTGACTCACTTAGACCTCAGCGAAACCAATATTTCCACTGTTATTACTGCTTGCTGTGTGCTCCACAATATCTGTGAGAGTAAGGGAAAGACGTTTATGGCGGGGTGGGAGGTTGAGGCAAATCGCCTGGCTGCTGGTTACGCGCAGCCAGACACCAGGGCGGTTAGAAGAGCACAGGAGGGCGCGGTACGCATCAGAGAAGCTTTGAAAACCAGTTTCATGACTGGCCAGGCTATGGTGTGAAAGTTCTGTTCGTTTCTCCTTGATGAAACCCCCCACCCCTTGGTTCACTCTACTTCCCTGTAAGCTAACCACCCTCCCCTCCTCCCTTCGATCACTGCTTGCAGAGGCAATAAAGTCATTGTTGCTTCACATTCATGCATTCTTTATTCATTCATCACACAAATAGGGGGATGACTACCAAGGTAGCCCAGGAGGGGTGGTGGAGGAGGGAAGGAAAATGCCACACAGCACTTCAAAAGTTTACAACTTTAAAATTTATTGAATGCCAGCCTTCTTTCTTTGGGGGGCAATCCTCTGTGGCGGAGTGGCTGGTTGGCCGGTGGCCCCCCCACCGCGTTCTTGGGCGTCTGGGTGTGGAGGCTATGGAACTTGGGGAGGAGGGCGGTTGGTTACACAGGGGCTGTAGTGGCAGTCTGTGCTCCAGCTGCCTTTCCTGCAGCTCAACCATACACTGGAGCATATTGGTTTGGTCTTTCAGCAGCCTCTGCATTGAATCCTGCCTCCTCTCATCACGCTGCCGCCACATTTGAGCTTCAGCCCTGTCTTCAGCCCGCCACTTACTCTCTTCAGCCTGCCACCTCTCCTCTTGGTCATTTTGTGCTTTCCTGCACTCTGACATTATTTGCCTCCACGCATTTGTCTGTGCTCTGTCAGTGCGGGAGGACAGCATGAGCTCGGAGAACATTTCATCTCGAGTGCGTTTTTTCTTTCTTTCTAATCTTCAGTAGCCTCTGGGAAGCAGAAGATCCTGTGATCATTGAAACACATGCAGCTGGTGGAGAAAAAAAAAAGGGACAGCGGTATTTAAAAAGACACATTTTATAAAACAGTGGCTACAGTCTTTTAGGGTAAACCTTGCTGTTAACATTACATACATAGCACATGTGCTTTCGTTACAAGGTCGCATTTTGCTTTTCCCTCCACTGCATGGCTACCCCCTCAACACTCCCCCCTCCCCATGGCTAACAGCGGGGAACATTTCTGTTTAGCCACAGGCAAACAGCCCAGCAGGAACGGGCTCCTCTGAGTGTCCCCTGAAGAAAAGCACTCTATTTCAACCAGGTGACCATGAATTATATCTCACTCTCCTGAGGATAACACAGAGAGATAAAGAACGGATGTTGTTTGAACACCAGCAAACATACACTGCAATGCTTTGTTGTACAATGATTCCCGAGTACGTGTTACTGGCCTGGAGTGGTAAAGTGTCCTACCATGAAGGACGCAATAAGGCTGCCCTCCCCAGAAACCTTTTGCAAAGGCTTTGGGAGTACATCCAGGAGAGCCGCGAATGCCAGGGCAAAGTAATCCTTTCACATGCTTGCTTTTAAACCATGTATAGTATTTTAAAAGGTACACTCACCGGAGGTCCCTTCTCCACCTGCCGGGTCCAGGAAGCAGCCTTGGGTGGGTTCAGGGGGTACTGGCTCCAGGTCCAGGGTGAGAAACAGTTCCTGGCTGTCAGGAAAACCGGTTTCTCCGCTTGCTTGCTGTGAGCTATCTACAACCTCATCATCATCATCATCTTCTTTGTCCCCAAAACCTGCTTCCGTGTTGCCTCCATCTCCATTGAAGGAGTCAAACAACACGGCTGGGGTAGTGGTGGCTGAACCCCCTAAAATGGCATGCAGCTCATCATAGAAGCGGCATGTTTGGGGCTCTGACCCGGAGCGGCCATTTGCCTCTCTGGTTTTCTGGTAGGCTTGGCTCAGCTCCTTAAGTTTCACGCGGCACTGCTTCGGGTCCCTGTTATGGCCTCTGTCCTTCATGCCCTGGGAGATTTTGACAAAGGTTTTGGCATTTTGAAAACTGGAACGGAGTTCTGATAGCACGGATTCCTCTCCCCAAACAGCGATCAGATCCCGTACCTCCCATTCGGTCCATGCTGGAGCTCTTTTGCGATTCTGGGACTCCATCATGGTCACCTGTGCTGATGAGCTCTGCATGGTCACCTGCAGCTTTCCACGCTGGCCAAACAGGAAATGAGATTCAAAAGTTCTTGGTTCTTTTCCTGTCTACCTGAAGGTGCATCTGAGTTGAGAGCGCTGTCCAGAGCGGTCACAATGGAGCACTCTGGGATAGCTCCCGGAGGCCAATACCATCGAATTGTGTCCACAGTACCCCAAATTCGACCCAGCAAGGCCGATTTAAGCGCTAATCCACTTAGGGGGTCAGGGGTGGAGTAAGGAAATCGATTTTAAGAGCCCTTTAAGTTGAAATAAAGGGCTTCATCGTGTGGACGGGTACAGGTTTACATCGATTTAACGCTGCTAAATTCTACCTAAAGTCCTAGTGTAGACCAGGGCTTTGTGTCAATTGTAGACATAAGCAACAAAACCAACTTTTGGACCCATGCAGCCTGTAAATACATATGCCCATAAATACATTAGCCCATAGCTAAGGGCTTCAACCCCACCTCTCCCCCCCACCACCTAGCTCCATATACTTTGAAGCACAGTCCCCTATTTAGAAGTGAGGTTTGCTGCCCTTTCGGATCCTGACCCAACTCCCATTTTACAGCCAACGGAAAGGCTGCCATGGATTTCAGTGAGAGTTGCAGCAGGGTCCTTGGTAAATGGTGAAAAGTACACAGAATGAAAGGAGAGTGAAAGTATTTCAAAGTGGAGTAAATTAAGGAAGAACCTAAGACATAGATTCATTGGGGTGTGCCCCAAACCTTAGACCACCCTCTTAGATAACCTCCTGCCACCTTGGTGCACTTAGAAAGATGACAATGATTCATATATCAGGGGGTAGCCATGTTAGTCTGTATCCACAAAAACAACGAGGAGTTTGGTGGCACCTTAAAGATTAACAGATTTCTTTGGGCATAAGCTTTCTTGGGTAAAAAAGCCAACTTCTTCAGATGCATGAGGCCTTTTCCCAAATAAATCTGTTAGTCTTTAAGGTACCACCGGACTCCTCATTGTTTTAATGATTCATATAAATCCTAGGAAAGAAAAAATCTACCATGGGATTATACAGTGACACCTTCCTATTTGTGTAGAGGGATGGAAAGGAAGCCAGGTTAATGGGGGTGTGAGTGAGAAAGCAACAAGAGGGAACTGAGCTCATCTTAAAGGAGTGCAAAAAATACCATAACCAGACAAACACATAGGGGAGAATCAATATATTTGCCAAAAAAGATACCTGCCTACATAGATGTCCTAAATATTTATGTGAAGAAGAGGATGCACTGCAGTTAGTCATGTGAATCAACTTTATCCAATAGGTTCTGTTTAGAGACTGGTTACATAATATATCATTTCAACAGTTTCTGGACCAGTTTAGCTACTCATTAAAGTCACTGCTCGCACCAGAGTGAGCACCTTAAAACTTGCCATTCACTTTGTAGTCCCTTCCGCCATTTTCTCTCCACAACGCTGAAAACGTGTTCACTGTCCTCCAGCCACCACCACCTCTCCTCTTTGTCCTAATGCCTTTCCCTGCCCTTCCTGTACATCCATGTCTTTGCCCTTCCAGAGGGTGCCCCTTTTCTGTGTTGGCAGCCCTTGCAGTGATGTAGTTGCACTGCCTTTCATTTCAGGCTCACTCTATCCCCCTTCCTGCTGTTGGGGACTCATGTTGCTTTGGCAGAAAAAAAATGCTGTAGTTCATCAATCCAAAATCCATGATGATGCACTTGCCTGACAGTGGGGGGTTTGGCTCAAGGTGATTTTGAATATGAGCCTGATTATTACTTTCTTTTGACAGAATAAAAGAACAGCAAGACTTTATGTCCAATATAGATTTCACAAAGTATTTTGACAAAGAGCCAGGCTTTATTAGTTGGCAGTGCACAGGAACGACTTGATTCATAGGGATATGTGGGGTTGTGCTGCCCCATGCTGATACATCTGATGCTCAAAAAGTCGCTGGTGCTAGTGCGCACACGTTTGGGAGTGGGACGTGGAAGGCACTCTGGATCTTTGTATGGCGCAGTGAATATGTCCCCTTCTACCCTGAAAGCAAAGCTACTATTGCAAGGGAGCACTGAATGCTGCCACGAGCACTGGGATCATTCAGTGTGTACTGAATAAACATGGAGGTGCTTCAGGAGAAGTGTTGAGGCCCCACTGTAATTCAGACAGTGCACCTGCAGAATTAGAGGAGGTAGTAAGGAACTAGCAAGTTTTCTCCAGCACAGAGGTGCTTTTTATTGCACTGTGGACCACCTCATGAGAGAGGGAAGCTTGTGAATCTTACCTCCTCCCAGTCACGATCCCTCTGGCAACTACAGCTCCCCTGTGCAGCTTAAGAATACTGCAGGGTTGTTGTTGTTTTTTTGGAGCTCATTCTCCTTCTCCCCAATCTCTCATCTCCCACTGCCCAGAGCACTCCCTCTTCCAACTCCTCAGCTACTTCTCTCTGACTTTTCCCTTTCATCAACCTCCGAGCTGCTCAAAGCCCTTCCCAGGCCCCTAAATCATCTGCCTGTCCAATGTCCCTAAAAATTAGCTCTATTTTTCTCCCTCTTTCTCTGCTCCTCCAGTTCAACAACTCAGGACTCATGCTGACGTACTTGGTTCTGAGGGCTTGCACCAGGTGCATACAGATCCCATTTGGCTACAAGGCAAGCAGTAAGATGGACTGCACTCTGTGCAGTTTCCTTGGCAGTCCCTTCCCTGAGTCATCTCTTCCTGATTTTATACCTCCACCGATGATGCTGATGTTTTTATGCTGCGACTAGGTACTCAGGGCTTGTCTACCCTGCCCTGCAGATTGGACTAGGGGGTTGTGAATAGCAGTGTGCATCAAAACGTGCTGATTTGTAACTTCCCCGGTGTGGATGCTGCAGGCACAAGCTAAAAGGTTCCTAATTCCTATTAATATAATCCTCTTTCAACAGGATTACATCAATGTGAACTAGGAACTTTTAGTTCATGCCCATAGCCTGCCTCTGTGCATGTGCGTTCATTTCTGGGACCTCAGTCAGTCTGAGATGAAGCAGGTGAAGAAATATCAGTATCCCCATTTTACAGAGGGGAAACTGAGACACAGATGTGTTGAGTCACTTCCCCACAGGGACAGAAGGAGCTACTGTCAGAACAAGAGCTTGAGGAAAAAAAGATTCCAGTTACAATAGAGATACAGATGTTAAAGAGGGAAAACCTGTTAATTCATCCAGTCCATCTCCCTGCAAATGCAGGATTGTTCCCCACAGTATGGTTTCTAGTGTTTTGTCCGGTCATGTTTTAAAAATCCCTGGGAATGAAGGTCCTATCACTTCATCCTGTTACCGGTGAGTTCTGTCTCAAATCATGCCTTTATGTGTCCATCTGCTTGACTAAGCATAGGCAAGAGGGTTTACCAGCCTAAGCCTCCAGTTTGAAATGTCTGGCCTGCCTAGAGCCATGGGTTTGCATCCCTGAAGGGCTGACTCAACCCTTCATCCTTCCAAGGGAGCTTAATTGAGTCCTATGCAGTTTATTCTGTACGACTCTCTCATGTGACCTAAGAACCAAGGTTTTGTCTGCTCAATACATAGCAATAGCACTGATTGGGGGAAATCTGTCCTCCCGACAACATTGAGCAGGTTGGTGTATGTCACCTGGCTGCTACCCTCCACCCCAGGTGACTGTTTCATTAATGATGCATATATATAGCATATAATTTGGAGGAACCTCTGTGATCTGCTGTGATAAAAGGCTATGTTGAAATGTAAAAAATATCATTAGAAGTCTGAAATTTCATCTAGATGGGGTCAGAATCTCAGCAGAGAACAGAAGCCTGAAGATCATTTGTCCATTCATCATTTTGGGTAGTAGTTAGGGTGCCATTGCTATAACCCTCACTGAACTTAAACCTACTAAAACCCGGAGTAAAACAAAACCATAGAGCTTTGAAGGAGGAGGTCAAACTACAAGGTGGAGATGGTGTCTGAGAGAGCTGATTGCTGCACACACAAGCCCATGCTTCCCTTGAAGTTCCAGTGTCCAAGATCTCTTCTCCATTTTCCAGTTTTGTAGATCATCTGAATCTCCTCTAGCAACAACAGTTGGCCTAACTCAAAGCAGCAGCTGGTAGGTCCAGCAACAGCCTTCTGTTGCCTGTGGCTTCAAATATACTGGAAGCCCTTATGAAGCATTTTTTGAAGTTTCAGAATGTGTATGGATCCAACCATAAGACATGTTTTTCATCCATAAACTATCAGATTATGAATGGTAGCACTGCTTATATTGAATCTGAATCATTATTGGCTACACCTTAAGGAAAGAATATGATTGGCCGCATAGCTGTGTCATGATAGGGAATATCATCAGTGTTTAGGTCAGAAGATTGAGTCAGGACTCATAGGATCTGTTGCTGGCTTTTTCTTTGACTGGTTCTGTGGTATCCGACAAGCCACTTAACCTCTTGGTCCTTTAGTTTGCCCATTATTAATCTGAAAGTAATAGGACCTGCCTTTTGGGGATATTAGATCTTAATTAATATTTCTAAAATACTTTGAGAGCCTCATGTGTAAATTCTATATGTATGTAAGTGCTAATTTGTTGTCATTATTGTGGTATACCATCACACCAGTCAGTCATGGTGTACATCAGGTCAACACATGCATGTGCACAATTAGGGCTATATTTTCAGTGTTATATAGTGTTGCTCAGTACCTGTTAATTCTAAGGGCTTTACTATTCAAAACCCAGCCTCCAATAGTGCCTGTGCGTGTCTACGTGGCCACTTAGGTGCACTAATACTGTACATATTACCGAAAGATGCTAATACTTTGCCTGTACAACTGTTAGTGCTCTAAGATTCATGCCCAGATGTGTGTATGTCCAAGCTTTCCATTCACCAGTGGAGATTGGTTTGAGTCCCCCACATATATGACATTACCCATTCTGTACACAAAGAAGTCACAGTCCACTCTTTCCCACAGAGGATAATTTTTTTAATATCCTGCAAAACCTTGACACATTGCAACATTCATGCCTGTAGAGTCCCGGGTCGCAAAAGCATAACTTGATCTGATGATAGTGAGGCTCTTTGGCACTATGGGTAAAGTTAATCATGAGGTACAATCTTGGCATCATTGAAGTCCATACGAATTTTGCCATTGACTTCAGTAGGGCTAAGATTGCATCCAGGATAAATGGATCATGGTGATACATCTTTATTGGATCTTTTAGAAATATAGGTTGAGGTTTCCAAAAGAACTTTAGTGAATTAAGTCCCCAGCTCCCATTGAATTTCAATGGAAGTCATCCGCCTTATCTGCCAGAGGCTCCTTTGGAAGTCTCAGGCTTATGCTTTAGTCACATGAAATGCAATGGCTCCAGTTCGGTTTTATGGGTGTGAGTGAATAGTAAAAAATAATTTGAATGATGCATTACAGAACCTGCCTAAAATTCATATTATGCATTTATGCAATACACCTTAATGGCTTTTTTGGAGTCGTTATGGTGTATTTTGTCAATATATATTAAGATTACTATGATAGCATATTGCCTTTATGGTAAAAGTATGCAAATTAACATAGAAATCTGTAGAACTTTGCATATCTTCATAATAATTTAATAGAAACAAGCCAAAATTTATAAAATTATGTGTGCATTTTTGCGCGTGCAATTCTAAAGCTCAGAGTAGGCTGTGTCATGGACTACCAATTTATATGGCTCAAAAATGCACATTGTGAATTTGAATGCACATCTATTTGAAGATGGGCATGCAAAAGGGCCAAGTTCACATGATTGTCTGGGCATCTGCATGCCAATTTAAGCACAAAACAACGTTTAATGGACAAATTGGCCCATAAAGGGTTTTTTAATGGAAATATTGAGAAACCCTTAACTGTAGTGGGGCTGTCAGGCACCGTATCAATAACCCATACTTTGGAAGACAACCTTGAAAATGAAATACTCAAGAATTCTGTGGTACTTCTAACAAAAAATTGGTAGCATTTTAGATGGGGGAGGGGAAACAAAGCCATGAAGTGAAAGTTCATTTTGCATTCAGTTTTTTTATTATTGCTATCTGTTCTCCATGCCGAAATGCCTGTTTACTTGCAAAGGACAGTTTTTTCTTTCCATAATGAATCATAGTAACACTTAAATTAAGCACAGTAAAAGAATGGTTAATGTCATAACACGCTGACAATTTAACCTGGCCAATATTTTTATTGCCTTGTACAATAAACCTAACAGAGCACAACTTGCTTTTTGACTAGTGGAAAATCAGTTATGAACCGCCAGGGAATGACCAATTTTTCAAATGCAGCCATTCAGTCACACTATAGCCACTAATACTTTTTTTTCCTGTACACTATTGCTGTTATAATCTTTGGAGGATATTTTATCACAGCAATAACCTCCTCAAAATCAGTCTTTACTGCAGTTAATGACTGGACAGCTGGAGCATTAACTGGCCTTGGCGTTGCCTCTAGCCATTAACTAACAAACCAGTTGTTATCTGCAGGTAACAACCAATTTCTCGTGGAATTTTCTTGATAAAGTGTCTCACTGGATGAAATTCCCCCCTCCCCCCGCCTCTTTTTCCTTATCTAAGATTTAGCAAATGCAAGAAAATACATAGAACGAGAATGGCAAAGAAGCAGCTGTAAGTAAAAGCCTAGTGAAAGAAGATAAACCAAACCCGAAATTCCCTACGATAGATTTTGAGTGCTTGATCCTGACAAAATTTTTGTAACATTCATAAGATTCCCCTGTTCTGTCTTGGCCATTTAGGGGTGCAGTGCATTGTACTGAATCCAGGAATGGACTTAAGGGGCTGTGTTGTTGAGTACCTGCAAGAAAAAGTTCCCATCAGTACAGCATAGAACATCCTTTCACACAGCCTAGAGATTGCAACAGATGTGGAGCCAAAAATCGGAATCATGGCAGCTACCGGGAAAATGGGGAAAATTTTAAATGGGAAAAACCCCAACGAACACTGAATTGAGAGGTGAATTTGAATTTGTAAATCTTATGTTTATTAAATTTTTTTTTGAGACCCCTCATAACACTGTAGCATTTTAAGTTTGCAATTTGGTTATGAAATGTTACTCTCTATTACTTTGCTCATTATTTTAAAGATAATGTTAGCAAGTTTGGACTATAGCATCAATGCTTTAACAATGATGTTAAATCAAAACTTCATTGCATTGTTAATAGTAACAGCTAGAAAGAGTAAAACATATGTGCAAAATGTATATAAAAAGCCGAGCTCCATGACATATACAAAGATGTTTTTAAATTGTTAATAGGTCTAATAATGGTTAATTCTTTTACCTTTACCTCTTCTTTAATGCCTTGTCTGCTCCTAGCTTTTAACTTGTGCCTTAGCTGTTAACATAGCTTTTCCTTTACAACTTTAAATATAAAGTATGAATATAGTAAAAACAGTTATAGTAAAAACAGATATGGAGACGCAGTGTTATAGTAACAAGAGCGGCCTACACAAAGAGAATCTGTCTGAATGAGGATCCTGCAACTGCATTAGTGTTTACAAAGGTAAAGTAAGAGTCCTAAAATCAAGGGATAAAATCCTGGCCCCACTCACGTCAATGGGAGTTTGAAGCAATAGTAAAACTCCCATTAACTTCAGTGGAGCCAGGATTATGAGCAAATACTCTCCAGCAACCACACATCACACAACAAAAACACTAACCCAGGAACCTATCCTTGCAACAAAGCCCGATGCCAACTCTGTCCACATATTTATTCAAGTGACACCATCATAGGACCTAATCACATTAGCCACACCATCAGGGGCTCGTTCACTTGCACATCTACCAATGTGATATAAGCCATCATGTGCCAGCAATGCCCCTCTGCCATGTATATTGGTCAAACTGGACAGTCTCTACGCAAAAGAATAAATGGACACAAATCTGACATCAGGAAGCATAACATTCAAAAACCGGAAGGAGAACACTTCAACCTCTCTGGCCACTCAGTAAAAGACTTAAGGGTGGCAATTTTGCAACAGAAAAGCTTCAAAAACAGACTCCAAGGAGAAACTGCTGAGCTTGAATTAATATGCAAACTAGATACCATTAACTTGGGTTTGAATAGAGACTGGGAGTGGCTGGGTCTTTAAACATATTGAATCTATTTCCCCATGTTAAGTATCCTCACACCTTCTTGTCAACTGTCTAAATGAGCCATCTTGATTATCACTACAAATTTTTTTTTCTCCTGCTGATAATAGCTCATCTTAATTAATTAGCCTCTTACAGTTTGTATGGCAACTTCCACCTTCTCTGTATGTTTATATATATATATATATCTTCTTACTCTATGTTCCATTCTATGCATCCGAAGAAGTGGGCTGTAGCCCACGAAAGCTTATGCTCTAATAAATTTGTTAGTCTCTAAGGTGCCACAAGTACTCCTGTTCTTTTTGAGGATTATACCCATGATGCCAAATCCTCATGGAAATGACCCCATACACTTTGAGTATTTGTGAGTAAGGTGACCAGGATTTGGCTCTTAGTGTGGGTTGCTGTAGTCTTACATGTGACTCTCTTACAAGATGGGGGCAAAGCAAACAAACAAAAAAATTAAGAAGCTGAAATAAGAGTTCAAAGCAAGCAGAGAAAGCCAATATTTTATATTTTTATATTTTTAATTTAGTTTTAATTTGAAAGGCTGAGGGATACATGATGATAGAGATTTTACTCCTGTATTTAAAATCATTGCATATTGTGTACAAAGTTCAATTAGTTGCTTTTCTCTTTGGGGTGTGTGTGTGTGTGTGTGTGTATTTATATATAATATAAAAGCAGAGTTTTTTATATATATATATATATATATAACTCTGCTTAATGCTGTCGGAGGTTTCATTTGTCCATTGATCTGAGAATAGATCCCTTTCATTGCATATGTACTTAATCCCAGTATTATTTGTGATTCAAGCATTTCTAACAATTTAAAGTGTTTCAATGATTTTTTAAAATCATTATTAATTTCATAAATCTGGCCCTTTAATCTCTCCCAAATTATTGAAAACGTAAGGTATTCTAAACATTTCTGATCTTTCTACAGTGCTTTGGCCCTATAAAGCTAATCTTTTCCAAATTTAAGCACTTAAATTTGAAGTACTCCAATAAATTTAAATTGGCATATTCTGTGCATATCAATTTAGAATTATTAGAGCATTAGTGCCTAGGAGTGGTGGCTGAGGGCATGCAAACCAGTTCATACATTTATTTTTAATGACTTTTTATTGATTCTGTGCTTCTAACACTTGATACCCTTAGGTTGTCTCTTATATATAGCTAACAGATTTGTGATACATGAAGTTTTGAAGGCTGTCTTTTCCCCACTTATGCCTTGTCTTTTCCCTTATGGCCTATTATTATTTCCTATAGCTTAGATCTGTAAACAAATAAAGTCCTTTCATTGCTTTGAAAAAATGATGATAGTGAAAATAACATTATGTGACTCATCATATTTGTCTAGCATCAGAACATATGAAAAGTTTAACCTCAGATCCTGAAGGATTATTCCTCCCACCAATATATGTGTGCGACTCCCATCAACATTAATGGAAACTGTGTGCACACATTGACAGGAGAAATCTCACTCCTAATTTGTATGGCCAACATTTCCTACATTTCATGAACTCCAATGTACAAATTTTGCTTTAACTCTTTCGCATCTTGAAGATTAGTTGTTTGTAATATTAAATGCACATGTCCCTGCTGTATTTCAAAGGCTACTTTATATTTATTAATATGTTGATATAGACCAATTAACAGATATTTTTCATGCAGTCTGTGTCTACTAATAATTATGTAGCAAACAGATACCAAAATGTCACTGTGGCTGTCATCATCCATTGGACAGGGAGGAGAAAGTCTTGGGACAACGTATGACATAGGTAGGATATTTTAGACAGTAGATTTACACTTGGGTGTTTTAAAAATATTGAATAGTTCACATCTAATTGGTGCAGTGTTCAGGCTTTGAGGATGCAAAGAGTTAGATTAAACCAGATAACTGGCAGATTCCCCAAATAACAGGGATTCTTTTCAAAAGTGCCTATAGATGGTTAACAGGAAGAGTTGAAAAGAGGAATTTTACCTGTAAGAGAGATTCTTATGTTATGAATATCATCAAAAGCTCTTCAGGACTTTGTCCTGTTGTCTGATCGCTGTATTTTGGCCTTTTTCAAGGGCTGATGGTTCCAAACCTATTGCCTAGTGAACCAAATGCATTACAAACAGCGCCATGATAATTAGGTCTAGGTAACACCCTTGTTTGAATGCCTCTGCAGAGAGTCCAGTGATTGAACTGACATGGAGCCAGGCACCTGAAGTGCTCCTTCCTAGTCATAGCTGAGGCATGTGGCAGCTTGAGAAAGATTGCTCTGTCACTACCTCTGCTGTGTAAAATAGAGAATGTCAGTTTCTAGCCCTGGCAATCCAACATCTTCTCTGTGCAATCAAGTTGTTAGAAGACATATTTCATTTAAACTATTTTTCTCCATTTAATGAAGGATCTCTGTCTGAGCTATGTTGTGCTCTAGTCAAAAGAACCACAGTACAAAAACATATGTTGGGCAGGAAAAATACTGAGTGGAGAATAACAAAGGAATTCCAAATTCACACTTAGGAAACTGCATATCTTGACAATTACCGCTGTTCATCAGCAAGATATTAGCAGCTTTCTGATTCTAATTCAGTCCTATTGAAAAGGGCGGTGGTGTGGGAAGTATGTGAGAGGTATTTTGGCAGTTTTCTGCATGTTGAAAGAACAGCAGAAATGTTCCCAAGTCTTGGCCTTTAATATTTGCAGATCTCTGTGTGCCCAACTAGCTCAGGAACAGGTTCAGCTAAAATAACTGCCAATCTGAACTTTCATCCATCTTTTGAACCAAACTGAACCTATGTGCTTTTTAAGGTTTGGGACTGGTATAATTAATACCTCTTTCTTACTCATCATGTCCTCCCCAGTGCCTTGTGCTGGCAGGATAGTGGACACCTCAGAGCAGATGCCAGTAATGCACCTGGAAACCCTAAATCTTAAACATTCTTGCATCTCTCAGGCATGCTGTGCATTCTGGGACATCACTAGTAGAAAAGGTTGCCAAAATCAAAATGGGAAGTAACAGGCCTACTACTGCCACTGCCAGATGCTGCTGGGGGGTGGGGGGGGAGAGGCAGGATTGGAGCTTGCTGATAGGGGCATGAGTGGAGAATTTCCCCCTAAAAGACAGGCAGAAGAGAGGGAGGAAAGATCTAGTGACTCGCCACAAAGGTTTCTGCAGATGGTGGTGGAGGGCTGCTAAGCTTGCTTTGAAGAGAAAATGGAGGGTTGACACCTTACAACAAAGATAGAGTGCAGGAAGGGAAAACTACATTTGAGTGCTTCTTGGAAGAGTTAAATAAGCATTTTCTGGTGCTTAGCTGAACTGAACCTCATGATGTTCACTTATTAATATCCTGCAGTTCTATGCTACTGCCAAGGATGGTAAACTTTTAGCTAAGTATCTACATGTATAGTTTTCTCCTTTCCCATGTTTGTGTTTGCCACGTGTCTTTTAATGGTTGTTCGGTTCAGAATGAGCTTTACATTTTTTTCCTTCACTGGAAGAAACTCAGAGCAGCTCTGCACTACACTCGTGCTTTTTTCTTTTTGGGCCTGATCCATAACTCATGAAAGCCAGTGGGAGTTTTTCAGTTGACTTCACTAGGCTTTGAATCACACCCTATAACAGAAAAATAGTATTTAGTAGAAGCTGGAAGATCTGAACTTCTAAATCAGCATAGATTATGGTGCTCAGAATGTAATATCTGATTAATAATTATGTCCATAACCCAAAATCTAAAATGGCCTAACAAATAGGTGAAACAATGTTTTTGTGTAACCAATTTCCATTGTTTTCTGTTTTCTCACCCATGATGCTGTGAAACAGTTAGATACAACATTGATAATATTTTACTTGTCACAGATGAGAAACTACATATCGGGATCAGTTTAATTCATTCATTAGTTTATGGACACTGAAGTCCTCCAAGGAGTGTCACAAATTCCCTTGATGTCCCTGAGTGCTAGATTTAGCATTTGGATCTTTGATTTAGATGAAAGATGTGTAAAAACTTGTACTGTCAGACAACTCCCTATGGGCTATACATCTATGTTAGCTTTTACGTAATAGTTATTCCAATCAAGGTTTGGCAGTAATTTAGACTCTCTAAAAGCCTGATCCTATAACATGCTGAGTACCTCCTGCAAGGTGCACAATCTCTTTTTAGAGAATAGCAGATCAACAGTCCAACCCCTTAGATACTGTGCATCTTGGAGATATACACGTTTTTATCTGAGGACAGAATTCAGCACACTTCTGGATTGGAGACTCTGGATATTGTCTGAGGTTGGATATTCTTTGCACATATCTATCATGAGTATTTTCTAGAGCTCTGGGAGATTACTGAAAACAAAAATGTTCTATGAATATGATTGAATTTTTAAACAAATTTTACTTTGACTGTTCTGGTGCCTCGTGTTCACTTTCCATAAACTTTCAAGAAAATGAGATTTCTGGCAGTCATCTTTGGAGTATTTGTGTATTTTAAAAGAATATCATAGAATATTAATGGCAAAAATATTTTAAATTTGTAAGTGCTATTACCTGCATTGGGAGCCAATTTTGAGACTTATTCTCTACCACTCAGGGAACTATAACATACTGTACCATGTGACCTATGTGTCCAATCAAAACTAATCTGCATAGTTTAAATTTAGACATTATGACAAGTTAAAGGGGTAAGTAAATATGTACAATAAATCACTCTTAGCCAATTTACTTGGCTAATTCAGACACTGGCTTTTTGTTTTAACTCATTAAAGCTTTTATTGTTGTATTTACTTATGTATGCTAAAGATATAAGGAATATTATAATATTTTAATTTCCACTTTTCTTTTACAAAGTATTTCCTTTTCTTAATTCAGAATATGAAAATACATTCTATATTTTAAAAATGAAACACCCTAATTTCACTAGTTCCTCAATAATATTAATATTTTGTTTTTGATTAATATTATTTTGATTTGTCATGTGTTTTTCTTTGAACTTTTTATACATGACAAATCAATTTTTTAAAAATAATTTAGTATATTATAGTATTGAAATTATATTTCACACCACTCATTCTGTTCTATGGCACCATTTTGTTTTCAGCCAAGACCTTTCCTTCAAAAGTCCTAACCCAAAACTTATAGAATTCAGTGGAATGATTCCCATTGACTTTGATGGGTTTTGGAATAGACTCAAGGGGTATGTCTACACTGCCATAAAAGAACTGTGGCAGTGAGTCTGAGTCCAAGTCAACCGACTTGGGCTCATGGGGCTTGAAATAGCAGTATAGATGTTTGGGATCAGGCTGGAGCCCAGGCTCTGAAACCCTGCGAGGGGGGAGAGTCTCAGAGCCTGGGGCCCAGCCCAAGCCTGAATGTCTGCACTGCTACTTTTAGCCCCACGGGATGACCCCTTCGAGTCTGAGGCAGTTGACCTGGGCTCCGAGACTCGCTGCTGTTGGTTTCTTACTGTAGACATACCCAAGGATGAAATTCTGGCCCCAATGGGGTCAATGCCTAAAGAACTCCTGTATTAGTTTGAACTAAGTGTATAGCTATGCAGTAATAAGATTATTTTGTTAATTTTCAAATTCAGCTTCCTTAGGTTAGGAGCAAGTTCCTGAGATTCTGGACCATGCAGTTGAAATATAAGAGACCATTTTAGTAGGATATAGTTCTCCATATTATATGACATTTGAGAGTACACTTATTTGCCACTTTGATTATATCATCATTATCAAGGACTCATGTTTCTAATTTTTTCTTCAAGCTCTTGAATTGTTAATGTTAACTCCTACTGAACCCAACTTTGTTTTCTATCCCAGAAGTAACATTCTGAACTTGTAGAAATATGTCACTCCTGGAAAACAGGTTTGCAAGTCATAATAAAGTGCAGCTCAGCAAGAAATGATGAGAAAGCATTAAAGACTTCTGGTAAATACTCTTATCATATATTTATCTTGATATTTCCTAGACATAGAAGTGTAGATTTCTATATAAATAATTATTACATTGATTTTAAGTTTTTCAATTCACCAGCAGCTGTTTTGTCATCTTCATTTTCTTTCTTTTCTCTTATACCTGACACTGTTAAAATGAATTTGGAACAACATGGACTTATCTTCTATTATACACCAGCCAGAG
The DNA here is from genome assembly GCF_965140285.1 of Lepidochelys kempii. NCBI lineage: Eukaryota > Metazoa > Chordata > Testudines > Cheloniidae > Lepidochelys > Lepidochelys kempii. The sequence continues at coordinate 21,604,659 of NC_136391.1, forward strand.
CTTTCTTAGTCTATGCTGTTCACTTGATCATTCCTAACATTCTGGCCAATTATGCATACAGACTGACATGCAAGACTCTCGTTACTTAAAAAAAAAACTTTAATATGAAATAACAGTAACAGATACTAAATATCATGTGCGCTACAAGCTGCTTTAAAATGCATTTTTGATATATAACTGCATTCAGTGATAAATAGCATCATTTAAAACAAATTGTTAGCTATTGTGCCTCTGATTAGCTATGGTGGGAAATTAGTCATTCCCTTGTATTAACTACGGCGTTTCCACCAATCACTATGAAGCATGCCAACTTTGTTTAGCCTGTGCCCTTGTGCAATGATGAACAAGTAATGCATAAAACAAACCCTCCTACCTAATCAAACATTCCATGGAGATTTGAAAACAGAAACAAAGAATAAATGTGTTCTTAGATTATGATGGTGCAGTAAAGTGAAATAAAGTGTGATATGTACATGTAAACTAAAGACACATGATGTGAATAAAAATATTAAAAATAACAATTTGTTTGAATTATTAACCCCGCCCCCCCAAAAAAATGTATGTCTTTACACAATACAGGACAATTTGAAAGATATATTTCTTTAGAATAAACAGGGTCAGGAAAGATCTGTCATACAGAAAGAACAATACTGGTTTTTTCATTGATTTGTATTCTAGCTTTTTTCAAATGCGCGCTCTCTCTCTCTCTCTCTCTCTCTCTCTCTCTCTGTGAAATACCATCACAGTTGTAATTGGATGAGGCACCTGAGCTGAAACTTTTCTGGCATAAGATAGAGGATGTCTTGCCATGGAGTCTCTGTAGGTTCCTTAGTCTTTGGCACAATCTTCACCCCTTTGGTCCATAACAATCCAAGTTTTGTTAACTTTCATACTATGCTGCAAGGCCTGTCTTTTCTCCCTTGCTCACAAGGAGATGTGTGTTCTGTAGGGCTGATGTGGAGAAGTGTGCATAGGATTCTGGTGGAGTCTGTGAAAGGATTTAAATTTAATTTGGTCATATCTGTGTTGTTGCTGCATTATTTGATCTTGAGATAATTGATGGATCTGTTTGTTGGTCTATTTTTTCAAAGATTGTCAACTGTTCCTGTCTAGTGGTTAAATGCAGATTGATAAATTTTCTTAAAAAGTTTGTTAACCAGATAACCGCATCACCTTTAAATTTCCAAAGCAGTGATTAGTTTTCATTTGAAGGGGTTAGTCTAGACTAAAAGAAAAGGAGTACTTGTGGCACCTTAGAGACTAACCAATTTATTTGAGCATGAGCTTTCGTGAGCTACAGCTCACTTCATCGGATGTAGCTCATGAAAGCTCATGCTCAGATAAATTGGTTAGTCTCTAAGGTGCCACAAGTACTCCTTTTCTTTTTGCGAATACAGACTAACATGGCTGTTACTCTGAAACCTGTCATTAGTCTAGACTAACATCAGTGTAACTGCAAGTAGAACCTAGCCTAGTAGGCCATATTCTCAAATAGTATTGTTATGAGCTGAATGTAACCTTGTTATAGATTAAGTTAAAACCTCATTCAAACTGATGAGCCCTTTGTTTAAGATCGCGGTAAGAAATACTTCTGGGGGTACCAACACCTAAAACAAAGCCTACTAGTGTCTGCCCTGAAACTAGCACCATGTGCATTGGGCTCCGCTGGATATTGTGACTCTGTGTGTGCGTGCATGTATGAACACATAGAAACTGAGAACAGACAAGAACAGAGAGAGGCAGAGGTAAAAAGCAAGAAAGCCTTGGGAAGAGTTAGAGAGAGACCTTTTGGGTTGGTTGGCTAAAGAGGGTTGGGGGTGAGAGCTAAGAAATTGCTTCTTTTGTTCTTGGTTCCTCCTGTGTTCGGAGAAGCCGTATTTTGTAGATTTCTTGTTAAAAAGAATTTCTATTTCCAACTGGAATATCCCCAGGTCTCAACATTTGATTAGCTGCTCGGGGGTTGGAAAAGGACAATCTATTCAGAGGTATATATCTCACAGGAGAGCTGATTGACCCAAAACAAAAGTGACTTAGAGGCTTTTGCAGAAAATAATTGGAAGATTAATTTTTAACCAACTTTATACCTGTGTAATTGGTGTTGTTCAGATTTGTCAGAGCATCAGGTATGTAAGTGGGGGAAGGGGGTGCCATTCTTTTAAAAAGGACCATGGCTTGGCAATATCAGTTGTTATAGGAATTCTTAACTTCTAAAAAGATGTAAGGGGGCCCATACCTGGCCTGTGTAACTAAAAGTAGCCCTTGACTTTCAAAGAGTTTGCGAGAAGTTTACTCAACATTTTGTGGAGATTACTCCCAGCTGAAACTCCAAGTAAAACTAAAGGGCTGTGGACCTTTACAGCTCAACCTGTCAGTTTAGCTTCATAAAACCCAACCAATCTGAAACCGGTGGCTTTTGTTTTCTAGAACTTTTTTTTGTTTGCTTCCCACCCCTCTCTGAACTGACGTTTTTCCCATTCTCCTCAGCCATTTCTTTCCTTCAGTGCTGGACAGCTAAAGGCCACTCCATGCCCCGCATGGCTCCAGCATGCAGCCATTTCTGTGCTCCTCCTCACTCGCCTCTGCAGATGTTTTCACCTCTGCAGAATCTCAAAGCAGGACATGTCCTTGTTTAGAGGCGTGAAAACAGCATGGACAAAAGTGATCATGCCTTGTGGCATGGTTTAGGCTCCTCCAGTCTGTAATTAAGTCTAAAGGGACACTCAGAAGTAATATAAGTTCAAACTTGGATCCATCTTAAAAATGAACTTCAAAGAGAAAAAAAAATAGGGCCCTAATGCTGCAATCATTTATGAATGTGAGTAATTTCCCATGAATTCAATGGGACCATTCACATGTGGAGTTGTTAATATGTTTGAGCTCAAAGCTTAGGCTGGCATTTTATTTTGCTACTTTACAATGTATACAGAAAAGTCCTGAATGTTCTTCTTTATCCCGGTTATCTCCCTTCCACCTTTACTCACCACTTGACTTTTACCTTTGAAATATCAGGAATGTCCAGCCTTCACTTCCCCTGTTAATTGGATGAGAGATGTGGATCGGAATGGTGGTGATGAAACCTCAGCAAAGAGATTTTTTTTCTCCCTCGTCTTATAGTTAATTAGGCAAAAACAAAACAAACAAACGAAGAACTTTAAACAGACTGAAGAAAAATCCTTTCCCATTCACTCAAGGGTCATTTCCTTGTGATCTCTGAGAGACAGGAAACTTTCTAGTTCACCTGTGGTCCATAGAGTCTTCAGGGGAGACAAGACAATCTAAAGTAAAATAAATATAGGGTTGGGATTTTTTTGGCCAATTGGGACAAAGGGCAAACAAACACCTTTCAGTGATCGTAGAGGAGGGATAAAGGGACAAACATTGTTGTTTTTCTTTGACAATCCTTTAAAATTGCTGAAAACCTGCTAGGTAATAGCTATATTTTAAACGTTTAGGTGTAAAATTTTGGAAATCAATCTAGCACTGTTTTTGTTTTTAAAAAAACACTGTTTATATAAGATAGATTCGCAAGTAATGTTTTGTGCTCTTGGACTCCTTCTGCTGGCTGTGCAGTAATAGTTAATTAGCAAATGTGTTTGTAGAGCTTGATGTCATGGATGGAGCTATTACTCAAACAAGGAAGTAGATAAAAAGCAACGTTTGTTTCAAACTCCACCAGAAACAAGGAAGGAAAAAAGCTATATGTGAACAGCACTATGGCAGAGGATGAGATTCTTAGGGAGACAACAAGGCTTTATTTTCAGAGCCTTCAAAGAGGTATTAGAAACAAATGAAAGGAGAAATAAATGTTAGTTTATCATTAAAGAAAGTCCCTTTAACCTCTGTTGAACTCGTATTCTGGACTGGTTTAGGAGAGGACAGGAGAGGCACACGTATTCTCTTTGAAGAAGGGCCAGGTGCTGAGGTATAGCAACAAAATTTTGGCAGGAAAATGTCAAAGCAAATCCAACTGTCCAAGAAGGCTGGATTTAAGCAGAACTGAACAAATCTTTGTGTGTACACATACCTCTCAGGTGCTTTGCATTACATAGAGCACTCTCTGTTTCATCCTAGTTTTCAGATATTTGGCTCTGCACTGCCATCACTTTGCACTGATGTGTATTTTTCAAATGTATATTATGAGCAGCCCTGGCCTGTGCCCTCCTCCCTAGAGCCAAAGCAGCAGTCTGTGATATCATGCCTATAGCTCTTTCCGGTGTCGAGTCCTGTTTAAGGAGGTGGTATAGCTCATCCCATCTCGCCACCGTGTTTAACAGAAACCTTGAGAGAGCCACGGGAGTAGAGAAAACGGAAGGTGCAGGGGGAAGAGAGAAAGAAGGGGAGAGTACTCCTTACAGGGACTACACTCACTCACCTCTGGATAGGGCACCTTCTTCTGGGCAGCAGGCTTAAGGCTTTAAGCAAGAGACATGGGGCAGCTGGAACCTTGTGGAGGTTCTCCCGGAGTGTAAGTCAGTACAGATTGAAGAATGTGCAGTGCCTCCTCCTGGGGAAATATTTTGCACACTCTGAGTGTGTTCTCCAGTGAGCCTTACATGGAACTCCAGAGTAACCCATTTATGCTAACAAGAGCAATGCTTGCAGTCTTAGGAGCTGATGCAACAAACCTGTGAACAGTAAAGCACAGAAGCTGGCCAGTTCACTCAGGATGATTTTATTTAGCCTAACCAGGAAAAGAAACTGCAAATAGAAAACTGCAATAAGGATGGCTTAAACAACTTTGTTGCAGGCGGACTAGTATAACCCCCCACAATCTAACCCTTCCCCAATTATCCCCAGGGAATGGTTCCACTTTGGCAAAGATTAACTCCCAAAACATGCTGGCTCCAATTCTGGCCTGCATTCCAGTCCCTTACACCACTCTGCTTGAAATCCGCTGAATCTTCTCATCCAGGAATTCCTTTAATACAGGGGAGTTCCCTAGGTAGTAGTGTTACCACCTATGAAACACAGAAAAACTGGCCACTAACCTCATCCCTTCCAAAAAAAAAAAAATGGCCCTAGTGCTGACTACAGATAGCTCTTACTAAACCATTCAGGGGAACTAATTTACACAATAACAACAACATCACAATATGTGTATTTTTACATTATTTCTCATTTGTCTTTCCTTATGCCAACGTGGCGCAGCAGTCTGGACTATGGGGGAATGAATTCTAGACTGCTCTGATGTGTCCCAAATGGAATCAAATCCAGCAGATTAAATATTTTATCTGGCAAGGCAGTACAAAAACTGGCCAGAGCAGTTAAAAACTAGCCAGGTGGCAGCCCTAGTAGGCAGTATATGGTTAGCATAATGGCACTATACCTTGGCCTTTGCAGGTCTCAGTGTAGGGTGTGCGAACACTTGCTCAGACAGAGAGCTGCACTTAGACTATTCTGGTCTGCTGGATGGTCCCTTGGAGATCCATATGGCCTCTGGGACTACTCTGGTTCACAGCAGGGGCTGGACCAATCCCCAGCAGCACTAGAATCCAAGAGATGCAAAGCTGCCATGCCCCTCTTGACCCCTCTTGAGAGGCATAGTTCAGAACTGGCCCAATTTTGTGTTAGCTTGGACTACTTAGCATCCTTTAAAAAAAAAGAAGTATCTTATGAGCGCAAAGTTTGGCCAGTTTGAGGATGGTGGGGCCTGTTGCCGTGGGCAAAGGACTGTGCACGTCTTCTTTCAAAGTCACATCTCAGTGACCACTGAGGCTCTGTGGAGCCTTCCCAAGTTAACCCATTGTTGAACATTATCCAGATCACTCATGGATTCCTTGCTACTGACTAGGGCAGGGGTCCTGATAGGGGTCTCTTCTTTCTTGGTCTCTGACATTTTCCTTGAAGTCCTCACAATTTAGGAGGGGTAGATAAGTCTGTTTTGTGTGAGAAGCAAATACTGGGGCTTGTAAGAGATTGGCTGAGCCCTCCATTCTGTGTCTGACTTTAATTTGAGGTCCCTTTTCTCCCCTTTCCCTTATGATGACGATGATTTATTATTTGATAAAAGTCCCTGGCTTCTGATTTGCTCAAAAGGCCAGGTTGCCCCTCTCAGATTCCTTTAGCTACTTTCAGAAGAGGAGGATTCTTATTACCCTGGAAATTAGGCTCAAAATCTACTCCAGAAAGCTTTGGGACAGTTTTTGTTCTGCAGTCCCTGTTGCAAGTGGGATTATATTTCCCTGAACACCTTACTCTGTGTAGGGAGAGGCTTGCTGGAAAACTAATGGTAAACCTCTATGTGAGATACATGTACATATTTGGCTTGCTGGACACAGTTGGGATGCCCTACATTTAATGGGGGGGTGTCAATGGGAAAAGGGATGTGTAGGAACAAGGATGGAATAACTGGCCATCTTGTTTAGATCTTTACTATATGAATACAAGTAGCTTGTGGTCTGCCTTGAGCTTTAAATTATCAAGGCCCTGCAAAAGTTTTCTGAGCCTCTGCATACCCACACATTATTTTTGCTCTTTCGGTGTGCCTAGTTTTGGAATCTAAACGCCATCTGGGACAATATACTAGTAACTCCAGTTATTTATCTCTAGATGCTATTGGCAACATTTTCAAACAACAGTACACCCCTCCAAGTGACTTAGGAGCCAGTGCTCCATCTTCAAAAGTGAAAGTCAATGGGACTTGGGTGCCTAAGTCACTTGGATAATTTTGTTCCATAGCTGCTGGCACTTTCTGATACAGCTGCAGATTTGGAAATACTATAAAGTGTCACAGATGGGGACCTGCTCAATAGAGTTTTCTTATTGTGAATGATTATTTATTTCTAGTATCGGAGTGTGTTAAGTACTTTCCAAATGGAAAAGAAGAAACAGTCTTTAAGCGCTCCCTATGTAAAGATGAACAATCTAAATTGGACATAGGCTAGGAGGAAGGGGAACAACATATAAGAAGAGTAGCTATGGTTGATTCCAGGGTTGCTAACAAAAAAAATAATTAATAATAGGATACATAAAGTATTCCCAATACCCCTCAAAAGTGTCATTTTCAGTCAGCAATTCTCTCATGGGTGTTATAGCAGCATTTGAGAGGGATTTAAAAGTAGACGGGATAGTGATCTTGCAGATAAGCTCAGGAAAAGAAGTCCATGCCTGAAGATGGTGTGGAGGAAGACTGTAGATACTTATATGAAACAGTGAACAGGACAAACAAGGTGCGACAACATGAAATGAGACAAGGGCAAACCAGTAGGGAGAAGTGGAGTTATGCAGGGCTGTGAGAAGAAGTGGTAGAGGAAGGGGAGCCAGAGGAGAAAGTAGAAGAGAGGATGACATAGTCGAAACAGGCAAGGAATATGAACTTAGCGTTTCATATGGGCAGAAGGGAAGATGACATGGTGTCATGGAGGCCTGTAAGGAAGAGGTTGAAATAATCAAAATGGAAAACCAAGGACCTCACATGAACTTTAGCAGTAGACTAGAAAGAAATGGACAAAGTTGAGAGAGGTTGAAGAGAAATAAGTGGCAGAAATTGGATACTACCTTGATAAGTGGGACAAGGTGCTTCAGACCCTCAAAAGCTTACTCCTGGGTCTTATCCAAGCTCCAAACAAACTCTGTTTTAAACAGCTCATGAAGAGCTTGGTCTCTTAAGGACACGTTAGGTATGAATTTGCTCCAAAATTATATCTTACCAAAGAATCACTTCAGTTCTGGTACAATGTTAGGTGGAATTTCAGCTATAGCTTTGTCTCTTTCTGGATCTGTACTTTCCTCCTCTTGATCAATCACATTCCCAAAGAATTGTGGTTAGAGAAATATATATATTTTACAATAAACCCATTGAAGTTGAGTTCAGCAGATTCAATTGTCTTCAGAATTTGTGATAATTTAACGCTATGTCCTTCCTGAGACTTTCCATAACTTTCATTCTCTGCTGGCTTTGCCAAATCTTGCTGTGATGCTTGGAAGATTTCTGGGGCACTTGTGATGCCAAAGAGGAGGTAGGGATAGCAATATTGTCTGAATGGCATTATAAACGTCTACTTGGCATTGGAAGCAGAATTTGCTAGGTTCCACTAGCTGATCCAATGAGAATATTATTGCACTAGCTAGCATGGAGATTGTGTCTTCTACTAAGTGAAGAATATACCTTTGCCTCTTTACTGCTTCATTAAGCTCTTCAGGGTCTACATGAGATACAAATGTGCCCATTTTTGTTCATAACAGGCTCCTTAGGAAAACACCATTCTATCAGTCCAGTAATGGGCTCTGGTATAGCATTCATCTGCATCCTCTCCTCGTCTTCCCTCATTTTGGAATGAGTAAGACTATGCTTTGCTGTAAAGGGCACTCCCCCACTATCCCTTTAAATAAGGTCCATAGTGGTTCTCTAAATAGGCCATTTTCATCAAACAACAACTCAACTTCCATTTTTGTCTGTAATTGCCCCTTCTCAAGGCTGTGGTTTGGGATAGGAAGTTACTTGCAGTGGCTTCATGACAAAGGTGTCAAACACACTCCCTGCCTTAGTAGTGGGTACAGGTTTTGCATTGACCCAGGCAATTTATTTGTGCCGTTATGCTAATAAGCACTATCCTCGTCTGCTCCTTGCCTCCGCTCCTTTCTTGTTGGGTGACTTGCATTTTCACTGACTCAGACCGCCATGTAGATTGTGGCACCTGCTTCAGACTTAGCTGAGATGTAAACTCCATGTTTCGGAAAGTTCCTCGTTTAAAGTCCCAGCTACTAGATGATCCCTTATGTGTTTTTCCTTACTGATACCAAAGTCCTAAAGCTGTGCTTTTCCTTATAAAAAGGACCCTTAAAAAGGCCTTTTGTTTTGTTTTCTGTGGGCCTCTGCACCCTTTGTTAAAGTATGCCCATTTGTGTCTTACCTTCCTTTTTTGGAATGAAAGGCTCATCAGACTTTTTAAGCACGATATTGTTATTCTTCTCGCCTTTTATTGAAGGCAAATGACTTATAAATATGCGGGAAGTACTGAATGACCTCTACTTCCCTGCTCTCTGTATTAAGCCTCATTGTGTTTCAGAGTCTCCTAAAGTGCTCCTTCCACTTAAACTTTTCCAAGGGTTTATCAGACTTGTGTCTTGTGGAGGGCTAAGGCTTGGCATTCTCTTTCCTCTTTTTAGTGCTGGTTCAGAATGAGACACCTTCTGACCCCATGTTCTGTGACATAAGTAAAAAATCACAGAAAAAGTCACCGGCCCAAATTCTTGGATGGGGCCAAGCTGCAGGAGTGGCCACCTTTTTTGGCATCCTGATTCTGATTTAGTGGGTCCCTGGCATAAACTGGAGCAGCATCTAAGCCATTCAAACCTATGCCCAGCTGCCCTCAGCCCCAAGGGGTTGTTCTGGTAGTCAGAAATAACTGCAGCATTGCAGTGATTCAGCCACACCCCCTCTTTAGTGGCCACGCCACCTATACAGGGACTGCTGTGATAGAGGTGGCTGAGACCTGCTCCCTGTCTCTATGCTACCCAGTGATTTACCCCTGTGCCAGATGAATTCTCAGGGGTCAGGTCCACTGATTTCATAGACTTTTTTCCTTGGTGGGGTGGTGCAAAGGAGCTCAATGGAGAATTGGGCACAATTTCTTCTAACACTGACAAGAAACTTGTAGAGTAAGAAAAACAGTATAAACCTTTCTCTCTAACCACTGAAGAGTTTTTTTCCCCTAGATCTCCCCTGCCTGACTTCCTACTCCAGATTTAAAGAAACGGCACACTGCCTTATACAGTATATGATAAAAGCCGAAGAGGAGAGTTAAGAAGAGACTATGGAAGCTGGGTTAGTGGAGGTGGAAGTTCTAGAGTTAATAATGGATTAGCATGCTCTGGAGAAGAAAGGCAGGGTGTAAGAGAGGGAAGAATGGACAGCAAGGGAGTGCATCGAATGATTTGGAAAGGGACGGGATGGAATATGGGAGGCTCTACTGGAGCTGAAGAGGTGGTTTGGGAATATTGTGAAACCCTGATTTGGGCAACTCGCCCTGGGCTCATGAAGTGTGGGAGGTGGGGTGGGGCTTGCACGGCAGATATATTTCTGAAGGAAACCTCAACAGGTTCATGTCTCTGAAGCTTCCTAAATGGGGGCTCCCAGACCAGCCCAAGGTGTCTCCCCTGACACCATTGCCTGCCTGAGGTCATCTGCTCTTCTTCTTACTCCTGGGATCCAGAAGGTCTTTAATTGAAACCTTCATCTCTCAGAGTTGAGATGGGCACTCCTCTACTGATTGGTGAACCAGTTCTCTCTCCAACTTAGAGAGACTAGAACCTGTTCTGAGCACATATGTCCCTCTCTGGGAACTTCTACTTTTCCTCTGTCTGCCTTCAATTGGCCACTCCAGAATAGAGAAGAGAAAGAAGAGAAGAAACAAACTAAAGACATATCCATCATTTTGGGGGAGCAGATCTGAGAACCCAATTCTTATTCTTCTTTTGCAGCTCTATGCAGTCCCCCTGTGAGCAACACACATATCCCACAGGGAGGGAGAGAGAACAGCTAGTTGGCTGTCTAAAGTGCCTTTACAGTCAGTCCCTGTTTCACCTGTCTCTACCCTATACACTTGGCTTTGTCTCAAGAAAACTTACTGTGGATATTTCCTGAGTCCCTGTCCCTTTTTTTGGTAGTCTCAACACCTCTGGCCCTTGATTCCTTTGGGTGTCACTCGTCCTCAGTCTCTGAAAAGGCACTACTTCATATAGAATTTGTATACTTAAGCCTTATGTCATAAAAATTGTTAGGTAAAATCTATCACTCATAGTTTAAAAAGAAAAGTATGGCTGGCTCTTCACAAGACTGCTAATAATACTCAGTTGTGATAGGGTTAAAAGGCAACATCCATTTCCCCATTATCTTGCTTAAAAAGTGCCTTTTTAAAAGTCCATATGGCGACTTCCTTTCGACCTGCTTTCCCATCCTCGTCTCTTTGTCAGGGCTGTCACTTATAAAGAATCACTTGACTTACAATAACAAGTTCAAAAGAAGACAGAATATAATCAGTTGATCCACGAAGAATTGAAATAAAGAACACCCCCACTGCTCCAGTTATCATTCCCATAGAGATAGTGATATTATTGATGTGATTGCTATGCTAATTTCTATAGAAAAAACTTGTATTTTGGAATTTTTTCAAAGAGGAATTTCAGACACATCAAACTGGAAAATGCAGAGTGAATTCCTAAACCTTTTTAGTATAGACATGGGAATTTTTTTAACATTGAATAGCTCTGGACAACTATTCATAAACTTCACTTTTAAAATATCAGTTGGGAAAAATAGTTGTTTTTTTCAGTTATTTTAGAAAGTTATTTTACTGCAGTTGTAACAAAAGTCTTACTGTACCTATAGGATTATTAATACACCCTCTATAACTGAAAGAGCCAGGTTAGCACCAAATAATCCAGAAACAGAGGTTGGGGATTATAAATGATGGGTCCATTTAGGTCCAGTGTTTAGGAAGAGCGAATTAATAAATCCCCTTCCTCTGCAATTCCATAGTCTCCTTGGGAATTGCCACAAACGTAAACTTTTTTCCCCCCTTGGACTTCTATTTTAACTAGATGGATTCTGCTTGTGATGTTTTGCTTTTTATGTAGTAAACTGATTTAAAATGTATGCCAGTCATCTTCAGGGAACTCATTTCAGTCAAGATGAAACTAGTCTTACCTGAATCAATGTTCTACGTGTCCCTGTGGCTCGGCATTTTGAATAATCAATTTGTCTCCATCGCTTCTTAATCGTGGGCATCACAATCTTTATTTGTCAGCCCTTTCGGGCCCTGCCTTTTTTGTTATTAACATGCTACTACTGTCACATGCAATCCTTTCTTTAAAACAAGCTGCTCATTGGTGTATTTTGATACTTTTTTATTATTACTAAATCTTTCCCCCCATAATTACACCACAATCATTATATAATCCCATAACAAAGAGTCTATTGAGGCACCATGCTTTTGTCAACTATGGGACACAGAATCCATCATTGCATTATTCAGCTTCCCCCCTCCCCTCTTGCTTTGTAGAAACATAACCTATTTCACCAGTCACATTTGCACCTTGTTTGCCTGGTTGTATATTATTTACTAAATCGTTGCCCTGCGGATAAACCTTGTAAAGTTGCTTTAAAAAAGTTATTTGTTTGATAATTAAGTCCTGAAAACCCATCGTTTAATGATTATTCCGAACCCATAAGGCAGAGAACCTCCATGACGTTTTTCTCTAAGTTTAATTACCGTATGCTAATTTCCTTGCCTACTACGTGATTAATTAAAATCATATTTTCATAATCATTTGGCACTAGTATTGTTTTAGAATTATCATGATCCCCTAAATAGTGTATGTAAATAAAGTCGGCTCTAATGGAAAGAATCAAAATGCAACGCTGAAGACCTTTATGTGTTTGTATGCATGCGATTGGCAACATAACTGGCTTATTTACATTAAATACGCCACAAGGTTACAGTGCAGATCAACGTCACTTTATCGCTGATTACTTCTCTTAAACGCCGGAGCTGTGACTGATGCTCCGGTCCCGGTGTCCACCAAGATTTACCCTGGAGTTTTTAAAGGAAACAGACTTGAAATAGTTTCAGGAGCAGGTAAGAACGACGCTTTTTTTTTTAAAAAAATGATAATCTCTTCGGGCTTGATAAAAAAATTGTTTAGTAAAAGGCAGGAATGCAAGTAAAGACAGGCGAGGGGGGTTGATATATGTCTGAATAACAAGTCTGACAATCAGAATGTGTTCTTAGAGAATAGATAGATTTTAATAAGTGTGTTTACATGAGCTCAAGGTCAAGACCAAGCTGCGCTGTGTTAAATGGTTTCTTAGTTGCTAGACAGAGAGAAAAAATGGACGATCACAGACCATTCTTTGTAGATTATTATATCAAGGGTTCAGCTTTTGGCTCATCAAAGCTAAATGCCGCAAGACCTATCTAGTTGCTGTGAATTATGCCAAGACGACAATGGAGTGCTTTTTTAATGGTACAATGCATTTCACCTACCAGATAGGGGGAGTCCAAGCTGAAAGATGGGAATGTCTTGTGATGTTGGGTGATCAGTATCAATGAACGGGGTTATTCTGAAAAGAGACAGATTAAAATAAAGCACTCTTGACTCGGGATGTGTTGCAAACAGTTAGGAGGGCTAGCCACAGCGGGCAATTGTGACAGCTCCGCGCTCCACTTTTCCCCCTCAGCACAAGAAAATGATCAAGTCAATCATGTGGACATGCTTCATTATTCATTGAACACAATCTTTTACAACGCTTCGTTTACGTGCAGGAGTTTCTTCTACGCGTTGCTTTAAATTGTAAGGTAAGAAAGACAAAGGTAACAAGGGGGGGTTTCAGGCTCCGGGCGGCTCCCAGGAGCGAGGAAAGAGGCTCCAAAGTCAGTTTGGACTATTTTCTTTTATTTCTTTTTAATCATCGCAACGGGGCCTGCGTTTTCCACCGTGATTAAAAAAATACAGTATAATTAAATATCCATAGCCGTGACGTTTGCAAGCAGGGCTGTCAGGGGAAAAGCAGAAAATAATGAAAGGAGCAGAGAAGCCATTGAATGGCGCTATAGAACTTAGCCTGAAGAAAACCCTCCGGTTTCCCCCCTCTTTCTCCTCTCTCCTTTCTTTTAAAACCGTTACTTAAAATAAAAAGAGAGAGACAAGAGTTTGCCTGGTTTTGGATAACGTGGGGTCGGGCAGGAGCAAGTTCGCTCCCTGTCGCCCTGAGAAATCCTGCCGTTAAGTTGCCCAGAAACTTTTTTTTTAAAGGATTGTTGCTGAGTAAACTTTGCTGAAGTGACTTTAAACGTGTTTCCCCCCCGCCCCCTCCTTGCAGGATCCCGGCTACCCGGAGTGTAATTTGTAAACTCCCTCCCTTTTTTTTTTTTAATCAAAGTTAGCTGATGCATAGCATGTGTCAAACTTGTGAGACTCAAGTGCCTAAGAGACCTGCCATTTTGTGCTCTAATCGACCTCTTATGAATAGGAGCCGTGCATAATGCTTTGAGGAACGTTATGACATTCAAGTGTGCACTAAATGTCAGATCAGGTTTAAAACCTGTTAGGAAGGTAAAAGAGCATGCCTGAAAACACCGCAGAAGGAGCAGAGAAGCACCTGTCAGCCACAAATCCAGGGCATTTTTAACGTACAGAAAAAGTAACAGGTTAAAGAGGAAACTTAAATGCCAATTCCATAGGATAAGAGAAGCTACTCGGACATGAACCTTTCCGGGAACTGGCTTATGTCAAGGCACCGGGGTTAACATTTTGGGGGGTGGATGGGTGTGAAGAATAGATGACGGGGGTGGGGAGACTATCCTTAAAAAGCGTTGACATGAAGAGATTGCTACAGTCTCTTCGTTTTTAGCACACTGGGGCGGCACTGATCTTGACTCTCTGCTCTTTTCCTGAGAATGATTTCGCAGGGATGAAGTACTGAGGAGAACAGTCGTAGGCAGGGGGCATAGGAGATGTTTCAAGATTTTAAATAAAACAATATTCTTGGATGAGTAGGAAAGAATCTAGATTTTGAAGGCGCCCATCTGTTGCAGTTTTGCAAATAATGAATATCTATATAAATATGGATATGAAGAAAGGTTGAAAGAAACCGTGATGCTTGCGAACTTAAAAGAAGGGTGCCTTTTTTAAAAGGGTCTGTAGTTCTCTCAAGGAGATTGGATGTAGTACAAGTTTAACTGGGTCCATCCAAAAAAGTTAGTTTTTCGACTCCTATATTATAATTGCAATTAGTCCATGCATAAAATCTGCCTCTCTGCAGAATATTAAGTCCAATTTTAGTACGTTTTATAAATTCCTGTATTGTGGGGAGGGGGTAGAGAAATTGGGGGGGGGGGGAGGGAAAGTATAGAAGGAGAAAGGATTCAGCAGCCTATTTACGGGCATGGATGTTATTGTTTAAGGGTTTTTGTTTGGCGGATATTGTTATGTCTATAATAGTGTCTAGGCGGAGACGTGATTTGTCAGATCCCTTCATTTTCACTTTAGCAGAAAATGAGCTGGGTAAGGGGAGAGTCCTTGCAATCCGAAGGCGCTGAGGCTGCTGTTTGTTATTCCACAGGCATGGACAAACAATGAGAATATAAGACACAGATAACAGGCAGTTCTAGGGGAGCTGGTCTTTGAAAAGCCCCTTCAGAAAGCATGGGTGTACTACCGTATGTGTGCTTTAGCATGGAGTGCACTTTTAGAGCTGTGCATTTCCCCCCCTGTGCAGTTTAAAATAAATCCAACAGGGGCCGTGTTTGCTGAGCTGATTTGACCGGTTGGTACAGATAGCAGTGGCGAGCCTCCCTGCTTATGTGGAAAAAGACTATTTTAAGTGTCATAATTAAGTTTAGAATCCTTGTTTGGGCTCATTCACTGCTCGAAATGGGGAGGACTGGCTGCGTTGAGGTCCTTTCTGCAGGGGATTGGCCCAATGCCTGTGCACGCTCAGTTGGAGAAGAATGTTTTCTTTTCTAGTTTAATATTAGCAACTATATTTTGTTACTTGTTTAAACCGGATTTGATTATTCCCGTGGAGATTCCCCCCGCCCCGTCTATCACTCAAATCTTTGTTCATTGTTCACTGACTGTGGCAGGCTGCTTAAGTGTACAGAGACCGAGGGGGAGGCCCCCTGGCTGGTTTGATGTTGAAATAGTAAACCGGAATGAGGAGGGTGCTGGAAAAGTGGACATTGCAGCTTTAATTAACTTCAAGATGCTTCAACGAGGACCAGAGCATAGTAGTGACGTTGCCTCATAAATCTGTCCAGTGCAGTGTGTTGCATTGAACTATTACAGTATCACCGTCATATTGAATATTCACTACCTATCCAGAGCGGATTTGCATAATTGGACCTTTTTCTTTTTTTTATGAAACTTGTTTGCAAAAACCAAACAAAACACCCAAGTGACAACCGCGGCGATCTGCATGATTATAAAGGGTTCAAATCTATTCGAAAAGTAAGTGACCTGCATAAGTACATCAATAGGTTAAGTGCAAATAAGATGAGAAGTGCTTCTGAAAGCTGTACATTCCCTGTGTGGTCTCTTGGGTTGTTTCTCAATAGCGGGATTTTTTGTAGCCTGAGGGATTTTAGGTTGTCTGTCGACTTTCATAACTTTTCCCCTCATACTTCTTACACAAGGTGAGGCTTTTGTACAGCGTCTGTGTACCTGTAGTGATGGGGGTGAGAAGGGGAAGAGGTTGACAATTTGTGATTCTGGGGATCTGGGGAGTATAGTTACAACTACTGTGGAAGCTAAATATGTACTGCTTTTCCTGTTTCTGATCATTGGACAGTTCATCACTAAATTTCTCCGATTACTCAAAGGTGTGTGTGTGTGTGTGTGTGTACACTTTTTAAAAAACCAGTTAATTAAGCTGTTCCTCTCTAAATTACAGAGTTAGCTAGAGCTAGTGTCTTAATACAGCTCAATCCCCCACTCTTCCATATGGTTCACTAAAGTGAAAATTACTAGCATAATTAGAAATGCCAGAAAACTTAAAGTACATTTATGAATTGTAAGTGACCATCTCTCCTAAACTAGGTGGCTGGTTTAACATTCTCTCCAGTTTTGAGGACAAGGGTTTAAGAGTACTTCTTTAAAAATGTGATCCTTATTTTGGAAATGCTATCAGGATGGAGTTTTAGAATTAGGACATTTAAAAGCTTTACCTCCTAAAAGGGGAGTAGTGACTCAGTCAGTATAGCGCAGTAGAAGTGCTAAGCCTGTTTGTAGTCCAAGTCTTACAGCATTTCTCTTTCCTTCTTGCTGAAGGCTGTTTTAGTTATGATGTCATTCTGATAGTGGAGAGCAAATGTCTCCTGATTCTACCATTAAACGCCTGGCTGACTTGCCTGATAATGATAGCATTGACGTCCTGCTCCTTGACAAATGCAAGCCCTTATGAGCCCTGTGAATTAACTTTTTCCCCACAGATGAGAGCTAGCTTGCTTTAGGACTCATGAATGTAGCAGCACTTCTTTGACAGATTACTTTGAACCCTCTCCATTTCTGCAACAAAAATACTCCCTAAATAATATTTCTATTAGAATACAGTTTGGGCCTGATTTTCAGAAATGCTGAACCTGGAGTTCCTATTGACTTCACACAGAGTTGTGGGAGCTCAGTATCTCTGAAAATGAGGCAACTATGTTCATTAGACAGCTGATCTTTTTTCTTAACTTTGACAATTTGAGGGCTTTCTGATTTGTAGTCGTAACAAGAACAGCTTGAGATGCATATCTTCTTATTATATTATCTATTTTCCTTTTTCTGTTGCACTTGTTTTTTATTCACATTACAATGGATGTACTGTTTGTTGTATTTTACTCTTTCAAAAATCATAAATTAAATGCTTAGAGTTCAAAAAACATTATAAACAGAAAACACTTCCAATTTGGTACAACCACTTAAAATTAGTTTGTAGGAGAATATATCCACTAATGTCTCAGATGTTCAGTAGTAGGGATCTCATTCCAGTTGATTCTTCCTTAAGCAGGAGACACTTACTGATACCTGCTGTTTCTTCAGACCCGTAGATGTGACGTTATGTTTATATTGCTGCAAGTGAATGGGATTTTATGTTGATTTATTTTAAAAAATTGCAAAGTATTTTTAAAGTTTCTTTTCATTTACTGTTCAAATGATGACCGTGAAATTAACATCTGTACTTCTGGAAAAGGTTAGCCCCCATATTACATTTGCAGCAAATTTGTCAAAATATTTCTATTCTAAAGCAATATTTTGCAAAACAGCTCCTGAAGATACAAATTGTTATTACAGAAATGCTGTATTAAAATGATTTCAGTAAATTTGCAGTGACTTTGTCCACTGCACGGAAGAAAAAGGTATTGTTCTACAGTCTTTCCTAAGTTCTGAAAATACTTGAGATCTCTGATGTTCAGCAAGTTGTCCAGCATTGTCTTCACTGAAGACTTATATAATGAAGAGGCTGATTGTTGTATTTTTGTCCATGCTAGAGGCCAATAACCCAACCCATTCCTGATCTGAGAGGAAAGTGAGTAATCTGGAAGTTGCAGCATCAGTACCACTATTTAGCTTGCAGCAGTAAAGGCAGTGCTGAGATCAGAAATTGTGAACTTCAGTACAGAAAGCTGAAACATTAGGTTATTTACCCACCAGGGGAGCCTTAGGTAACCAAGGAAATTTACAGGAGAACAGACCTGTAAAATGCACTAGCCCATTGAAATGGGCTATTCTTATTCCCCATAGTAGCACAAGTTTTCCTAAAGTGTAAGAAAATCAGTATAGGTCATTTTTCCAAATGTTTACTTTTGCTTTAAGTTGGCTGTGAATTGCACAGGTGTCTTCAGAGCGCTTTGAATAAAAAAGGCGTTTACGTGGATTTATATGAACTTTATCAAAAAGAAAAGAGTAAATAGATTTATTTTTCAAGTCTGAATGAGGGCAATTATAGTTCTTTAGCATCTACTGATTTAGCATGTTTTGGGAAAGCATAAGTACATTTAACTCTGTTTCTGAATTTCTCTCAGATTTCTGAATAGTTGAATCTAGTCTCTTCATAATGCTAAAAACAGTATGGTATTTGGAATGTCATTTTTATATTCCTCCACTCAAACTTTGCATCTTCTGTCTCATCCTTCACCTCATCTTTGTGGGGGCATTATGTGCCTATATTGCATAGGTGTAAGCATTGTGGATTAAGGAGAGACGAAAAATATAATATGTATTTCCCCTTTCATATAAATATGAATAAACTTCTCGGCAAGAAAAGACGAAAATCCAAATGATTTCGAACAAAGATTTTCTGGGCACAGATGAAAAAAGGAAAAAGTATGAAATACTGTGAAAGAAAATATACTTATGTAAAAGTAAAATAATTTTGAAACATTTAAGGGGATGATCTTAGGGAATATTATAAAAATGTGTATTTCTAGTTTAAGGTTAGGTGACTGAATGGTGCAGGGAACTGATAATAGAATACAGAACTTTTCACGACTCAGTCACTAGTCAGAGTCTGACCTTGGTCAGAAATGACTGAAAACAGTTATGATCTGATGGATGTTTGGTGACCAAACTGAAATGAATTGGCGGTGTCAGTCCATTTCTTAGCGGATCACAAAAACCACAGCGACTTTGTCACTCTTATTGGCAGGTTCAGCAG
The DNA here is from genome assembly GCF_965140285.1 of Lepidochelys kempii. Taxonomy (NCBI): domain Eukaryota; kingdom Metazoa; phylum Chordata; order Testudines; family Cheloniidae; genus Lepidochelys; species Lepidochelys kempii. The sequence continues at coordinate 21,623,800 of NC_136391.1, forward strand.
TGAAGCTAAACAGTGAATGAACCTGAAGATTTGAAGTACCTTTTCACTCCTAGCAGTGATCCAAATCAGAGATGAAGCACATCGGTAGGGCAATGAGGGGAAATTTGCATTGCCTCTGCCCCAGCTGTACTAGTTCTGTGAATAAACAGAGAAATCCTAGAAGGGAGAACCTCCCATACTCTGAATCTGGCATCTTTCACATGTATTAAAATTCACTTAAAATTTCATGTGCATATTGTGGACTTGCTAGCTAACCAGATGCATGAAAAAAGAATTACGGTAGACTAATTGTAATTAGCCTAGTAATCTGTGCTTTTCATATCTGTGGGATGGGGCCTTGAAATCATTTTAAATTCACTGAATTTTTTTATAGGTCTTAATCTAAATACACTATGTGAGATTGTTTTTAAAGAGCCCGGGTTCATTAGGCCAAGTTGAACTATATTAAAGACAAACAGTTTTGTCATAATACCTCTATGATTTAAACACAAATCAAGAAAACAGAGTTAAAACAGCCACAGCAGCATCGGTATCTGACCCCCCTTGCAGTGTGCACTGCAGCATTTGTCTTGTGTCAGAGTCTCACAACAAAAGGCAGAATAAAATGATTCTTCATAAATAGATTGTCATATTGTTAAAAAAGGTCAACATTACCTGTTGTGGCAGGACTTTTTGATAGAGGAATGTATAGGCTGCAGTGCCTAATAATAACTCTAATAATGGTTCTTAGCACTTGCATGGTATGTTTTAAGTCTTGTTAACAACGAACAAGCATCAAGGCTCAAATTTTCAAAAGTGGCCTCTAATTTCTGGCAATTCAATTTAAGATGCCCAACTTCAGACACTTGGGATTTTCAGAAGAACTGAGCACCACAGATGCAACTGGAATCAATGAGAATTGCAGGTACTCATTACCTCTGAAAATCAGTCACTAGGTGCCAGAAATTGGATGCCTAAAACAGGAGACACCTCTAAATTTTAGAAAATTTAGCCCTACCTCACTGATGGTATTAGCTGATTTTACAGATGGGGAAAACTACAGCAGGGAAGTTAAATTTCTTTACCAAGGCCACAGAATGAGGCAGTAGCTGAAGAGTGATTAGTGCTCAGGAGTTCTGACTCCCAGTCTGGTGTCATTGCTCTACCCTACATTGCCTAGGTGCAATGGGTAAAACTGACATCAATGAGAGTACTGCCATTGACTTCACAGGGATCAGGACTTCACCCAATACTCATGGGCTCAGAGTGCCAGGGTTCTCTTTTCCTTCATAAGTTTGTGTCAGCCTTCATGTAGGTATAGTCACTTCATTACATTTCTTCACTCTGGTAGTGCCCTATGTCCCATAGAACCCTTCCCCCTATTTGGTGTCCTGGAGATGTTCCATTCTAGTCCTTCTGTTTGAGGAGGACTGGAGCCCCACTGAGCTCATCAATACTGCTCCTCAATCAGCTGGAGAGGTTGCTATTGAGTAACATCCCTGCCCACATGGCCCAGGGCTGTATGTATCTTGCCTCTCCAGCAGTCCTGGCCTCTGCTGGTCTGGGGAGCGAGAGACTGAAAATCAGACCTGAGCAAACCGTGCTAAGTTAAGGGGCAGACTTACATTTATTTTTCTAAATGATAGTATCATTTGTATGAACATTATTTTATTTCATTGCTGTGAAGTGGTCTCCATAGATTTGCACTGACATTGTTACCTTCAGCCTTGTCGCTGTAATATCATTTATCACAGACGGTAGAAATAGGTGTATTTATATGTCCAGTTAATCTAAAGTTTAGGAAACTGGGAGTAAATAGGAAACTGAGGCAGAACTGCTTCATGCAAAGAGTAATAAGCATATGGAATAAGTTACAGGAAAGGCAATAGAATTAATAAGTATAAAGGAGTTCAAGAGAAATCTAGGTTTGCTGCTGGAGAAAGAAATTGTGAGAGTTATGGTGAAAATAACAAGGTGGTGCAGATTAAATCTTATATCAGAAAGAGGTGGCATGTTGGGCTGGGTGGCCTTTTTCTTTTCCTAAAATTTCTTAGTCTGGTAGATCTGCATGAACATACAATAGTGAAGTTTTATTTTCATGTACAGCGGTAACAGTGTTTCCATATACTTGCATTGTCGTTTTCATGAAAGCTCTGTTGTGGTACTAAGATGTAAGGCAGTGTGAAACTCAGGGCTCGTCTATACCAAGAGTTTTTGTACCACGGCTTTGCTGATATAGGAATTGAATGGAAATCCCTACTCTAGATCAAGTGTACTGGTTAAGAAGTGACTTATACTGTATAGGTTAGAGCTGCAAATCAATCTCTACACTGATGCCAGGGCATCTACACAAAGGATTTACACTGATGTACCTACATCACTGCAGCTACACTGACAAAATAAACCCCTGTGTAGACAAACCCTCTGTGGTTTTCTTCACAAAGGTCTGTGTGAATATTTTCATTTGTTTCAACCTGTGTGGCTTCTCCTCAGTTTCTCTTTGAATACCGGGTTTGCTCAAACCCTGCATTTTAAAGCTAAACTAATCTTGAAACTGCTGCTTCACATGGTTTTGCATGAAGACCATGTTTAACTGAATATTTCACACAGTTTTGATGCAAAACTACTATTTGGTCTATGTTTGCTGAGAAAATACATAAAGGTTGGCAAAAAATGTGAATCAGTCTGGGATGAATTTCAAGGGCCTGATTTTCTCCCAAAGAAAGCCAAGGGGAAAACTGTCTCTGATTTCTATGGGAGCAGGTTTGGGCCACCAGGTATAACAAAACCGCCAAAGCAGGTGAGTCTGGTATAGTTTCTACTTTCACTATGAACCCTTTGCACAACTCTACTAAGCTGTCTCTTTTAATGTCAAAAGCAGATCTTCTCAGACAAGTGTGCAAGATCATGCTCAAACTAAACTTTTTCCAGTTTCATTGCTTCAAATCTCAGCCCCTTAGAGTTTGAAAAGACAGAGCTTATAGACTCCTCCAAACTGGAATTTATAATTAAAGTGGCTATATTTCACCCTTAATTAATGTGCCCTACTATGTAAGGGTTCTGTTCTTCATTGATTCATTCATATGCTGTAGGAATGTAATTCTTCTTATTGTTAATGGAATCAGTGGGAAGGAGACCCTATAATTTTGGTCCCCTCCTATTAATACCATAACAGGGATAATAGCTAGTAGAATACTTTGTTCTCAACATTACTGTTATTCTTTAAAACTCTTCAATGTATTTTAGGTCTTTTCAAATATTCTTGATTTTTTTAAAGAAAAAGATCATTCATAAGAATATATGTTTTATTCAAGTGCAAAAAGGTACATGCATGTGTATACTGTATATACAATATCTATGTATATCGATCATGCTTTTAGGCAAATGAGCAATAAGGAAAATAACATTTCTAGATTGGGCCTTCATATGATTTTTTATTTGTTTTGTTGCCAGTTGTGTCCTTAGTGTGCAAGGTGCTTTCCAGTCATAAGAGAGAGCATGGTTCCTGCTTCATAAGAATTCACAATATAAAACATGAAATAACATTCCCAGAGATGGAAGGTGCAATATACAAATGAAATACAAAAGCCACATGTTGAAGGGCCACAGTGGTAATATAAATAATTTGTAACCCAGTGTGGATTTTTGTGGCTGTCACATCATTTGATATATTATGTGTTTGAGCTAAGCTGATCTACAGTCCAGTCCTGCATCCCTTGTACATCCCAAAAGCTCAGGGATTGGGTGTGCAAAGAATACAGGATTAGTCTCTTAAATTGATAACTCCTTGGGAATAGGAGTGGTTTCTTTTCTGTTTGTACAGCAGTGAGCACATAGATGGCATTGCGGAACTGGTAATAGAGAAATCTTACAAGAAGATGTTTAATATAACTGGGAGTTCCCAAGGAAGACTGTTAGGTTAAAACTCCCATTCCTGTGTAGAAGCTCTTGGGAGAGGGCCACAGATAAAGAGAACTATATGAAACTCCCCTTTGAGTTTCCTAACAAGTATTCTTTCAAGGCGGAAGGGTTTGTTGAGCTGTGGAGTTGGGATGAGTTGAGAATCCATGGGGAGGGGAGTCAGGACATTGATAGCTCCTCACTCCTGTCTGCTCATGGCCCCACTTCTCACCCTTATCTTTCCTGGCAGCCCTGGCAGATACCTTGCTGTATCGATTGGATCCCCCTCTGGGATGCTGTTAACAGCTACGGAGGAGACCCAGGGGAACAAAATAGAGCTCTGAGTTCTGGTAGTAACTCCCTGCTAGATTACTACACAGAAACATGGGAGGATGTGTGTGGGAGGAGGTGTGCCATGGAGCATGGACAGGCACTCTTTTAGTCTCCAGCACAGGAGCATTCCTGGAATCCCAGAGCAAGAGGAATGGCCCTGTTCCTCCATTGGCAAGCTGGTAAGATCTGCCCAATTGGGGGAATGCTTTGGACCCATATTTATCAAAAGCAGTTTTCATTAGCTGTGTTAATGTGTGAGTTATTAAATCTGAATATTTTAAAATCATATACTTAACCATTTTGTTATTTCCTTTTTTGCATTTTACTTCATTTGGAAACATGAAGTCACTTTCACTGGTTACTCTTTTTGTTTGTCAGCAGTTTCTGTTTGTGGCTGCCATGCACGTGCGCAAAGCTTGGCTAGCAGCAATGTTTACAACAAAAAATTGTTTTCAGTAGAATTAAAAAAGAATCGTGGAAATCTCTCTATTGGTCTTTGATTTCTATATAACGTTAATTTTTTCAAAATCGAAATTAAGCTGACAATTTCTCTCTCTCATTTTATTTTATTTTTATTTAATAATTTATTTCTTATATATCTGTAGGAGAAAAAAGGATCCTGATCCGAAGTCCGTGGAAATCAGTGAGAGTCTTTCCTTTGATTTCCATGGGTTTTGGATCATATCCTTAACATGTATTTAAAAATATCTGTTAAAATTAGGCAAAGTAGGGTAAATTTAGATTTGGGTAAGTTGTTCTCTTACACAGTAATTCAATGGGGGTCATCTCTTTGCAGGAAAAAAAATTAAAGTAGATAGATCTGTGTCTACAAATGATATGCATTCATAATTCTCACTGGAGCCAATGGGAATTTTGTGTGTGCAGAGATTACAAAATCAGGTCCTTTGTAAATTCACCATAGTACGTCAGCTACCGTTTATTCATATGAAATCTGTTAGATACTTAAAAAATTAATCTGACTGAAAATGCTGGTCAAGATGTGTGTTCGGCTGAGATTTTGAGATTATTTTGGTTTACAATATGTCTGGTAACAAATGGCCGTTTCAGGGGCAGTTTAAACCTATAAGTATAAACCTCGTGGCTGTATTCAGCCCAAGTTGGCTTCCAGGCCTGCAGAGCCCTAGGAAGTACTACACACCTCCAAAGATCTGTAGGTGTATAAAGCAGGTTTTGGCTGGATGTGAACACACAAACTTTCCCTCTGCCCCCTTTCCTGAAGCATTCCTATATAATGTAAATAGAAGAACGAGGGTCATGTTAATTGATGAGATCTATGTACACCAGTAGCTGCACAACAAAGTGTGTAAAGGGGATGGATACGCCGCCTCATTTGAGAAAATAAGCTTTGCTGAGTGTTTAACCATGTAAACATGAGAGAAATGCGGACCACTTCAGAAAAGAAAGTTCTCTGTACTCGTGAATCATAACTACTTCTGCAGGGCTCAGTCCTGCAAACATCCACTACCTGCTTCAGTGCTTGTTGCCATGAGTAGTTCCAATGAAGACAACTCATTGAAGATCCTATTAAGTATTTACATGATCAGGTCCATAGTTGTCTTATGATTTGGTTTCCTTTGCTTAGATTTGAACTTAGAGTCAGTGTGCTTCATGACAAGATTAAAGTCACAATTCCATAAGGAAAAAGCTACTGTTTTATCCATAAGGTATCCCAGACCCTTTTAAACATCAACTCTCAAATGGTTATTTCAGATTTATGATGTTAGCACTTTTTTGACATTTTATATCGCTTGAATATGGCTATTGCAGTTGATTCACGCTTAATTGAAACATCACTTACATTTAGTGAAATAATTTTTTCTAAGACAGGTTCTATGAATTACCATGGAACACATTTATAAGACATCGGGAAAAATATGATAAATTATATCCATGTTGAAAGAAATACATATAAGCAGATTTGGGAGCCATTTATGGATATATATGCTATGACATATGATATTGTTAGTTCTATTCTATGACTTCTACAACCATCTAAAGCAAATTGGAGCCTCTAGCCCAGGTATAATATTCTCATACTGTATACCACATGTCCAGATACCTCTTTCAATTTAGATTATATGTGCACGTTACAGGACCTCCTTTTTAAAGACAAAGAGCCTATTTTTGGAGGGGCGGGGGGCTTTGGACTTTGTGAGAGCTGATTTTTTGTTGTAGGTTTGTTTGTCCTATCTGGAGAAGAGTTTCATATATTTAAGTCAAACCAAATGTTACTATTTATTATGGAAATGCTACATTTCAGAAGTGCAGCATCCTTCCAGTGTATCTAGAAAGGTGGCTTTCTTTTTGAAAAGAATTTACTAATCTATCCTTTAGATGGCATCTTCTGTTATGTTAAAATAATATCTTTTTCACTAAGTTTTGTGTGCTATTTATGCTTTAATTGTTTTATTGGAAAAAAAGCCTTTGGAAAGAAATCTTGGGCCAACAATGATGATAAATTTATTGATATAATATTTACGGCATCAGATCTCCCAGTTAGGAGAGACTTAAACACACTTCTGTTTTCTTTGGTCCTTATTTTCCCCTCCATTCCCACTAGTGGATAAAGCTAAATGTAATAGAACAAGCCAGAGGGATGCTGAAAGGAGAAGCACAGGCTCTCGGCATGTTCCCCTCCACACCTGGGGGTATCAGAGCAGGAGTTGAATTAACAGCACTATAGTTCATCACCTCCATGGCTGCTACTGTGCAGCCATGTGGAACGGTTTTGCTACCACAGAATGGAGGCTAGCAGTAAGTAAGGGTGAATGAGTAGTCTGGTGTTTATAGGATCTGCAGGGCTGCATGAGAGAGTTCTGCATGGATCTCAGGACGCCTTCCCTGAAGCCCTGTAAACCTTTCTCATAGTCTCATAGACTTTAAGGCCAGAAGGGACCATCATGATCATCCCTCATTTAAGGGGAGCATATCAAAGCACTCTTTGACTCCTTCTCCTTTGGGTTTTTCTGCGGCCCTTTATATTTCAAATATTATTGTTCAAATAAAATGGAAGTAACTTAGGCTCGTCAAATCAAAGGCTGCAAAGCAACATTACCTTATTCTGGATACTGGATATAGCTCAGCTGCCTAGTTACAGTATGTAGAATTTACTTTCATTTAGGGTTTGTCCCCTGTGGAGATCATTATTTAGTGGTAGGGTAGCTTTTGTGTGTTGAGAAGGGATCATTTATTTCTATAGAAATAAGAGGAATTAACAGCAGTGCCCAATCAATATGCAAAATCCTACTAAGATAATTTGTATTTAAATGTGAACAGTATTAATTCTAAACAATCTTCAACCCTTATTTAGTCTAATAATTGTTGGACATCTAGGTGAAGAAGGCACATCTAGCTTATTATCAACGATATTGCCAACACTTAAACCTTTCCATTAGGTGACCCTGTTATCTAGTATTCTATTAGGGCCTGATTCTCCACCTATTATCAGTAGTAAATAGTACTAAAACAACAACTGAATGCAATGAGAACAGGATCCAGGCCGTAATGAAAGGAGGTACAGATGGAGATTGGCTAGTGAGTACAGGAGTATGTAACTAGTATTAATTATAGTTGCACTGTAGTATTTTATATGAGTTGTTTGTATATTTTTGAATAACTCTGTGTGTGTGTGTGTGTGTGTGTGTATGAATGGAATAGTTGCACTTTGAAAATGTGAATAAGAAATTAATTTAAAATAATTTTTCGGTGGGCTTGTTTTATATTTTCCTTTTAAATTTTTTTTGGAATTGTGCTTTCCTTTTTTATTTATATTAGGTACAGGAAGACTGTATAATCACCAAACTTTTTAAATTTTCTAGTTCTGTAGCTTAGGAATTTTATTGTGTTTGTGAGGGGAACACAAGTTCATTAAATTATGAATAGTTTATGGTTGTTTACTCTTTGTTGCATGAGTAGAGTTCAGTATTTTGTAAACATGAGACTCACATTCATGAAAAGAATTTCAGTTATTTAAGTCATTCAGTGAAGAAGCATAATATTACACCACCTGTACACCACCATGATAACTCCACCTGTGGTTTTTTTGGTTGGTCTTGTACTGAGCATTTCTTTGTTAGTACCTAGGTGATGAATCCTATCCTTTCAAAGATCTGTGCTCTCAGCATCCAATTCAGCAGTCCATCTTTTATCAGTACATTTAAGCATGAAGTCGATGGGAATTAAGCATGTACCTTGTTTTTCTGAATAGTGATGGAGTTAAGCATGTGCTTAAATTTGTTGCTGAATTGGGCCCTTAGATTAGAAACCAGGAAAAGCACGCCTCAAATAGTCCAGATACCCAGGGTGCCATCATTTGAGAAACTGTGATACATCTTGGGGGAGCTGGTTGAGGGACAGACTTTCTCTCTGTGGCCTCTGTTGCACTGGACAGTAGCCCAGATTGTATTAGAAGGCCCAATATATTTGTATAATTTTTTAAATTCGCTGGAATTTTAGTTTTTTAATTATTTTTTGTAAGTTTAAAGGAAAATTCCACTTCTAATTTTACATTTCAGAATCATCCTGGTTTGTATTAGAAACAAGGGAGCTGACTTTTTTAAAAAATCAACATTTTAGTTTACATAAGTTTAAACTTATTCCATGGACTCTTCCCTTGTTTTGTGATGGAACAAAAAAGTCATCTCCTTCCTTGACACCTGGACTCCTCTGGACACAATCCACAATCTCCATCCTCTACTAGGACTCATTCAGACATCAGTAAACATCTCCCTTCCAGAAAGCCAGGACCAGTCAGATAGCCCTCAGTCTCCCCTGAGTCCAGGATAACAAGCCACGGTCACTCAAGTGGTTCCTAGAAGGAAGAGGAGGAAACCATGCTTCTCTGGTACCCAATCTGGATCTTTGCCGTGATCAGAAGGGGAAAGTGAGGAGGGAAGGGGGCTCATAACGAAGGTAAGGCTGCTTAATTCAAGGGGGGGGGGTAGTGAGGGTGTTGATAAACCACGTAACAGGACAATCCTGAAACCTGGCCAGGATTTATGGATCAAGCCAACTGATATCTGGCCCAGGTCCCTGGGCCAGAACCCCACCGAAGCAGAGCTGCAGGATGTGATCAGTGAGGTGGATGCAGACGGGAACAGCACCATCGACATCCCAGAAGCTAGGATCCAAAGAGAGGCTGGAGGAGTGACGTTTACTAGTGCTACAGTGAGGGTTTGGTGGAGAAGGGGTAGCTGTGGAAATTACAGGGTGTAGCCAGAGTGTCCAGATAATGGGGGAAAGGGGATGAGAAAAACATTAATTTTCCATATAATAGAAAATGGCAGCCTCCATTCATTAAGTTCAGTGGAGTCATCAGTCATAAAATAGCTCTCACTTCTGCAGGTTGTTTGGAACTAATATTTACTATTTTAATTTTCTTTGCCGTCCTTGATATAAAAGACAGGGCAGTTTCTCTTCAGTCTGAAATGCTTGGTAAAATAAAAAGATCTTGACCAAATATTTAAAAATTGAACTTAACTGAACTAAAATTGTAAAAATTCTAGGAAGTGATATCAACAAAGAGCCACCTCTTCCTCCCCCCCAAAATAAGAGGGCTCTTTAGTCGAAGAGCAGATTGAGCTCATCACCTCTCTAATAGCACTCTTGGCTCTTTCAGGCTGGGAGCTTGGACCTTCCTTGTGATGTTTATACCTCTTGGGGCAGATATGGAAGCACAGGCACAGTGTAAAACGTTGGCAATAAGGCAAATATCAGGTACATTTAGTCCAGGATTAGTGGCTGGGACTCTTGAGTGTCATCTGAACATTGATTATTTGTCAGATAATGCAGTTATGCTTAATGGAGGACACAGCTCAAGAGTTACATAGCTTAACTAGAATATTCAGTTTTATGCCCTGTACCATGTTCAGAGTCACAGCAGAAACTTGAGTGGTGTATGACACTGAGTTGCTGTAATATTTTCCAAAGCAGCCATGTATCACAACACTGAGAAAACTCATGAAACTCCCGTGCTGTGCTCTTTGTTCTGTAAGCTGTGTTTGCGCTCAGCAAGAGGATATGAGAGAGAGAAAGGGATTGAAATATTGTGTCACATGTGGCATGTCTTTCAGTGAGGTGAAAGGAATGGCACACACCTGCTGTTGGCTATGACAGGTCATTTACATTAAGCCATGCGATGCTACTGCTTGCACTGGTTGGGCATAACACAAATTATGTGGCAAATCACAGTCCATTATTGGCCATGTGACATAAGCACCATGGGAAGCTGCAGAGTCTGAGCCCCCAGATCTCAGAATTTCCCCTTTGTCATATGAAGAAAAAAGAAATATGGGCATAAAACAGATCTAAAGAAAATCTGAAAAGTAACGTATTGCTGTCCTTAAGTGAATCCAGATTACAGTGGGGATCAAGAATGGGCTAGTTGTGGGCTTGATGCATGAATTAGTAGGTGAAATTTTGTGGCCTGTGTCATGACATAAGTTAGCCTAGATAAACATAATGATCCCTTCTGGCCTTAGTCTAAAGTTGAAAAACTGTCCCCGCTTAAATCATGGGCATATTTCCATTGATTTCAATGAGGCCAGATTTTAATCTTATGGATCCATGAAAAAGGAACTGAAGAGTTTATTGCCCTCTGCCTTGATTCTAGTTGATGGAAAGTCATTTTCATGGTTGTGACATCTTCAGCCCTTATGGTACATACCACTGGGGCACCCTGAAAATCCTGAGATTTTGGAGCCTGAGAAATTCCCCCCAAAGCCTGAGACTAGTACAATGTCCTATCTTTTCCTTCAGTTATGTACACACTACAAAATGCCTTCTCCTGTCCCATAACAAAAAACATAGCTCTTCATCTTTTGTGGTCTCTAATGTACCTGGATTTAAAACACTTCCAGAATGTTCACTGCAGAAGTTTGACAGTTTTGAAGACTAGTCCAGATTAACAAAGCACTCTGGTACCATGCTGATGAGATATAAATGCATAGAGAGAGAAATGCATTTTCCTAGGATCTGAATTTAATCATACTGGGAAATGGTGTGAGGAATTAGTGTTTTCGATATGAATCAGGTTTGGGTTTGAGTATCGAGCTCCACCAGAGTTTGAGCTTGGATTCAGTGGCCCTGATATCTGTTAGCTGATTTTGTGACATTTTATCCTGAAAATGTGGAAAACTCATAAGTCTGATGAGATTTCCACCACCATAGGCCAAAATCTCCGAAGAATGCCTGAATTCAATATGGAACACAAGTCCCTTCCAGTTTCAGATCTGACCTGCTATGAAAACCATAGAAGTGGGTTTGGGGCCAGGGATTCAAATTTGCCTTATAGGCCAATTTTCAGTTCGTTCCAGTTGGTATCTAGATTTTGAAAGTGTGCAATGGGTCTGTTCATTTACTGGTTCCTGGGGCAAGTAGTCCTACAAATAAAAACAACAGATGTGAGTAGAAACCAAAAAAGATCGGATGAAAGTTTCTGACAGAGTCCACAGGAAGTTCTGCTAGAATGACTCCTCCAGAGCATGCCTCTAGAATTCAAGGTTCCTGTTCTGCCCCATCTATATATAGAGAGCAAGGAGGTATCTTCTGAATTGTCAGATTATTTACCCAAGAAATATGGGCACAGTACCCCTTTAAATAGAAAGTAAGAGGATAATTGTTGTTAAGGATCTGATTTTTCCAAATCTGTTTGGCTATGTGTGTGTGAATGCTTGATTTGAGTGAATAGTTGCAATAGTTGCATGCACAGCTTTTAAAATCTGGTTCTGGATGTCCTATGCCGAAACTATGTAAAGAAACTCAAAACTCCACTATATTTTAACAGAGAATTTACATTTTATATAAATAGTCTAATATGATTTATGTAAAAATAAAATAATGAGAGTGGTTGCATTTGATTAAAATTTTAGCATTGGAATCTTTAATTTAGCAAAAAATATAAATGCCTTCTTCTTCCTAATCCACACCCTTTTTTGTGCTCTTAAATTAGTTTCCATGAAGAACTGCAGAACTGGAGATAAACCCTGTTTTAAGGAGGGTAGATTGTAGCCAGATCTGAATTTCTCTGTGGAGGCTGCTGATGTGTGCAGGCAAATTTCCTGAGATCATAAATCTCAGTGGAAAAATTGCTATCAAGATATTAGATGCAATCTCAGAACTAAACCACCTACATGATACTTTGAAGTCCACGGATAAAAGTCTGTTTATAGCTTACAATATGGCTTTAGACTTTTAGGTTTAAACTCACTGTATTTGTACAGTAGCTATTGTAATGACAGCTAAATTGAGTGCTGATTTCATGAAAGAAATTTGTCCTTTTGTGCAAAGATTCTAAAATCAGGTATTCCATCAGTGCAGCCTGGTAGAGCACCATTCACAATGCACCAATGAAAATTTGCTCTCCTCAGCTTTCAGTACAGTACGCTGAGAAATGAGCATATGAAGGCAATTTGAGTGTTAAACCTTTTTAAATTCAACACATCATTTGGTTTCAAAATAGTTAAGTAAATTGTATTAAATAATTGTAAACATTCCAAATAATCATGCAAAACAAAGAATATTTTGCATAATTATAACTTAGAAACAAAATATTAAAATGTAAATCAGTGAAGAGGAAAAATTAGAAAACAAACTCATGACTTATTACACTTTAAAGAAAGTTGCTTACATATTCAGACTGAGTTGAAATTTAGAGGGGCTAAATAAATCTATATGGTTCCTTTAAGAAATCCAGAAAATTTTTAGAAATAGTGCCAGGTTAAAAAAAGCCCTAAAAATGGTTTATTACTCCATGACTTTGAATATTTCTTTTCTAGTTACTGGAAAGCTCCCCATGTAGTATGATTTTTGCAATGCAATAGGGTCTTCATTTTATAAAGTGCCTGGAAATTTGTTGTGTGACCAATTATATAAATAGTTTTATGGTTTAGAAAGAGTTTAAAATTAACTCTGTTTTTTCCCCTACATTACATTTTTTAAAGAGAGAGATTTGAAAATCAAACAAAAATTCAGAAAGAGTTCAATCTTCCATTTTCCCCGAAGTGTACAGGAGGTTATACCAATTTAGACTTACACTCAGACTCACTTTGACTTATGGGATTCTTTTCATTAGAAAGAATGCAATTACAAAGCATGCACTTTACATTAAGAAACAGTGAATGATATAATAATTGTAAATGATATCTACAGTATAACTAACCATATATTCTTCCAAAGAGAATGCAAACAATAGGAAGAAAGTAAAATCAATAATATGACATTGTATGAATATATCTGGTCCATTAGTTCTGGGGAAATCTATTGCGTTCAACCCTAAATCACATTCAGTGTATGAAGTGGATAAATAAGAATGTTAGGGCGGTCCTTTCTCCCTTTGAGCTTAATGGCAGTTTTGAATGGAAAGGGACTGCAGGATTAAACTCTAAATTAACTGTTGTAAAGCAAGATTTTTAAGACCCTCATTCACAAATAGGTTATTTCCAAAGAATACAATTATTGTATAGTGTTTTCATTATAAACTTTTCTACAATTCCAATATATTTTAATACAGTAACAATGTCATAGTTTAAAAGGGGTTTTCACTTTCTAAATGGTGTGTGTGTGAGGGGTGTGTATATTGTGAAATTTGTCAGAAGTTTGCTTATTCCATTGCTGTTTGCGTATGGTATGTTATATCTAAGCATATCAAATACATTTCACAAAACAGTTATCTTGGAAGAACATGCTTATAAGATGTCCGCCAATCCCTAAAAATTGTAAAGGGCTGGTCTTATACCTTGACTTTCTGATCCCTGAACACCAATTGTTGGTTGATTAAGGTCAATGATAGCACTTACTCAGTCCTTCTATTGACTTGGATCATGTGACATAAGTGATTGATTTAAGCACAGAATTGCTAATTTTCTATTGTAACAGTCTCCTCTACAGAGCAACTTTCTTCATTATCCTGAGTTATTTATTCTAAATTTAAAGGCAATTAATTTTTTTCCTTTACAAGTACCATTAAATAAATGTAGAATTGCCTATTTCACTCACTAGTGCAAAAGTGTCAGTGCTTTTAGATGCAGCCTTTGTTCCCCAATATCTTTGGCTAGGCTGAGATTCAGAATAGCAGATAATAACATAGTGTGTATTATTGATGTTGTCTTCATTGTCTTATTGACAACTCACTTGCACTTGAAGAGGCTAATATTACACATTTTATGAGACTGTATTTTTCTGATTGAACCTATAGCTACAGATAGGTTTCAAACAAACAACAATCTTACCCATTGAAACCTCTGAAATATCTTATATATATTTTTGTAAAAGTCCCTTTATTCTGCTCAGTTGAATTCAATTTCTTCCCTCTTAACTATCCCATAGTATTGGCTAACTAGCTACCTATTTATATTTAGTGTGGAGTTAGTTCTAAAAGTATAAGGACCATGCACCATTACCTTGAAAATAGTGGCTTGTAGGGCTGTAATATTATACATTTGAACAATGTGGTGAGGCATGGATATAAAAGGAGAAAGTGTGCCCTTTCTTGCCCCTTCCAGTGAAAGGAGAATGCATTGAAGGAGATGTATATTTGTATACAGTCTGCCAGTGCTCAGGAACATGGTATCTTCATTGTGACTATGCCAAACATTGTGCTATTCATTTCTCCTTTTGATTTCTTTTGGTGTGGGCTCCCTGAGAGGATGCTGAAATGGTTTATTTATTTATTGTTAGGTTTTATTTTCTATTATGTAGCCCTATGAATTGACTTGTGACGTTGTTAAATGTTAAAATCAATAAAAAATAAAAATATAGCATGTAGCATGTACCAGTGTGGATTGACGGATGTAGGCAAGTACTAAGGAAATGCTCCTGCTGGGAGTGATTGCAGCCTGAAGTGTTCTACATGTGCATGATCTACATACTGCCATTGTCTCCTTATGAAATCCACCAGTTTGGACTGATGGGCTCTTCTGCCTTTGCACGTGCCAATCAATGCAGAAGGACCAACTGGCAACATACTTTTTCACACCAGCATTGTTCTCTGGCTGCTGCTTTTTTTTCCTGGCCTCGTCTGTGACTTGCCTCAGATGGATTCAGTCAGGGGTTGACACTTTGCTCACAACCCTGTTTGTTGTAATGTTGGAACTGAAGGAGGAGGAAAAGTGGACTGATATATCCCAACACAATTGTGGATCATCACCCCTTCTATTCAAGTTCTGCCTTTTTTGCTTCTTGTGCTGTTGGGAAATTGTTTTTCCCAAAGAGGATTCGAAGGATGGAGACATTCTTCAGGTTCACTTTGTCCTTGTTCTCTTAGAGGAAGTGACCTGACCGATGTCTTGAAGCAAGCTATGGTTCACCCAGGAGGTAAGTAGCTCAGTTTTATCTTCTTCCCCATAACATCCATTGCCACCTAGGAATCTTCCATCACAGAACTTTTCTGAATTAAGAGATTTTTAGGAACCAGAAATTCATTCCTCAAAACATATTAAAATTGCCACTGATTCCTTGCCATCTACTAACTCTCTTGAGTAGAAGCCAAGCCTGTTCTTTGTTGCATTTGCAGCTAAGTTTTATTGTATGCAAAAGGAAGGTGAAGTTTCTTTCAAAACCTCATCTACTCTTCTGAAAATCAGGTCTTCGGCCTATCTGTGCCTGTTTTCCCATGTATAAATTGAGGGTAATCATTCTTGTCCACCTTTGAAAACCACTTTGAGATCTATATTGCTGAAAAATACTATATCAACATCATTAAAACGTCTAAATGATAAATAATGTGTCAATTGCTATACTAATTGGTCTGGGAGAATTTGAAAAGGATTTAGAATTTCAAAGACTAAATTCTTTCACTTGGATAAACCAAGGCAGATGGTGGAGTAACATGTCCCTTTTCAGAGAGGCAAATAGTACCTTATTTTATAGCTAAATTTCTGTGCTCTGACTCCTTCTCCCATGTTTCCTCCCAATCTTCTTCCTTCCGTGAGCAGAATGGTTCAGTTGGTGCTCCATGACTGAAGCAGCTTCATCTTTGTTTTTTATTTATTGGGTTTATTTCTGCAGTGCATGTCTGTTAGCTGACAGAACCTGGACTTTCTCTTTGAAGTAGTGCTTCAAAGTCCAAATAGTGGTCCTGCAAAATGCATTTCCGCCCTTGAACCAGCTATCCGCTGATAGACCTCAAGAATTTGAAAATACAGTCAGCAAACATACTGTTGCACTCTTTAGGCTTCCATTGCAGTTGTGTTCTATGCTATCTCTGCAGTGTAGCAAAGGGATGCAATATTCAGTTTTCAAGTTCAAAACTCTGTTTCTCACTAAAAAATATGCTGTAGCTGTACCAGAAGTTATGGGCTTGATGCAGGAATCATTTGGTGAAATTCGTTGGCCTGCTGTGCAGGCGGTCAGACTAGAATATCGTAATGGTCCCTTCTGGCCTTAAAAAAAAAAAGCTATGAATGTCTGGGTTACAAAAATGCCCAGTTGTGTTTCTCCATATTCGAGAGTACAGTGTTGAGTGGTCTCTTGGTTCTGATTATGCCACTATCTTCTACAACAGCTCTTGCTCATAACCACAGACCTGCTACTCAAAGGAGTTGTATTTTTGGAGAAGTCTGCCTGAAGGTAAAAGATTATTGAGGTATTGTTTGCACCAAGAAGACATTTTGAAATGCTGCCCTCTGTAGGCTCAGAACCAGCTGAGCTCTCACTTGGTACTGAAAAGATGGGAAGTTCACAGACAGAAAGCAGTTATTGAAGGAGTGAGATCTCCCAAGAAAACTGCATATTGGTTTGCTAGAACTCAGGGTGGTCAGATAGGCGCTGTCAACATGACATCTGTTCCAACTGTGTGTGGTGGTGATTGTGCATATAAACTACCAGATGGCACCTGAAGTAACCTACTCTTCAAAGAGTCCTGACTTTTGTTCTAGTAGGCCAAAAGTTCTTCTGTTTATGCAGTATTCCTCTTACTAGGAGCTCACAAGAGGAGGAGATCCTTTACACGCTACAGTTGAACCACCTTCTGTTTCCAACATGACAGTTGTCATCTTGACTGACTTGGGGAATTGAACAAGCATCTCCAGAGCTAAAAATATGAGTTTATATAGCTTAAGGAAAAGGTGCTGTTGCTGTGACAGATCACACGCTGCACAATGGTTTATGCTAGCATGCCCCAAACATGAAAGGAATCCTCTGCTGCCCCATTAAAATAGTTTTCTGGCTCATTTGCATTGCAGATGCAGCACAAAAGGACCAAAATGGAGGTCAAGAACTGGCCAGCTGTGTGAAGACAGAATTACATTCTCAGGATGTGCTATTTCTTTCCATGTCACAACTAGGAGTAGCCGGCATGATCACACAGCCATATATTCCCACATGAGTATCCTCTTTCCTCCTCAAGACCCCAGAATGATTAAGGAGGCCAGAATTGCAGACACACTTCACACTGCTTAAATGTTTTCTCTTCAGCTCCTTTGTTCATAAGCATTTCTTTTGGTATTCTCATACTCCATCCCATTTCAGGACAACTTGGCTGGCAGTTTGGCAAAAGAATGTTAGTCTAGTTTGCCACATCAGAGATTATACTAGTTATGTACAGAGAGAATAATACCTTTCATGTAACAGGGTGTGCAAGGTATTCTTGGATCAGTGTTGGATTAGGAGAGGATCGCAAAGAATTCTTCCAGCAGCATAGCGGTTGTTTAAAAGAAAAGTTTGGTACCCAGTTCCTTAAAGGTTCCAAAGGCAGCCCTTAATTTCTTGAGATGAGAAATGTCCCACGATTGGTTTCTAAAGGGAGTGGATTTGAACATGAATAAAATCCCTATCTATCCTTTGTCATTAACTTGGTCCTCAGGAGACTAAGAACCTCCTTTTCCTCAAAGGTTTCTCATTTGGTGGTTATGAAAATTGTCCAGTAGCCATTTTCTTGGCTTTGGAATTGGGCAAATTGGTGGTCCTCATAAACCAAAAGTCTATTTGTCAACTGTGCAGAATTTATTGTCTTTCATTTAAGTAGTCTTGGATATAATTTAATCAAATATAGCTCAGGTAAATAGAATTTAGGCTTATATTTACAAAAGTGTCCACTAATTTGGGGTATTTCAGTTTTTGGATGCCTACTCGAGACCATAAGAGCTTGATTTTTGGAGATGTTGAGTGCCAATGTTGGAATTGAAATCAGTGAGAAATATGGGTGCTTGGCACCTCTGGCAACAATACCATAGGTAGCCAAAGTTGGGCCCCAAAATGTTGAGCATTTTGGTGTTAATAGTTAAAAATAATCAAAATAGAGAAAAATAATCAAGAGGAAAGCTAAGGTGAACAGCATTAGAAAAAAACACAAAAGCAATATAATGGAATAAAATTCTGCTCTAATAAATCTGGAAAAGGAACACTGGGAGAAAGAAGACTAGCATGTCTTCCAAAGATAGTTAGTACTTAAGGTGACAGAGAAAATTAATGCACATGAATGACAGTTGTTCCTGAGGGAGTCATCAGATGCAATAGTAGAGAGTCACTTTGTCTCAAATTCCACATAAGTTGAGAAAGTTGTTTATAAATAATGTTAGAACAAGATGGACAATTGACCTCTGCCACAGGTCGTTGCAAGAAGCAGTTCTCCATTATACCTATTAGATTTAATTTCCTTGCAGGATGATACCTGAACAACTAAATCTTCAGTTTCTTTGTCTTGCAGCTTATTTCTCTATTGGTAGATTCAGGGAGGTGTTAGACACAACATTACTATGGGAAAAGTTTGTTATCAAATAAAAGGATTCCATTTTCTGCCAAGTTGGGGTTTAAGCTCTCCTAGATCCTTAGTTGTGCATAATTAATGTATTTTCAATACTTTTTGGCATTTGACTTTCTGAATTCTCTCACAGAATTAATCTTAAAGATGTCTCAGTATTCTGCCTTCAGGAAGACAACTTGCTTTTAGCTCGTGCCATAATTTTTTATTTCAGTTTTTGGATGTTATGTATCACTCTGATTAAATGTCCTTTTTTTTTTCTTTGCAGACTGCTATTCTCCTAGAAAAATCAAGCTATTATCTAACAAATGTGTGGCAGTTAGTGTTAGCATCTTTTTAATGGCAGCAATCTCTTCCATTTTGAACAAAACCTATTGCCTGCTTTATATCATCAAAGAGCGTGTCTAGATTTGGCAGTTTTAGATTGGGTAACATTATGATGGAAAAGTTGACAGTTTATTAAACCAAAGATTTTCCATCCACAATTGCTGGTCTTCTGTGTGTTTACTGTTGTTATAGTCTGCACAATTGCACCAGGAAATAAGACATACCTTTCCTGTACACTTGCATTGATGACTATGGTGGATGCTACTAAGAGAAGCAAGGCCCTGCTGGTGCTAATTTTTTAATAAAAAACACACTATGTAAATGTACTCGTGCCATTGTTGAACTCCTCTTTTTCGGTAAAGTAGCATTACTGACCCTGATATTATCACTTACCAAATATACTAAGATATAAAAATATTTCCTTTGTGTTTATTTTAGTAGTAATTCAGGAACCAACTGGTAGTAAGTAATAGGTATGACCTATCCAGTTTTACATGCAGTAGCTAGCTCCCTATCTTGCTGAGTCACTATGATGTTTGGGATGTACATTTTTTGAAGATTACTTCTAAAGAAAGGCATCCAAAATTTTAATATGAGATTCTGTCTATTCCTGTGACGTTTACATTCCAATATGGGAGAAGATCATTGAAAAAAGAAAAGATGAAAATGCACTTATAAAAAGGGTTTCTTTAAACAGGCCTCTCTTAAAGATCCACAATTTTCTACCTCTTCCCCTCTTGTAGAGACTAGGATTAATGTTCTATGTAGGAAAGAATATACATTAGTAGACGACTTGTGAGTTCACCACAGTGCTGTTAGTTATAGAGCCATAACACAAGAAGTACTGAGGAGCATGTTACAGATATAGTTGGAAGATACTTACAGTTATGTCATTTTATATTAACACAGCTGCAGATTTAGTTACTTTTGTTTTTCAGTGTGTTATCTTTATACTATGTTTTTACTTGCTACTTAAAAACCAAAGCCTAATTCTCTTCCAGTTTTTGCAGTTCCAGCTGTACAGTAAAAGGATCAAGTATTTCAAATTGCTTGCAAGTTTCTTTATTAAATGTGTTTAACAGGAGAATGAGGATAGTCAGTGCGCAGCATTCTTGCAGCAATATAGAATCTTCTGATTGTTTAGTTTTGAATTCTTGCTACTTATAATATGTAGCATATTTTTAAAAAGTGTTGTCTGAATATGGTGTTCATTAAAAGGACTAATAACAATACCTTGAACTTGGCATGGTGTGGATGTTATGCAAGCTTTCCCACACATAGTTCTGCGAGTACCCCTCAATTCTGACCTGCAATGATACCCTTGCTATTCTAGACCTGGGCCTCGCCTATACGGAGACTGCAAACTGTGTCAAATCGTGTGTGTGTCTGTGTGTGTGTGTGATCCAGACAAATGAGACATTCAAGCTCATTTTCACGTGTGACCTACAATATGTGGTATGCATTTTTATAAATCATATGAACAAGTAATTTTTAATAAATCATGGGCAATGGCTGTAAACAAGAACAGTAAAATACACTGATGAACAATTTAAGGGTACTGCAGAAAGCCATATGTATGGGGAGCTAATGATTTAGAAAATTTGTATTTCTGATTCAATTATCATTAATTTTCAGAAGTTTTAAAGATACCTTTGGTGTAATGAGAATTCTCGAAGACTTTATGTGTTTCTACCAAGTATTTTAGAGATGCAGAAAGATTAAGGCTATTTTTTTCAAATTGTAGTTTATCATAATATACATGGCATCCTGTTCGTCTGCCATGGATGTGGTATAACATCGGGAGGTGGTAGGACTAATTCTTTGCTGGGACTTGTGTCCTCTAGTGTTGTGTCCATATTGTTAGAAGGGATTTAGAGATACTAATAATTATATGGAAGCTTTACCAACTATTTAGTGGGTGATCAGCAACATGTGGCATGTAAGCTATGCTTGAGAGCACCTACTTACAGTACAGACAGCAAGAATAAGAATTTGAACAAGCAAACCGATTCATCTACAAATATGCAAATATTAAGTCCTAGTGTAAATTTAATTAGAACAAAAACAACCCCCCTCCCTAAACCGTAAAGATTGCATCTGTTCTTCAAAAATCAGTTTTATGAAGAAATAGTTTAACCAAAATTGAAAAAAGGGGGCATGTAGCCTTTCAGGCTATGATGATTAGTATTAAGATGAGTTGCACTTTAGCTAGGCTGAAACTTGTTCGTAACAGAATGTTAAATACTTACTGAAAAGAAAGATTATGTCTATCTAGTTACACCATTCCTTGATATATGCACCATGTCAGAGTGCCATTGTCTCCTGGGTAAAGACTGAGAGTTCAAATACCCACTATCTCTCCCCTGGTGCTCCAAATGCTCTGCTTTGAAGTTTTTATAATCCATCTGTCATCTTCTAGCAGGGAGGGCACATGTTCTGTACCACTCAATTATAGAATTCTCTTTTGCCAGCTACAATGAGACAGGAAAGAATGTTATGGGTGGTTGAGAGAAACTGTCAGATATACTAAATTCCTAGGATTCATATGGATGATGTTATTCCAGTGTAGGAACACAGCATGTGTTATTGTTCAAGTGTATTAAGAATACATTTTGTATTGTACAGTTTAAGGACTTTGATTTTCACATAGTTTGGTTAATATTTGATTTTTATTTTAAAAATTGGAGCAACCAAACAGTCTGAGGTTTGTTCATTTTATTTGTTCTACCTACAAAAAACTA
The DNA here is from genome assembly GCF_965140285.1 of Lepidochelys kempii. Classification (NCBI taxonomy): domain Eukaryota; kingdom Metazoa; phylum Chordata; order Testudines; family Cheloniidae; genus Lepidochelys; species Lepidochelys kempii. The sequence goes on from NC_136391.1 coordinate 21,645,796, forward strand.
ACCAAAATATGCATACATTTCAGAGCATCAAAAATTACGATTATTTCTACTACTATGGTGAAATGAAAGAATTGCATTTTGCGTGTGTAAAAGCTAGGAAACAGTGTAGTGGTTTATAGATCGGTACTATTTGCAATACAAATTGTTTGTATTATGACATGAACTGAAGGCCTGAAAATTATATGTATTACCATCTGGTAAAAACAGAAGTAGCATTTCATTATGTGGTGAATAAAAACAATAGAAGCAACATAGTTAATATTTTGCTTAAAGAAATCTACCTTATAGGGAGGTAGGTTGCCTGATAGCATGCTGACATTTCATGTACTGAGTCCCTGGGGTGACTTAATTTGTTGTGTTATGTGAAATGAGTTTGATGATCTCAGCTGAGTCCCTAGTGGATATTAATTCACATTATAAAACATCCCACATAATTTAGCACACAGTGGCATACTTTGCCAATTGTATTTTTTGCTCAGGACAGGGCCAGCGATTGTGTATGTGTTATAACTGACGTTATTATTTTATTTAGGCTATTGTCATGGACCCACTGCAAGGAAGGCACAACACAATAAGGAAAAAAGAGCTTTTCACTTGCAACTTTATTATAACATTCACAGTAAATATAACACTGTTACACGTAGCTCCTGCAGCACAGATTAGCTTGCAGCCTTCACACCCAGTTCTAATTATGCATCTTCATCAGGTGCCTCCTGAAGGCTCCTAAAATGGACCATAAGATTTAGGACTGTCCCAATGGCACCAGCTAATTTAACTGGTCTCCTCGCCCCACCTATGGCTCCAGAAGGGCTTGCTGGCTCGCGTGCAGGACTGTCCGTGTGTTAACTAGAAGTTCATGCCTAGGAAGGAATTTTTAATCACCATCAAGCCAACCTCCTGCCATCTCTATTGTTTGTGTATACCTGTGGTATAAGCAACATCTTCTTTCCCAACCAAACCATTCCCTTCCCACTACTGAAATCTAAGACTTGTTTCAAATATTTCCTTCTTGCAAGAATTCATATTTACTAGTGACTCTTTAATTGACACCCTCCTAACTATTTAGCAGTAAGCCAACCCTCAAGCAGGACTGGATTCTCAGATTGAATATGTCATACTTAAGGTAGGAAGAATGAACACTGCCAGAGCAGAATATCACACCACCAGATAATTGTTGTTTGCCAGGGCCTCTCCACTATTGGTCATATTCCTCTTACAAGGTCCATGATGTCAGAGTGTGTACTGGGGAGCTATACTCAGAGATGCACAGACAATGAGGAGAGGGGCCCTGTTCCCATGCTGAAGTGCTTGAGGCCACTGCAGAGGAAGAAGTTGGAGCCACGCCCTGAACTGCCATAACAGTTGGTTTAACTCCAGCACCCTTTTTAAATTTCCTGACTTCCCA
>NC_136391.1:21652200-21699700 GCF_965140285.1 Lepidochelys kempii
TGTCGTGTAAATTTAGTAACAAGCCATGTGAACAGAAGAGGTCACCTCAGGGAATACTGTAGAAAGTTCAAGAGGGACAGAGATCTAATTGTAAAAGATACTTGCAGAAACAACCATGTAGGTAGGAGGAGAATGGAGCCACAAAAGCCAAGGGGGCACTGAGGTGTACCTGCCTGGTCTCCTGTTAAAGCCCTGGATCCACCCTGCTTAGTTTGTTAGATCAGACTGGATCACAGTACAAAGCAGTGTGGCTGCAGTTTATGGTCAGGAGCAGTTGCAATGTCAGTGTGAGGTATGCTTATAAAAAGTGTTGTAAAAAGTTACTGCATGGTTGGTATAGCCAATTTTGAAATTATGACAACTTGGCACAAGATCTGAGTCCATATTATGGATTAATGTTTTGCAAAAACAGTAAGCCAAGTGTGAATGTTTATCTTTGCACTCCAATAGTACAGTGTATAACCATATCAGATTATGCTTTCTTGGCGTCAGCGTATGCATTGTTTGGAATGAGATGAAAATGAGCTATGAGGCAAAGATGAGTGGTTCTGACTCAAAGACAGAATACAACATCACTGATATAGAGACCATGATAGTATCATTTACTGATCTATTATTAAGCACCCATGAGCTTTTTACATTTGAAAATCTTAAATTAAACTAATAATGAAGAAGCTACCTCTTGAATGACATCACTGGAATGATCCATTACTGCTCCTGTATGCCCCAATTTGAGTTGTGGGAAAACCTGCCAGGTTCAGCGTGTGTAAGAATTTAGTGAGCCCAGAGGGCTGTATTTGGTTCTTGTGCATTCATGCTCCCTGGGAGTTTGGGATTGATGAGAACCCCAGACTTTAAGGAGAATGTCCATGAAAACCTGATGAAACAAGACAATTTCATAACAAGATCATTGTATTACAACAGCCTCTCCCTTCCCTACAGTCCCCTTACCTTGTCACTTGTCTTTACTTGTTCTTAGCTGAGACAGGTTAGTTGCCTTTAGCCTGCCCTCTTAGGGTTTTCAGGAAGATGGATGAATGGTTCACTTGCCTCACCTCACATGGATAGTGGGGTGGGAAGAAGCCCACTCTTCCTACCCATTCCACTGAGAAACCCTTCATGGGAGGGGGCTGCCATTCTGTCTCCCCATTCCACAGCAGCAAAGGGAGAGGGAAAGTACTGGGCTTCCCAGGGATGCTCTGAGGTTCACTTTTGTTCTGAAAGTTGGAATTGGGGGATGTTTGCCTGAGAATTACTAAGGCCATATGTGTGAAAGAGAGAGACATAGTTAACCTGTAGAGAAGTGCACTGCCCTACATTCGTGCAATGCTTACCATTTTTTTATTTAAGCTGAATGTGCCTCCTGATCTAGAAGCAACTCCTCTCCTCTTATTATTTCTGTTGTGTTTGGATGTATGTTGATGCTCATCTGCCTAATGGAAAATACCTACATTTACAGCAGAATCACAAGTGCACCTTGGGATGAATGTATTATTTATAAAGACCCATCATCACACCTCTCACAGTTACATTTTATGCTGCTTGTGGGTGTACTCCTGTGTCTTGCTGGCAGTGCAATTAGTTGCACTGTGGGAGATTCCCAGGTTCAAAGCCAGCCATGTAAAATCTATTTCACCCCTTTTTAATATGTGGGTCTTTTTATAAATGCAAAAAAACCCCTGACATCTCTTCATAAACAAGCAGAATAACACTGTTAGAAAAAAGCTTCTACACATCCGATCCAGCCACTGTTCCTACTCGGTATATATTATACTCAGCTTACTTGCTCTAGACCACCACTATGCAGGTGGAAGTGTGAGGGCCATTGAGTACTCTCCTTTTTTCCAGTGATCACAGTTACAGAAACATCTGTGCTAAATAACTTTGTGCTTAGGCGCTGTGGCAAATTCTGTGCTCAATAGCTCTCAAAATTTCTAATTTCTTACGTGGAGGGGAGGGTGTTGTTTTAGGAATTGTACATGGGCTGCAGTATAAAGCATACTGGAAACATTTGCGAAGGGCCATTTTAAGCACGTTTCAGCTACAGTGAAAGTACCCCATAGCACTTTGTTTCTCTGTTTAGACTTATTCCATTTAAAAGTGGACAAAATAGACGTTGAGCATGTTATTGGTGTAATGGTGCAGAGATGTCACATAATGACTGGAAGTGAAAACCTAAAATTTGAACTCCCACATAAGCGGCAAGTTTTTAAACTGTTGAATGCCCACTTGAAATGCACATACAATTCCAGTAAGCCAAATGCATACATTTCTTCAGGACCTATTCTGCTCTCCTTCCACTGTCTCACATGTGTAGAGATTTGCATGAGCAAGGAGAATTGTGAGTATGTTGGAGGATAGGAGTAATTCTGTGAATAGAATGGATGTGCCCCCCTATGGTGAAGCAACTAGAACAATGGTTCTCAAACTTATTTTTTCACGGACCACTTGAAAATTGCTGAGGGTCTTGGTGGACCACTTAATGATCTTTCCAAATGTTGTTTGTACCGTTAGCTAACTATTGTAAAGCACTTCAGATAAAAGCGCTATGTAAAAAAACCTTAATAATAGTTAACATTTTTTGTTCTACAAAGAAAAGCGCATAACTCATATTTTAATATCAGTAGCCTTACCTTTCTAACGCAGTGGATGTGCTCTCTCTCCCCTGCTGCGGCAGCCCCTGAGCAGGGGCTGGGAAGGAGGGAGGGTCTCTCCTTCTCCCTCTCTCCCCCGCTGTGGCAGGTCCCGAGCTGGGGCTGGGAAGGAGGAGGGTCTCTCCCCTGCCACAGCAGCCCCAGAGCTGAGGCTGGGAAGGAGGACCATCTCTCCCCGGCAGCCACAGCCCTGGAGCTGAAGTAAGTCACCTCCTTCTCTGCCTGACGCAGCCCTGCACATCCCAAATTCCCCCCTCCTCTCAGCCCACTGCCCGCTCCCACCTACCCCTATTTCCCCCAAGGCCACCACCTCACCTTACATGTGCATCTTCTCCAGGGTCCAGGCACCTAATTAGTGGAGCCATGCCGGCGCAGTTCCACTAATTAGGTGGGTGGCCCTTCATTCTCTTGTGTGCGGCCACCCAGGCTCGCACCTTAGAAGGAACTATCCGCGGACCACATGAATGGAGTGGTCCATGGGCCACAGTTTGAGAACCTCTGAACTAAAAGATACATACATATGAAGGTAGAATATGCCACCTATTTTGGATGTTCTTTGTGAAAAACTGTGCTAACTGTTTGACCTGACTCATTAAAGTATTTTAAATCAATCTTGATTGGAATTTGAAGTGACTCTGCAGAGCAAGAATGGTTTGCTAAATTTGGTTCATGTCTGTGAACTAGCCGTAGAGGGAGTTGCTGTATTTTTTCCCTCTTTGTCTAGATACCTGTGAAATTATTTGGGCTGCTGTTCGTGATGTATTTCAAGTTCAAGCCTAGTCTGTTGGGATGGGTCTTGTGTTGGAAGTAGCATGATATTTATCTTGTTTTCCTGGTCGGTTGAGCTTATCTCGAATCATGGCAGCCAGCACACAAAGCAAAAGCCATTTCCACTTCATTTCTCAATGGCTGATTTTGTTCCCATTGAAATTAATGGTGAAACTCCCACTGTCTTCACGTGTAGCAAGATCAGATACTCAGTGTGGGGGGTTGGTCGCCATCTAGTGCTTTCATCTACTTGAAAGTTAAATTCTGTACTTAAGTTCTTTCATCTGCTTGAAAAATCAAAAATTCTCCTGTCCACTCTCTCTCTGTGATTCTGGTGGCCAGTGGATGAGTGTGTTATAAACGTATATAAATCCTCCTGTTAGTGAGAACTATAGCATTATTGTTTCATGTTTTGACTCATGTAATCATTATATCTCAGTGCAGAAGTGAATATTTATTTCTCTGAGATCACAGTTCTGTTGTACTTTAAAACTTTCAGCCATTCCAGCGGTTTGCATTTTCCCAATAAAGGTTACAATATGACGAGCCATAAATTATTATTTGTGTTAATGAAATACTTGGTCACATCTGTGACTCATTCTGATGGAAGTCTAAGTCTCATATACACAAATATGTTTTTCAGTGTGGATTTACATACATTTATAGATTAGAAGCAGGAACTATGCTTCCATTATAGTCAAATGCTAAGTAGGTTAAAAGGTTTTCCTGAATTTTCATCCAGACATTTCTTTGGAAATAAGCTTGGATTTAAGTGTTGCACAAATTAAAAAGTACATAAAAACTGAGGGAGAGGAGGAGAGTTAAAAGAAGTGAAAACTAAGTATATTAAAGTTATAAAGTTTAAGAAACCCCAAATTTTGTAGCTTTAAGATTAAAAAGTTATCTATGAATAGCCACAATCAAATCTTTTGTCCATATTTCAAATCTTTTGTCAAATGAGATTGCTCCATATTGACTTCTAATGCTAAAAGGCCACCCATCATGGAATCCCTGCAGCCAATGAAGCAAGCCAGTGAATACTTTCTTAAATGATGCTAATCAGTCCAGAGAGGCCTGCCCTCTATCCCCATCAGTATTCTGTAATTCAGATGTGCTGATAACCTGAAATTGAATGTGTCAGTATGCAGACATGTGAAGAAAAAAGAAATCTAGAAGGGAAAAGGTCCAGCTATAGAGACTATGCCTATTTTTTGTTTGTTTGTTTATTTGTTCAGGGTAAAGATTAAAAAGGATGGTGGCAAGTTGCTCTCAAATATTTACAGAAAGCTTTAAAATATGTTGAATGAATAAATAGGTTAGACACTCGATTTCCAGATACTGCATGGCAAATTAAGATGAAATATTAAATAACAAAATAATAAAGAAGTGTTTAAACAACACCCTGAGGTTAAAATCGAACTGTGTAGATAAGATTCTAATCTGAAATGTTTAAAAAAAAATCTCTATGGCCTTGCTAGCACAAGCAGTTAGTTGCTAGCTCTATTATAAATCCTGATTTTTCCAAAGTTTAAAATTCAGCTGTTTAGTTCTCATCTGGTTTAAACTTTGCATGGACACTTTCATCTCATTTGCAGGTTTTCTTCTGAAGACCTTGGTTGTGATATTAGATACTGTTGTGTCAAAAATTATTTTTGGGTAGTTTTGTATATTTTTCTCTGACTTGCTCTAATGGAACAATGGCTTAATTTTGTGAACCTATTTTTGTAGACACTTAGGGCCCAATTTCGTCCTCATATGCATACAGAGCTCCCACTTCCAAATCAGTGGAAGTGACATGCACATATCTGACAGCAGAATTGGGTCCTTTTGTTCTTAGAGTGGATTGCTGCTTTTCATTTTTAACATTGGATGAGTTATTTAATTTGACTTGTTGGGCATATGCTTTAGGTCCCTTTTTATCACATTTTTATGTATTACAAGGAGGATATTGATAACACAGTAGAATACATTCATAAGTTTCATTGCCCCAAAAGATGATGCAATGGAATTTCATCCATTGAGGATTTTTGTTACACATGCATCTGACAGAGAAGGATGATGATGGCTAATCTGAGATTAAGATTTAAAGATGTGGAGAGAAGTTTTATTTTTCTAACCAAGTCATTTAATTTTTTTTACATGTTAAAAACTACAATACTATAAACAACGAATTATATATGAAGATTTTTTTAATAAAAATGTGAAGAGCCAAATAATAATCATTTTTGTCTGTTGATCTCAGAGGAGGCAAGTATCATTGTCCCCATTTTGCAGATGGTGAAACTATGGCACACAGGGGTGAAGTGACTTGCCCAGGGTCACCCAGCAGAGCTGGCAACAGAACACAGGTCCTGAGTCAAAGTCTAGTGCTGTAACCACTAGACCATGCTGCCTCCCCTAATGTTTCTCCTAGATGTTCATCTGTCCTCTGAAACTTCAGTTATCAAATGTGTGTACGCACCCATTTGTGAACAAGGGTGTGTATATGTGTATGCTAATCAGATCACTGGGCACGCAGTTCCTCAGCTTGCATACACAACTGCTGGCGTGTACGGATGTGCATAATTTTGGAGGCCCTGACTGAAAATTTAGGAGATAGGAAACTGACAAAAAGAAAGTTTCTAAAGTTTCCATCATGCCCTTATCTCACTTTATTGAGCTGAGATATCACTTGATAGGGTGAGATTACTGTGTATTTTGTAACTCTGCCCACAGTTACAAGACACCTGCAGTACCTGCCATTGGCACAATGTATTAAGATGGAATGGAAGGTTTAACTCTAACTGTTGTTTTCCAGTCTCAGATACAATTTAGTTTTCAGGACTAACGGGGAGAATTCAAGTTTTGTTTGTTTGTTTATTTTTAAGGCTAGCAGGTCCTTTATGATCACATATAGATCCCGAGAGATGCCAGTATGTCCCTGCTTTTGTGCCTCCCACTCCCACTTTGAGGTCATTCATGGCTACTGTCTTCCAGTAGAGGTAGTCCATTAGCTCTGATCATTAACTGGCCAGAGGAGTCTCTGTGGAAAAATGGGTCCACTCCATTTCTTATTGGTCAATGGAAAGACTCCTGTGGACTTTGTATCTGGCTTAATACTAGGAATTCCAGCTAGTGGCACTGTTCCTTCTAAGCTGTGTCCGTGTGAGTGCGCACACAGACCATAAACCCCGTGCACGCGGCGAAACACCGCACGCACAACAATTTGCACAGAAGAAATTTTTTGCGCACATGGCCTGTCAAAAATTAGAGGGAACATTGGCTAGTGGCCTCATTTTCTGAGGTACTGAACAACCACAGCATCTTTTAGCGTTGATGGGAGTTGTGTGTGCACAGCACCTATGAAATTCAGGACATTTAAATGCACAGCTGAGGAGTCTTTCCAATCCTTGTCTGTTTCTGGAGGAACTGAAAGAGACCAAGAACTGAACCCTGATCTTTGGGGTGCTGACTGCCACCAAGACATTAGCAAGCTGGCCCTACCCATATTAAAAAGACATATTGAGCTCTAATTATTTATTTGTGCACTTATTTATATCTTCTCATTGCTTGTAGATTTCATCTTAAAATGTTTATTTGAAATTGTCAGTGATCAAAGGCTAGAAAACAAAACAGAGCTAGATATGAAATAATTTTTTTGCAGAAATTGAAGAGTCAGGATAATTCTTGTGGGTGCAAACTTTACAAGATGAAACCAAATATTATTTCCTTAAACTTATAACTGAAGGATGAATCTACATCAGCGTACCTTCTTCCGTAATTCAGATCTAAAGTATCTTCTATTTAATATCATTTAATTTAAATTAACTGATTTTACTTGATCATTTTACACACACAAACATATGTGTGTGCACACACAAACATATGTGTGTGCACACACACACACACATCTGTGTATTGAATTGATAAAGAAAGAACTCCAGTTAAATAATCCACTTTTGTCTGACAACGGAATCAGTTATAGAGGTGCAAATATGCAGAAAGCTATTTGGAAATGCATCCTCGTAGTTGTCAGGTTTTATTATGCAGGAAGGTGTCATGTTTGTTACGAAGCTGAGTGCAGATGGCAGAGTGGAAGAAATGGATCACTAATTTTAACAATGATTAATGAACAGAGATAGAAAATGAATTACATTGGACTATTGGAGGCAAGAAATATTTTTGAGAAAATTTTGACTCATCTGCTGTGCTGTTCTCTGTAAATTATTTTTTGAAATTCTATATGTTGTCAACAGTTGACTGCATTTTCCATTACTGTCTATTTCTGTCCTTAAGTACTTTTGTGTTATTAGAGATACATAATTTCAAAATACCAATACATTCCTGAATACTTAGAGAAAATGTATGTAACACTATGAATGTTCCAAAGACTCTAGCCATAAATGTTGTGTTTTATAATAATCTTTCATTTTTTCTCATTTTAGTACAACATTAGAAGTGTTTGGTGTAAAAATAAATGAAAAAAGGAGGGTTTTTTTGGGAGAGGGATGAGAAATCATTCCGAGTTTGGGAAGCATAGGAGCAAAGATAATAAAAATGTGACCAAGTATGTTATCATGGTTTTGAGTGTACAGTGCATATTCTACCATTTGTGATTTCACAGACTAACGAGGAAAAAACATGTACACAGCTGCTTTTTGAATTGCTACTACTCATGTGCTTCTCTACTTTGCTATACATTCCATTGGCTTACACATATCCTCCACACTCCATGGCCAGTCTGCAAGGGAAAGTTGAAAGTTGCCACAAAGTCCTAATCATTGTTGATCCTTGTTTTACAACCTGCTGAGATACACAGTCAAAGTTTCTTGCACTGCTGACCTTGGAGTAAGGTTGGATTCACCCATTCTCAAATGAAGGTTAGTTCTGCCTTCAGAGAATTATGTCCTAATTTTTTTCCCTACTTAAATATTTTATTGGAAGATTAGATTATTAGAAGATTTATCAGATTTTTAAAAATACTAAATGCTTAAAACATAATTAAATATCTGCTGTTTTATTATAGCCTGCACTGGGGTTTAGAAGTTAATGTCCTGAAAAGCAGTAGGGTCCGATTGGTTTGCCCTTGCACAAGTATGCATAGTGTTTGGAGAGGCGAAGATGGGAAAAAAAAGGGGATGTAAGTAGCCTTTCCCATCTAATTCTGACATTCATGGGGCTGGAGGGCACAGTACCCATATGTGGTTAGCATCGCCAAGGCTGCTGAAAGGGCTGGCCAGGTATATGGGAGGGCAGGAGTGCACACTGCATTAGAGACAATGAGGGCTGTGAGTACTCAGCACCTCTGAACATAAGGCCCTTGAAATGTATTTCTGGAGAGCTGTTTCTGCAGCGCATTTCCTGGGAGCCCCAGAGAGAATTTTGGTGTAGTTGGCCAGAATTCTTCTGCTGCATCATGGTCCTTCTGCACCCATTTCCAGTGTGGACAGTAAGCCATAACCCAGCCACAGAACTGAGAAAAACCATAATGTATTAAGTGCTCAGATTCCTCCGTCTTTCTGCCTTCTTCTTTTGGTGCCCAATAGAGATAATGTCTTAGGGCTTGTCTACACTGGCAATTTTCAGCGCTGCAACTTTCTCACTCAGGGGTGTAAAGCGCCAGTGAAGATGTGCCCTTAGTGCCGTATCGTAAGCAGTAGAGTGGTGATGTTAATTGTGTTATTACTTGATAATATACATTAGGCAAAACTTAGACTTCTTGTAAACAGGTCAAACTCCAGTGAAGTCAGTGGAACCCCATCTGTTTACACGTGATCTGAATTAGCCAGTTATATCTCAGTAACAATGTGGCAGCTAATCATGCACTAACTCCAATGCAAAGTCTTTATTGAATGAGTTTCATGGTAGCACAACTGCTTTTGTTAAAGACCTGATTCTGTTGGATTTTAGTTCCTGAGACTTCATTCCCCATACACGAAACTTCCTTGATTTCAAGGGGACCATTTGCGTGCAAAAGGACTTATCATGTTCGTGAAAATCTTCAGGATTGAGCCCTTCACAGTTAATTTTTGTTGCTACAGAACATCCGATTTACTGTATGCAAAGCAATTTGATAAACATCAATAGTTGTTGTGTAAAGAGCCACAACAATAGCAGTCCTTTAAGTAGGAAGAACTTGGATGATTAGTTTAATACCTATATATGCTTTCCATATGAATGTTTCCTCTGCCACCTGCCTATATTTAGATGGAGAGCTACATTTTCTAATGAGATCTGTTTGGTTTGTGAGGAAACAGAAATTCCATGTATCTTGCTTTCACTTACAAAGATTTGGCTTCATTCTGCTTCCATCAAGGTTAATGATAGTTTTGGTTTTCGACTTTAAAAGAAAGATGAGGAACATGCTTTGAAAGTTTCAGACTTTATTTTTTTTTAGGAGCTTTACCCACAAACATAAGTGTATAAAAAGCAATTGTGATTGATTGGTTATATTTAAATTTTGTCTACATTTGCAGAGATAATTGGAAAATTCCACTAGTCTTCATAATGTAGCAGTAAATATTTTTCTTACCCTACCTCAAATCTTGGTGTAGATACATTAATTCAGAAGGCTTTGAAGTTATCATCAGGTTGCATTTGTGGGAAATATTACAATTTCTTCCATTTTCTCTTTACACATTTGCTTTCAGGGCCAGAGAAAATTTTAAATATCTTTGTGAACAATTCTAACTCTAGTATTTTGCATGTAATTATAGTCCTGATGGGAACATACTTTAGAAAAACAACTACTGGAATAGTACAAGTCCTGATCAGGTTACATAGCATATGCTAAACACTGAGAAAACATACACAGTGCTTTAGTGAACAAGGTAGGGGAATGCCCCTGGGAGCCAATTTAGAATGTGACTTAAGGCAAGCACGGCTTTTTGTATCTGTTTCTTTTGGCAAAGTAGTGAAATAGTAGTGGTGGTTGGAATCCCCTTGTAAGCACCAGAGGTTGCCTGTGCAGAGACCAGTCCGAACATTGAGCTTACATGAGGATGACTGAATGTTAGGTATGAACCTAGCCTTTAATATGAGAGACTAATATTCCTATCACAAGATTCTCTGTTGTTTGAACGGTAGAGAAAAAAGAGTCCTATGCAACTTCGACAGAGTTGTCTGAAGAATAATCAGGCTTTGGCAAGCAACTTAAGAAGTACAGTTTTCCACCTCAATAGTGAGAAGTTATAGTGCAGCTTTTTTGTAACTGGTCAGTATGGGATCAGTATATAGGCAGTGAAGTGGCTATGTGATAAATGTTCTAATCTTAGTTCTCAATTTTTTTTCAATTGTCAGTATATACAATAGTGTGTACGGATACACTGTGTGTGTATGTATTCCTATGCATTATTTAACTGAGTTTTGCTACCATTAAATTCATGTTAGTGCGCACAATCCAAATGAAGATATGACTGTTAATAAAAATCCCCTTTGGTTCTGTTTAGTCCAGAAGTTGTTCGTACTAATTTTTTACAGCATCTTACCAGTTTCAGCTTCATATAAGTGACTTTAAACTTAATTTTGTCTAGCTATTTTATAAGAACAAACAAGTAAATGTGTTTATAAAATTAAGTCCTGTTCATGTAAATACTTACATATGTGAATCAAGGTACTCATATGCATAAGAGTTTACAAGGTTGGGTCTCTAGTTTTAAATATTTTCTTCTGTCTTAAATTGAAATAACTTGAGAAAATATTTAGGTTTGCATTAATATTTCAGTTTTTCACATGAATATTTTTTTCCTGTTTGGTATCTATATGGTAATTAGTGTTTTTGCCCCTTAATAAGTGTGTGTGTGTGTGTGTATACACACATATAAACAGAATGTATGTGTGTATATAGTAGTATATATAATATTAATACAGGCTATACCATGACCTGGAGGCCTGTCATACTTCTGTTACTTCAGGTAAATAACTGATTGACCTTTGTGGTGCACTGATACTTCACTAATCAGAACCTGAAATCTGTATAACAACACTTCATTTACTTGATAGACAAAAGAACAATTGCACTTGAAGTAATGTGATTTCTAAATAGACACTGCCTGTCAAAAGTAAATGCATTAGAAGTAAAATGTAGCTCAAGGAGACAATTAGCAAACAGAGGTGACACTGTAAACAGGTGCACCCATTATTCCCAAAGCTTGTGGCAATATATTCACATCTTTTAGACTGATGGAAGATCATGTGACAGTTTGGTGAATTATCTATCTGTATCATCTGACTGATGAAGCCTGCTGCAGTTGCAGATCATTTAAAAATGCATCTCACAAATTACATGGTAGCTGGGAAAAAATGCAGGTTTTTACGAACAATGCTTTTCTAAAGCTATGTGCTAGAATACCTAATTTTTCTTTGAAAGGATGTAGACCATTTCATTATGCTATGTATACAGTCAGGGTTGTGCAAATTCATTAAAATGTCTGTTAATCTATAAAACATTTTCTATTCCTATTTTAGTGGCATTGTATATATTTTTTAAATGTGCTGTTTCTGAGACACTTATATCTGTGAGCAGAAGGCGAATAACATACTTCTTATGTAGTCTTCTTAAATCACTACTTATCAAGGAAGATTTGAGAAGAAAACATTTGACCTACATCTTGTGTGGGTTATTGGATTTTTTTCCTACATGGAAAATGTAAAACAAACAAGAGAGAATCTATAAACAAACTCTCTCTCAAACAGGTTGAGATGGGGTAGTATCACTTTTTATGTGATGTGGTGGAAACTGTCTCATATGATGTGTTATAATCTGATGCACTAACTGGATATGCTCTTTTCTAAACTGCTTTTTTATAAATGTTTTAAATTTCCTCCCCTTTAAAAATGAGACTTGATTTGTTTTATCCCCAGAAAGGTCTTGGGTCATGTATTTATCACTAATTATTTGTAACGACAACTCAGAGCCAGATAGCAAAATACCCTTAAAACCTGACGGGCAACAGGTACTACTATTGTGTATTCTGTTTACATTACCATCAGCTTCAACAACAGTTATTGCTTTGTGCAACTTGGAAGTATTCACACACAAAAATGGCTTTATATTTGTATAGCTATACAATGTTCCTCAAAGTAGTTGCTAGTATAGAGATGAGCCGGAACCTCCCAACACTCTGTGAACTTTTCTAGATCTGAACTTTGCAGCAGAGGCCCACGTCTAGTGACAAACAGCTGAAGTAACCCATTTATAACACTTTTCAAACATTGGGAATGATCCTGGAAACCCAACAACTCACACAAGTCAAGAGATCTATTGAACTCAACTCGACTACCCTTGGGTGCAAAGATAGGCAGGATCAGGCCCATTATCCAATGACTCTTCCCAAGACCCTTTTTTCACAAGGTGACTGAGAAATTGACTCAGCAGATGTTGCAAGTGGTGTCCAGTGCTAGTTAATGTGCAAAGCTCTTATTTGTGAGCTTGCCCTGCTACCCCATACCCCCGCTCCCTAAAGCTTTCCATAGGTGCAACGTAAGGATGGTACATCTCAACTATTACATTCTTTATGCTAATCCAGAGTTGAACAGAAGATCACCAGCCCAGGTTTTCTTTTCCTCATATTCTGTGTATATGTGGATACACTCCACTTTTTCCAATTAAAGTGTATACTTCAGTGATTCACTAAGCTTATCTTCTCCATAAGTGCAAGCAGCCACTACTATATTTCGTGCCCAAAATACATGCACTTTAAAAATATTGACAGGTTTCAGAATAGCAGCCGTGTTAGTCTGTATTCGCAAAAAGAAAAGGAGTACTTGTGGCACCTTAGAGACTAACAAATTTATTTGAGCATGAGCTTTCGTGAGCTACAGCTCACTGCATCGGATGCATTCAGTGGGGAGATTTATATACACAGAGAACATGAAACAATGGGTGTTACCATACACACTGTAACGAGAGTTATCACCTAAGGTGAGAGATTACCAGCGGGGGTGGGTGGGTGGTGGTGGTGGAATATTGTCAACATTGGATGAAAATATGTTGGGCTCTCACATGCGAATTATTTTGTTTCCTTGGATGAAAAGAGCATGAATGGGATAATGTGGCCTGGGGCCTATTTCATCATTCTTGTGTGGGATACCTAAATTTTAACTGTGTGGATCAATAAATATAGCATTCAAACCACAGCCCATCAGTATGTTCTCTCTGTGTCATATAGTAGGTATTATAATAATGCTCTTATCAGTAAATACTTAACATTATTTTGCTGCTTTTTGTTTTTATACAACTTTAAGAAAGGAAAATATTGTAAAAGTTCTCTACAGTATAGCTAGGGATGATCTCAGACTTCACCCGAGGGGTTGGTCCTCCAGATTGGAGCAAAAGTAAATGAGATGTAAGAGAAAGATGCAATGTGCTTCGTGTGCTACCATTTTGTTGTTGCTATGGGACTGTAGTCAAAGACGATGGCTAATACTACTTCATATAACATTTGATCAGTGGGGAAAACAAGCATGGTGGCTTCACTCTTATTTTTTCAGAAAGGCAGCTACAAATAAACCTTTTTTATGTGCCAATATACTATACCATAAGTAGCAGTCATCATTTTGCTTTTAGTATTTGTTTATTACATATATTTTTATTAGTAGCGACTCATTTACCTCTGATGCACATGGGCACAACCCCTTTAATTCACTGAAATTGCCTCGGCTTACACCGGTAGTAAATTTGGACCATAGTTTCTAACACACACACACACACACATTTTTTTCCTTTTGCTTATATTTTTTTTCTTTAATGAGTCAGGCCCCTAAATAATGCTTTATTTCATATTCAAAGTGACATTTTAACATATATTTGTCTGACAATATGACACATACATTTGGTTTAATGAGGGCCTCATTATAAGGAAAAAAATGCATCTGCTGAATAAAATACAAAATATTTTTGCCTAAATGTTGTGTAAATTATTCAAAAAGAAGGTCCCTTTGACAGGGATGTGTGGGGGAGCTCAGTCTGCCAGTCTGTACTGTGGCTGATCTCAGTATGGATACAGGACTCCAGTCTCCAGGCTTTGTCAATCCAGCACTTTATGTCTGTCTAAATTTCACTACAGAAAAGGAAGCTGTGTTTTTAGCTGGCTTAGCAGGCCTTGCCAGAGCCACTTTACAGTAAATTATGTGAGATACCTTATAAATAGTAATAATCAAATAGTAGGCCTCATTCTCCGGTCATTTGGGGGCTGTTTTGGCCTCTGGTACAAGTGCAAGTTAGAGAAGCCTTTGGATTGCAAGAGACTGGTACACTGCCAAAGTGCAGGCTGCACAGGCCATTTCCCCTCTCGCCCTTTGCATGCCTCCTATGCCTGGGACTATGTGGAGATGGTATAGAGATGGCATAGCTAAATTTACATTACCTGGAAAAACTCCAGCTGGCTATTTAACTCTGCTTTTTAACCCCTTTGTACAATCAGAACAGCACAATAGGCCCATAGCAATTGCCTGGATCTGGCACAAAGAATGAATGTACTTAGAACACCATCCAAGTGTGACCAAAATGCTGACTCACTTTTGCTTCCCAGCCCAGGTAAAAGTGAAAATGGCATGTACAAGTGATTGGCGTCAGCAGCCAGGAAACAATATTTTAGAAACAAGTATATATTTTTTTTAAAAAAAGCAATAACTTGAGATCCAGTCATGCTCCCTTCGTTTTCAATGACAATATTCCCATTGACTTCAGTGGAATAGGTTTGGGGGCTGTATTCAGTTTTAACCAGCTCTTCTTACCTTTGCCATGAAACATTAGCCCACGTCGTGGAGAATTACATTTGGGTTTTCTTGGCAAGGGTTAATAATCAATGTAGATCTCTTAACAAAGGAGATGCTGCCGTATTGTACTGTGAAACTTTTTTTCTTAACTGTCAGTGAAGCAGTACTAATTATTACTCCCATGTAAATGAGGTCATTTCCTATTAAGAGAACAAAATGCTTAGCCTTGCCTTGCCAATTCATACCATCTATTTTTCACACATACCCAGCTTCTTAGATTTTTTTTTTAAATTTTGATAAAATCCATTCATTTGTATTAGAAAAGTGTAAACTACTGCAATAATAGTTGCCCATTATTATCCAGATGAGCTTTTGTAATGTGTGGGTTGTTTGAATACCATGTGTTAGCTATGGAACAATTAGCCAGCTGAATGGTTCTTTAAAACAATCAGATACTTTTATCTCACTGAAAAAATACATTCCTTGGAAGTGTATGGTTAAACCGTAAATTCTGAGGAACATTAAACTCTCATTGCAAATAGTACTTTAGGATATACGTTGATGAAGGACAAAAAGACATCGAAATATCTTGTCTTCATGTTTTTATTTTTTTATGCAAGCAAAAAGATTTAAGGAATATTGTAGCAAACAAAGGGTAATTGTTTTAGCCCAGATGTTGCTTTTGCACAACAAGCAGGTTACAATGTTCCCACAGAGCTGATGAGCCCAATCAGTGAAATGATTAAAAATTGATTTTGTCCCTGTAATTACAGTATGTAAACTACTTAGCTTGGATTGCAAAGGAAGTGATTTTCTAATTACGTATATACTCTGGTGTCTAATGATTGGTTTTTTGAAGTAATGAAGAGAGAGCCCTAACGACTCCTTGGTGCTCTGTTGTTTAAGAAAGACCATCTTTAGAGTAAGCAGCAACAGACAAAGAGTTTAAATTGAATTTTCAACACTGTTAATGTGCACATGGATTTGATTATTAAAGAGACAGTAATGTAATTTGATTGGCTGTGAGCATTATGGCTTTTTGTTACGTACTATATGAAGATATACATGTTATATAGTTGTGCAGGTGATGGAAACCTTTTCTGTCCTATTTCTACTCATTCTATCTGATTGCCATGAATGTTTGTTCCTTGTGCATCCTGAAAGCATTTAGAAAGAACAGGTTTCAGATGTCTCCTTGATCAGTGATTATTATCTGATATACAGGAATTAAGGGTTTCTCTTTTAACACATACATGGTGTGTGCAATATACAAGGGAGTGGCTGCTGAATCCGTTGCCTTTACACTTTCGAATTTTTTTTAGGAAATCTGTTTTAAGTGAAAAGAAATGGATAAATACAAACCATTTATCAGTGTGCAGAGTGACAGCATGGGCGATATGCTCGGCAGCACATCTTCCTCCTGCTCTGAAAGGAAACAACAGGTGTCAGCCTCCCATAGCTCTTGTATATGCATCGGGGCCCAGGGCCTGCTCATGCCACTGATCTGGCAGACTGCTTCCCCTTGGGGTTGGGGAGTGCTAGCAGGCACATTGGCCTGGCCCTTTCTTCCCAACACTGGAGTTCCAGAGGGTGAAATCCTGGCCTTGTTGAAGTTCGTGGCAAAGGTCCCATTGACTTAAGTAGGGTCAGGATTTTGCCCTAGAAGTCCATTCTGCCCTGCTGCTACATGGATATGTGAACCGAGGAAGAAGTTCCTTGTGCCCTCTCCTCCCCCTGTACCTCACAGCACATCCGTGCTGGATTTTAGGGTAGGATTTCCCCCACAATATGTAATTAACTGATGATATAAACCCACTGCCCTCCAGCTGCATCTGGATCTGGCTGACATCAATGGAAGTGTGTGTATGTATTGAGGGCAGTATATGGTCCCTGGGGTTAAATACTACCCTCTTCCAAATCCACAGCTGTAAATGCCAAATCACAGTTAAACCGTGCTTGCCACAAGCAGTACAGATGTTATTAGCAGCCATGCTGAACCACGGAGCTGTAGTAAGGACCTGATCCACAGCCTACTTAAGTCAATGGGAGTTTTTTCACTGACTTCAATTGGCTTTAAATCAGGCTCTAACAAAGCTAACTATGGGAAGGCCTACCAAATGCACAATGCTGAAATATGTGTTTACTTGTATGACCAAGAGTAGCCCCAGATATGGGACTAGTTGTGAATGTTTTTTGTTAATTAATGGTATTTTCACATTTAAGCACAGAATGAGCGCTGTAGCCTGAAGCTGCACAAAATATAATGTTAACCAGGATTAACAATGTCCACAGTTCATATGTTTGTGTAGGAAAATCAGGGTCAGAACAAGGAATCGGAAAAAATTGTGCCACAGTGGACTATTCTACGCAAAGGTTTTGTAAACTTGCACAGATCACAAGCAGGCCAAATATGGTGTAATTCCTGCGCTGAGCCCTCTGCCATGTCATGCTAGCTGTCACCAGAAAGAAATAAGGGAGGGGCAATTTGTAGCATGCTGCCTACATCTTAGTGAAATGAGGGTACTTTCTTGCACCACAATAAAGATTCAGGTTCACCTGGAAGAAAGGGCATTTGTTGTAGTGATGGGAAGTTTACTTATTCCTACCACAAACTCTCTGCCCCCTCCCCCCACCCCCAAATCAGTGTTCGCTTTTGGGAATCCCCAAGTACAAGTGAGGAGAGCATGTGGAATGGAAGGCCTGCCCCATTGCAGATCAAGTCAGCAGTTCACAGTGTAACCTGCTGTGTCAAGAGTTGAAATCGTGCCCTGGCCCAAGAACTGTGGTGCCAGTTCTCAGAGTAAATTCTTGGTTCTTTGAGAACAATAGAAAACCAGAGAGATGAATTCCAACATCCTGCTTTAGAGGCCTGTTCTCCTTCTCCATTTGTGCATGTAACTCCCAGTGACATTAAAATGGGCCTTTAAGGCTCAGTGTTTCCTAACCTGCAATTACAGTGTATGCAAAATTCACGCTGAACTCAATTGAAAGTTTTTCCATTAAAGGGCTGCTGGACTCCTAGTGTAGTTCAGTCTGTTTGCCTGCCTACATGTCTGTCTTTCTGGCCATGCATTTCTAACAGCTGTAGCAGCTTTTGTGAGGCCGTCAGGAAACAACTGATAGTGAAAATAATTAGTTAAATGTGACATGTCATCTCCTCAAAAGGTCTGTTTACAGAGGGGACAGTCCTTGTCCCACTGAAATCAATGGCAGTTTTCCATTCACTTCAATGGGCCTAGGATGTGGTGCTGAGGCCCTGATGATTGAAATCCGCTCTCTCTCTTCTCTCAGGAAAAGCTCCCAGGGGTTCTGAGTGAGTCTATACTTTAAGGGTCTATTCTCCCATTTTTGTGTGGTAGTTTTTTGTACATAACTCTTATCACCTGCATAAATCCCTCCCTGCGTTTCATCAGTGGGAAGAGACATCCCTTTCTCTCTTTAATGTGTGTGTGTGTGTGAGAGAGAGAGATTTCTTTTAACAGTGATGAGTTACATGTGCATGTTTAGGTGAAGAATTGCATTTCGTATATCTCCACTGTACTCTTTATCAGGCTTTTTGTGAAGGCATCCCAGGTTTATTCTTCTTTCCGGGAAGGGCTGTGTGTAATAACTTCCATTGCTGCTCATGTGCATGGAGGGAACTGATTCTTTCACTGGGGAGGCCAAAGCTACTGCACTTGTATTTTGCTCCTGGAGGATCAATTGTTTGATAAATTGGTCTGCAGGGGTACGCAATGCACATTTTGGCCCAATTTGATATAAATGGAACTATCTTAATTTGTTTTCATGCTTGCAGCTTACCCGTTTAAAATATCTGCTTTACACAATGTCAAATATGTTAGAATAATATTAGCACAGGTAAGTAAAATATCTTTTTATAAGGTTTTAAATAATTTCTACTACAGCTAAATGTGCAAAGCTACAGATTTTCCCAATTTGTCCATGAGGTTATGTATCACAGATCTTAAATCATTTAAGGTTTTTAACCTGAGGGGTTCACTCGCAGCCATGAACTGGAAAGCAGATTGCAGGAGACATTGACATGCTGATCAATGACATGAAGACTCCAGACAAATCAGTACAGGACTTTAAGAGATGAAGCCTTACTGTGTTCTGTCTGTCATCAGAATTTATAAAGCATCTTAGTGAAAGCCCCTTGAGAATCATTCTTAGAATTTTGCAAGTCATGAGCGTGTTTGTAAAATCTGAATTTTTTTTAACACAGATAGCTTTGTAATAGCATAGCAAAAATGTAGTCCACTATGTTGGCAAAGGAGCGCTAAGAACCCGTTTAGTGAGATAATCTTTTCTAAAGCAACAGCTTATTATCATTGTTTCTAGTTCTCAGCATTCTTACTTTGAATGAGTTACGAATAAACACTAAAAAGGTATATCTGAATTTTAAGACATCAACAAAATAAATCAATAAATGCCAAATAAGCTGTCAACTCTTTCTAGACACTGTATAATTGGAAATATTATATGATAACCGCTTTAATAGATACAGCTGTCCAGGAGTTTGCTCATGCTCTGTTTGTTTTTGGATAACTAGAGAAAGAGAAGGGTCAATACACCAGAATTACTTATATGAATTCTGAAAGGGGGTGGGGGTATGTATAAATGTGACCTGGATCCAAACTGATCCTGATTTTGGATTTAAGGAAGGACAAAATCTGACTGACCAGGCTTTGAAAACCCAAATTATTTATGAAAGGTTAAAATACTCTACTGCCAGTACTGTAGACTATGGGCCTGGTTTTCCACTGCTTTGCACCAGGTATAGCCATTTATGCTTGCAAAAAATGAGACATCAGAATGAGAATGGTTTGCACCTTCTTTGCATGCACCGTGCATTATTATTTATTTGTATTGCAGTCGCACCTATAGAGCAGGGCCCCATTGTGCTTGGCACTGCACAAGCATAAACAAGGGGACTGTCCCTGCCACCTCACAATCTAAGTATAAGACTATAGACAACTGATGAATAAAACAAACAGCTCGGGGATCACAAGGAAACAATGAAATAATACCAATAAACATGAAAAAACAGGGGTCACCTCAAATCAGCTGTCTAGCTACTTTTGATTTTCTTTATAGGCATCATGGCAGAAGAAAGCCTTAAGGCATGATTTAAGGAGAACAATGAGGTGGCTTTGCAGATTTTTTTGGGGAGTTCCTCCAATTCAAGAGGGGCAGAATGGCAGAGCCACAAAGGTGCTTACTGGAAAACTTTTTAAATGGGCACTCAAGACTGGCATCATTTACAGAACAATGGCACAGGTTGATGGCTCAGTACTTTATAAGAGATGATAGGTAGGGCAGGGTTAGACCTGTAAGGGCCTTAAAAGTGAAAACAAATAGTTTGTGTTTGATGCAGTGGAGAAGGGGAGCTGGTGATGTGGCCAAATTGATGAGCTGGGAATGACCTTGCAGCAGCATTTTGGAATGTATATAAATGGGGCAAGAGGCTATTTGTCCAGGCCACAGATGGGGTTTAAATTACTGCAGAAGGTGTAAGTCAGTGAGAAAGTTGGATCTCCAATCTTTAGTGTGTGGTTACAAGGCTATTTTATTAAAGAAAATAAAATCAGAATTTATGAGGTGTAAAATTGTTGTATCCTGGACCTTCAATATAAATAAGCACAATTATTATTTACCCTTCAAGGGAACAAAGGGCAGAGTACTGCAACCCTTTCTCATTTAACTGTTGAAAGATTTAGCCCAACTGTAGTAAAATGAAGTAAAAGAAATTAATTTTTTCTCTCAGAATTTAAGGACATGATTCTGCAAACACTGAATACCAGGCGTAGACAATGGGACTCCTCAGAGAAGTAAGAGCTGTGCTTGGTAACAAGACTTTGCAAGATGGGGCCCTAGCGCTGTGATGACTGTACTGGGTTTTGAGAGCCTGTAGCCTGATGTATAAACTACTTAAGTTCGTTTAGATAGAAGAGTGTATTGTTTGAGAATGACCTTTAATTTCATCTGTCAGGCATGCATGGGCATAAACATACGTAGACTTCTCAGCTTTCTGTAGATTATAGCTTTAATATTGTGAACTTTATTTTGCTATAAGAGCTTCCTTTGTTTTTGTTTTTACTTTGTTACTAATGTAATGTCCCTAAATTTGCTACAGACAAATAAATACCTTGGAAGTATTGTATCTTGGCTTTTACTTCTGGCTCTTATCTCTTTTAAGTGGGGTTTATTAGATGAGATCATCTACAAAGGACTTATTTCTGTTTTAAAATGGAATTAAAAAAGTAGAAATACAATTAGTAGTTGTTCTCTCTGACTTGGTTTGAGAGATTAGAGTATCAATGTCAAAGAGAATAACTGGGTTTCTCGAGTATGTCTGCTATGCAACTTTTGTTTTATCCTGTTTTGTCCTCTCTTGCTGCACTGCCTAGGGGATAGGATCAGAAGGATTTTATTCTGTTCCTCTGCATTGTCTTGAAGAGAGGTTTTCCCTGTCAGAACAATCCAGAGCTGAAAGCACTTTTCCGTTCCCAATAATAAATGACCACCAAACGCTTGCATTATTGAGCCCTTAAAAAAAAAGTGTTAATCTTGTTAATACTCCCATCCTAAGTATTCTCCATACGTTGTTACATTAGAACTACTTGGGGGTGGCATTGTAAAGTTTTAGTTTAAAAGACTTGTTTAAACATAGGGTTTTGATATTTTAAATTTCTCACATCTCTTGTTTTTACAGTTCCTGACCTTCAGTACCTATCCCACGTCACTAGGAATTTCTCTCAGCCAAGAGAAAGATTCGTTGGTTCAAGAGTTACCTGGTAAGGATCATTCATTATATTATTGCCTAACTTTTTTCTCTGTTTATGAACGTGGTTACAGTCTGGTTTTTCTAGCAAACTTGTGTGTCTTCTTATCTCTCCACCAAAACATTTTCATTTATTCTTTCAGGGAAAAACTGCCTATAGTAGATTGATTATGAATAGATTTTTCAAGTAAAAATCTGCTTTGTAAAATCACGAATGCTCATCTTACACAGCAGATATGTAAAATTGTATTAGAAATAAATCATCGTTTAATACTTTATCAGCAGATTGTTGATTTAAAAAAATCCATGAAACTCATGATTAGAGTTTGTTGTATTCATTTTATCACTTATTTTGTTTTTGAACAAGTTCTATTGAAGATCTCTCGTGCATATTATTAAGGGCGCTTTTTTGTTCTGTATTACTATGCGAACAACACCTACTTAAATCAATGTTTTTTTTCCATAATAGGTTATAGACCTGATTTTCCTGTCAGCTGTATCAGTGCAATTCAAAAGTAACTGCTATTAACCCTTTGGGTTCACAATGGGGTAAAAACCAGTGTGAAATCAGAATCGGGCCCCAGGATCTAAATTTGGAAGAAAAGTCTTGGCTTTGTAACCTGTAACTTATTCTAGGAAGTATCCTATAACTAAATCTATAATTATTAACTGATTCTTAAATCTAAAATTCTGATGGCTTCCAGTCCAATTCCTATCATGTTACTTTCACATTAAAATCATGGTGCCTGAATCTCCTCTCAATTTTACATGTGTAAATCAGCACTAACTCTATGTACTTCAGTGGAGTTACACTGATTTATAACTGGTGAGAGGAGATTCAGGCCCATCTAAGCTTTTGACCTTGTACACTCACATGCAGGTGAGTAATGTTAGGTGTATGAATTGTCCCATTGAAGTTAATGGAACTACTTATCTGAGTAAAGTTAAGCACATACTTAAGTATTTCCAGGATTGGTGTCTGCATCTATAAAAGAAAAAAAAAACCCAATAAAGCTACACCAGTGTGAGGATCTGGTCCACAGTTTTTTAAATGTGATGAATGTGTCTTGTCCTACACGAGTAACTCAGACAAAATTACACTGATTTAAATCTGGAGTAACTCCACTGACTTCAGTGGAGCTACTTTGGATTTACACTGACTTCTATTGATGTCCATAAGATTCTTGCCTGAGTGAGAGTGGCTTAGGATTAGACCTTTGATGACAAAAACGGTACCAGTCAAATAGCTAAATAGCTCAGCAAAGGCTTGCCTTGTTTTCTAATAGCTTTGTCATTTGGAATCTAAATAAAACCATTTCAGAGTTCAGTTATTTGTTGGTTTCAGAGTAACAGCCGTGTTAGTCTGTATTCGCAAAAAGAAAAGGAGTACTTGTGGCACCTTAGAGACTAACCAATTTATTTGTTGCAATTTTTAACTTACAGAGAACAGAAGGGAAAATTAAATACTATAACACATCTTGTAATTTTGGGGTTCATTGTAACCTCTGATACTGCTGAGGAAGTTAAATATATTTACATAAACTCATATTCAGTTCTAATTAGCTAAACCTATCTTTCTCTTCACCATATTCCTGAGAGGTCATCACATAAACCATTTAAATTGATAGCAATATTATGCACCAAGAAATTAATTTTACATTGTACACAATTTTTATTGTGACTTTATCTTGTTTCAAAGTGCTTACTTTCTGATTTTGTGGATATTACTGACTGTGGATTACTTTTATTTTAGTTTTTACACAACAGTTATATTAGAAATTTGCTGTTTTATTCTTACCTTCTTAGTAAAAATCCTTTTATCACACAATGGGTAATTTATATCCATTACCAGCCCTTTCAATCCTTTTCAGTGGTGCTGTCAGTGCCTTTGGCACAGTAATGATTAATGTGATCTAATAATAGTGTGCCATTATATTACCTTAGTAAAACATGTACCAACATCCTATTCAGATCTACCAAATTCATAGCTTCCTATAATATTTTTGTTGAAAGACAGGATTACTATTTTTCAAAGCTGATTTTTTTCCCCCTTTAACATATTTAATGAAATTCACAATTCTTTGCCATGGTAATCTTTGTGCATGTGTTTGGGCTTGATGGGTGAATTTTATATCATTCTGCATTATTATGATTTGTTAGGCAAACTGTTTGACATGTAAAGAAAGATACCAGTTACATTGTGTTGCTTTGTTAAAGGGTGCATTTTAAACATTCACCACCTTCTGGATATTTCCCTGGATTTTATAATAGGTGAGATCAGAGTTCGTAAGAATAAGCATTTGGTCTGAAATGTTATTTTTCTTTCTCCTCACTCTCACCCCAAACCACTAACCTAGCTCTCCTCGCACTGCCCCACACACTATGGGAGGCAGGTTCCAATGTAACTGCCTGCCTTTCCACTCAACAATATCAATTTTGCTACCATGACTTTGCTAAGAGGCAAAGAATCTGTCAAAAAAGCAAGTGAGAGCAAAGAGTTACTCTGCAGATTACTCCCTGTGAGCTGGCAGTTGGCATCATGCAATGCTGTATCTGTTTTTGGATTCAGCCATTATGCATCCATGCATTTTGACTCCAAAATCAGGTGTTTCTGTTCAGCAGAAGCTGGGAATGGTCAACAGGGGATGGATCACTTGATGATTACCTGTTCTGTTCGTTCCCTCTAGGGCACCTGGCATTGGCCACTGTCGGAAGATAGGATGCTGGGCTAGATGGAGCCTTGGTCTGACCCAGTGTGGCCGTTCTTATGTTCTGTTGCATGATCCCCGCCTCCACCTCTCAGATGGGGACTGTGCACTCTCAGGCCAAGAAACCGTCTAAGTAGAGGGCAAAGTCAAATGGCAACAAATGTTGCTGGGTTGTTGGGTGGAGTGGCTTGAAGTTACACTGGGACCTGCCTCTAAACTCTGGGTAGCTTGTGGCTGCCCCCCAGCTGGTTTTGAGCTAAATATTTTCTCCATGCAGGGTGTCGAATCAAAATGATTTTCTGGTGTTACTTCCTCTGAACACGTGATCCCTGTACACTGGCTACAAGGTTCCTAGGTCATAATGTTCTTTCTCATATAGGAGATAATCTCGAGACACCTATTTAAAACCCCTCATAATCAGTGTGGTTTAAGAGTTTGGATAACATGCCATCTTTACAAAGCATCTTAAATCTTCATCACCCAGAGATATCATTATTGTAGACAGGGTGACATATACTTAACCAATTTCAGTTAAATCTCAGAGGAACAGTACGTCCACATTTTAGCTCTGCTTTGTGACATGGTGTTAAATGCATACGCTTTCACATTGTTTCATCACATCAATATAAATAATGAATGAGAAAAATATTTTAATCTTGTCAATAGCAACATTGGGCTAAAAACACCCCAAATACTTGTGCAGCTCTGTATGGATTCCTTATTTGATTTAGGCTAAAAAGTACAGCTGTATATGATTTGAAATGTGCAATCATCTTAAACGAGGAAAAATATTTTCAATACAAACATATAAACTGTGTGAATCTTTACACTTACTTTAAGTAAAAAAAATTAGACCGTGATTGTTATATGTCACATAATAATATTACTTGCGGTATTTGTAATCATGTTATTCTCTGCCACATTGGATGCAATTTTGTATCTTGATCATTTAAATAGAAGACATTCTCATCTGCTCTATAAAACTGATTCTTGGTGATATAATAGCAAGTCAGAAAAAAGAAAAAGCATGACACCTTTGTTTATCTTTGTATTTCAAGGGTTTCAAACAAGATGAAAAAAGTGCTTCCCCATTTTAAATAATGAAGTAAATGTTTAATATACAATGAAACCTGCCTTAGAGGCCAGCCAAAAATTAGTTGACTAGCAGAAATCGACTTGAAGCTCAAACAAAATTGTAGTGGCTTGGCCACTGAATGGTGCTACCTTAAAGTTGTCATTTTTTCACTGGGTTAGAACAGTCAGGTTACATGTGCATTGCTTAATTACCCATGAATCCTGAAGTTGTAATAGTCATAGTGTCAAGTTCTAGGGTATGTCTTAGTTTTCTTTTTCCAACAAAGAATTGAATTTTAAATAGAATATTTCTCCCCCGTCCTCCTTGAACTTCCCTCAATAGTCTTGATAGATTTTGCACTAGATAGTCCATGACCTAAAGCATTTTCAAATCTTCATCAGTTGTTTCTCTGAAAATACTCTTGTTCCTTCCATTAAACATCCCAGCATTTGTTCCAGTAGGAGGCTCTATGAAAAGTCCATGGGGCAGTCTGTGGGACAAATGCACCATTAAGGCAGCTTTCTGCCAGTCTTCCTTTGAAAAGAAGCCTCAACAGCTCCAGCCAGTGAAGGCTTATTCTTCCTGAACAGGGGAATCCTGGGATCATGTAGAGCTACATTAGTGGCTCCTATGCCACTCTCCTCATGGCATAGGGGATTATGTCTGGTAGACCGAGGGGTGGGTAGCTAGGACTTTTCTGCACTCTAGCAATCCTATTGGTAGTTGGTGCAGTGTACAGCAGCCTTTAGGCTGTTCTAATCTGCACCAGGGGACCAGCCTATCACTGCACTGGCTAAGGATCAAGGGCTGCAAAAGTAACCTAAAGCCACTTTTGCCCATTCTCTGTTCTTGCACTGAGTGCAGCTTGACTGGACCACACAATCTAGCCCTATCACTTTACTTAGAACTGTTGTCTACACAGAAATAGAGATGGACCAAGAGTGAAACCTTGAATTGAGCCCCTTTGTATTTCAGTGGAGTTAAGGTTTTGGATTCAAATCCTGGATACAAGCTTGACCTGCCATCGTAGTTCAAGGTAAGATCCATGTCGAGAAGAATTTTTTTTTTCTGTATCACATTCTGATGTAACTGAAATCATTGTGAAATATTTGCATAATGAATCTGGAGCCAAATCCATAGTCCTAACTTACCTCAGATCCCAGTTCCAAAGCCTAAGGCATAAACCAGATCCTGCTTTAAGTCTAAATACTGATTCTTCAACAGGCAAATTTTGGTAGGCTAAACAAAAAGAGGTGATCTCAAAATGTGAAACGTACTGTGGCCTACTCCTTGAAAGAAAAAACAAAAAATACCTTTTGTCTTTCTAAGACTATATTTATCTAATTTTATCAGTGTTTATCTCACAGGAGTCCAGTAGGTCAATACTTAGACTGGGAGTTTTAGCTCTTGGGTTTTACTCCCAGAACTGCCACTAAATCACTGTGTGACTTTGAGCATGAAACATACATTTCCCCCCATCTATAAGATGGAGATAATACCACTTATCAGCCTCATAAGTGTCCTGCAATTTAATTGATGTTTGTGAAGTGCTTTGAGATCTGTAGATGACAATGTGAAAGTGGTTTGCTTTAGAAGTGTAAAATGAATTGTTTTTACTTTTTCAAGCCTCAAAGTAAGGCTTGATTTGACTTTTGAGCCCTTGTTCCAACTGATTCTTTGGTTCATCTGTTTCTAGTAATTTGCATAAAAGTATTGTAGGTATTGCTCTTCTGATAATCTGAACCTTTTTTTGTAGATCATGAATTACCATTGGAACCCCTCTCTCTAAAGAAGTGTACAATTTCAGAAAGGGATGGAATTGGGCAGAAAATGCCGCTTTATTGCTCTGTACACAAATTCTCGTTAGAGTGGAACATTTTCATGAATTTACTGTTCACCGAAATTTAATGGTTTGTTTTTTGTTTTATCAATTATGCAAATATCTTGCTGGTAAATTAGACATGACTGTTCTACTGAAACAATGGTTATTCATTAATCATTTATATTTACCATAGTTACCTCATCCAGTCATGGTAAGATCATCTACCAATGACTAACCCACATATTTCCTGTGTATAGGAAATTCCTGTGTATTTCATATACCCATCTATCATCTGACAATGCAAATATTCTGTTCAAGTGTGCGTACAAGTATAGTATACTTTTTCCAATATCAGTGCATAAGAAGGTAAAAAGGGAGGATAGGTGAAGGTACGTAGCCTTTGGGTGCTATAACGAAGCAGATTGGGGAAAGTGGTCTTTTCTTTCCCCCAGGGCTTTCATAGAGAGGAGCAGAAGCACATACAGCATTGCAGGCTACCTCTTCACTCTGTCCTTGTTCCCCATCTTATCTTGGAAACATTCAGCCATACCCATCTTCAATCACATCAAAACCACCTCTTCATTTTTAGCTACCTAATGCACCCTCACATCTTCCTGCATCTTAGCTACTTCACACATTAAGTTGGGGTTAACTGCCTAGCACTCACTTTCTTTTGATAGATCATGGAAACAGCAAACATGCTCTTATCTGCATCAGCTAGGCTCAAGGTAAGGTACCTCAGAAATAACATGCATTCTGATTTTTCCCCTTTTTAGCTTTCTTAGCCACTTACTGTACGCTGTTGGTGATCTCATATATCCACCACTCATATTAATTTTAACCACTCTTTTAGATAAGCAGATAATCTGAACAAGCTTAATACTGTATGATAGAACAAAGGGAAATGTTGCACACCTGCATGCGTACAGCCTTACCTAAGAATAGCAGAGTGAAGCTAAGCTAGTCAACTATTGTTAAAAAATACTATACTCTAGAGATTTTAAAATTACCTCCTTGAAGATAGCGTGTGATGCCTACCGCTGGGGTAGTTTTATGCCCTCCTCATCTTCCCCTTCATCTCCCCCTCCTGTTGCTAAAGGAGATCCATATTGGCCTTGGCCTTGTATTTTAAGTAGAGGTCTGAGCTAACTTTTGCTGAAGACAATGCATCTTTCTGTTGACTCCTGTGATGGTTGGAGCCTGCCCTACAGCTCAAGTTCCCCTAGCAGCTACTGCAACTTGCTGTTCCTTTAAAAATATTTTAGAATAAAAACATTCCTCCAGTTTTTAACCCAGATTGCTAATATTGTACTGTTTCCACAATACACTTTCTATTTCTTCCCATATAACAGCTTATTTTTTTGGCAAAAATAACAATACAGAATTAGGAGAAACGGCATTCTCTCTATTCTGCCTAAGTTTACTGTTTTTCTGATATGAAATTCTGCTAAGAGATTGCCGCACAATCCTGACTCAGAACTAGAGCTGGTAAGAAAAACAAATTCAAAACTGCGAATTTGACATCTGTCCACCTATAGACTACTTGCTGGGGATTTGGTGGTGGTTTTCTTTGGGGGTAGCCAACAATCCACAGGTGTAGTGCTGAATCAATAATCATCACCCTTTCCTTTCCTCTCTTCCCCAAACTCTTGTATATGACATTTTTAAAAAAACTGAATATACTTGTGCAAAAATAGAGCACATATAATTTCTCTCTTAACAGTGATCTCAAACCCTGGTCTCAATCAACAGTATCCTCTCTGCAAAACACTGCAGGAGTCCCCGCCCCCGCCCGTGCATAACTGAAAAGTACATAGCTGACCAAGTATGCCAAAGCTGTGGAAAGGAAGAAAATGGCAAGGCTTGAATATATCCCAACAAAACTAAACACATATTACAGCCCTGCTTTATATTTGAGAGTGCAAGATTTTACTTTTTCAATAACTACTGTATTTTGATAATAGGCATCAAGTGGTTGCTATGTGATACACAACAGTGTTTTTCATGAACTTTTGGCTGCTGAATAAGCCCAGCAAATATGGGTTGTTACCCTTTTAGTTTTCTGGGTCAATTCATTTTGCACAAAGGAAAGAATGATAATTTGAGTTGTAGGCAGAGAATGTTTTCTACACACTGGGAAAAATGAAAGCTGTTTTTATTTGATATTTTTTTAAAATTGTAATTCCGTATATAGTTACTGATAATTATCTTATTACTAAAAGCAACTGAGAAGCTTGTTTCAGAGTCCAGCCCTCGGAATATTTTCAAATTGTAGCTGTGGACTCTAGAGAAAAGTGGCGCTTCTTAAATGTAATAAATAAATAAAAATATTTTTGTGACTTAGTTGCCACCAAAGGAGGCTGATCAGTGCCCTCCCTTATATCAATCAGGCTGGTGGGAGCCAGTTACAGGGCCAGATATTTGGGTCCTATGGTCTGTTACCTTTCCACTGTAAATGTTCAGCCCCTTTGCCTTACTCTGAGTTGAAGAGATGGCAAACGTTATCTCTGTTATTTTTGTGGCTTCTCTTTGGTGTGCAGCAGCTTATATGAATTCACACAGCAAGTCAAGGAGTTCCTCTTTAGCAATATAGGCTAATACAGTGAGGCTTTGGAAAGTGGGCAGATGAGCAAGAGAAGCCATCAGTGTAACATGTGTACAATTGTACTGTGTTGACTCTGGCAGCTTCAAGGTGTGTATGCTGTCATTTCTGTCCTCTCTTGTGCCTTTGAATGTGATTGGCCATCAGGAGTTCAGCAGTAAGAGAGACTACCTGTGATAGATGCCTTAAAAACACAAACAAGTCCTGTTTTCTTTTTCTGGTTTTTCACTACCCAAGAGAGGTTTCCCATACCCTCATCTACCACCACTAAAGGAACAGCTCATAAGCAGTCTCTGGAAAGGCTCCATTTGATGCCTTCTTTCTCCCAGTCTCAGCTGAATTTCACTGAATTGTTTGCTGCAATGGCCAGTTGATGTAAATTGGTATAGTCCATTAAATTCAATGGACCGACACAATTTTACAACAGCTGAGGATTTGGCCTCAAATTCCTTATTTTCAGTTTAGAAGATATTTTTTTCTCAAACTTTTCCTCTTTTCCCACTTATGCAACAGTCCCTTTCAGCAGGAACAGTTTGAGTGTCTCTAGTTTGCTCAGTGCATTTCCTCCCGAAGTAAACAAGTGAACTAAATTAATGATGGATCTTGGGTTGTAAAGTAACAACAGTCTAGGATGGAGATCCTCCTTTTTTCCTCTCTTCTTTCAATCAGAGCAGCTTCTCCTCTTCAATCAATCTCAAAGGTACCTAACAGTTCCTTTTGGTTAGATTCATAGTTACCACAGTTTGGAGATTTGGCCTTGGTCCTTTTTCTTTCTGATACCAGACTCTATCTAAGTAAGAACTTGAAATCATGATGATACTGGCTGCTTCTTCAGAGAGAGGGAAAGTGTTTCTCCTGGAGGTTAATTTGTCTGTTTTTCTCTTTTCAAGGAGCTCTCTAAAGAGCTCAGTATTTGTGGTTGAGGTAATCTTTACTCTCAAAGTTATATCAGATGCAAAGCCTCTAGGCTGCAGTAAAGATTAGGGGTATTTTTTCTAGTTCAGTGGCCACCTCTTTGCCTGAAAAAGGGGACAAAGGTTTGTATCTATGGAGGACTTGAGAAGCTTTTCTTAATATTCACTTGGTTATATGAATTAATGACTGTGGGTCTGACTCTTGACCCTTAATGTAGTCACTGACCTTTGCTTTTCCGGTTTAGAGAATTATGTTGATATACCTTGCAAGAACACTTATATTGGCTCTTTCTTTTATTTTTGCTTCATCTCACTGCTGAGAGGGTGTTACTTTTTTTCTTGCTGATAACCAAGGCATATCTCTGTGACTTAGTCGCCCCCATGTCCCATGCAGCTTTAGATGGGCATTTTGGGGCATAATACAGTGCATGTAGTAGAAGAAACATTGTCCTCCATACGTCTGTTTTGCTGGTTCTTAGAGATTTCCAGTAAGTAAATGGTGTTCTAGCCCTTTAAGAATAATGGTTTCCAGAAGACCCCATTTCAGGTGTTGGAATGAATAAAGGCCCAGAAAATGACCTGGTAGCAGAAGGGAAGAAGTGGGCCTGGATAATTAGGAGTTGTATGGGAGGGAATCCCCCACAGGGTTTGTTCCTTTTAAGGGCCTGCGAAGAGGAGCCCTGGACCATAGGGTGGGGCAGGGCTCCCCTCTCTTTCATCTAATTGGGATGAGTTCTCTGGAGGAGGGTGGTATGGAGACCACATGTTCTTTCAGAACAGGAGAGACTCTGAAGGAGAAGAAAGCCAGGGCTGGAGGGCTAAGTTCCAGCCAGAAAGGACTGGGACCAATGGCTTTGGGTGGAGCAGACTGACCGAGGAAGAGCTCAGGGTGTGGCAGAAGAACCAGAGCTCAGTATGAACTGGTGAATTATGATTATGGACTTTATGTTGGGGACTCATAGAGGAGTGTTTGGACTATTTTGTGATTAAGGACTCTGAGGACTGCGTGAACTTTATTTGATATTAAATCAGCCCGGGTAAGGGTGCTGTGCGTCACAACAGTGACTGTGTGGAGTGCTTAAGGGGCCAGCAAGAGGGCAAGGTGCCTACAAAAGGACCCCTGGCCATGAGGGGTAGTGACCACCCTGCTACACACGGAAAGAGAAGTACATTAGGACATAGGGGGATTAAAATGATGGTTCATGATAGGCTGCAGCCTGCCTGCTTGACTTACTTACTCATCATTCCGCACGGGTGTAACTGAGTCACAGTGAAATAATCATCAGGTAATAAATTCGTTTTTTGTTAATTAATTTATTTCTAATTATGCAGTTACGCTGTTCTGTAATGCCAATTTAAAAAAGACTTTAAGATCATTAAAAAATGGTGGTTAGCACTGTACAAATAGCATGACATGGACCCTGCCCTGAGGAGCTTACTATTCTAAGGTCCTGATCCTCCAGTCAGAGAGCCCCTGGAATTCCCTGGAGCTTGGATGCACAGGTCTGTGAACTGGGTTCAGTGGGCTGGATTGGGTCTTCATTTAAGACAAGATGCAGCAAGTGAGTGTGACAAGCAATAGGTGTGAGAGGGGAGGGAGGACGGACAACGGTAACTGCAATAAATTCTTGTAGTTAGGCTAACAATTGGCCAGAACCAAAGATCATTGAAGTCAATGGAAGCCATTGGCTTTAGTGGGCTGTGGATCACATCAAACGTAGGATTGCCATTTTGGATCATACCAGTGGGCCATCTAGTACAGTATCTAGTCATCGAAAGCGGTCAGGAGAAGATGATTCAGAGGAAGGTACACAAAACCCTAGAGTAAGCAGTCATGGGATAATCTGTGCCTAAGGAAAATTTCCTTTCAACCCACAGTAGTTAGAGGCTGGTTACACACCCAGCGTGCATAGCTAGATGGCTCCAAATCAAGTAAAAGAGCTGGGGAGGATTTCATTTTCTTTTGCTTTGAAAAAAAATAAAGATCAGCTTTATTTAACCAATAGAAGACTCAAGGATTTGATGCCCGGATGAAAACTGATAATCAGTGGAATAGTACTTTGGCTTAATCACTTCTCATCAGAAACTTGTTTGTCCTATAGACCACCTTCCTTCTTTTAAGCTTAGATGTCTCTGTTATAAAACTTCTCATGATTCTACAATGGCAACATTTATTGTGGCTTTTTTTTAATACAGGGGCATCTTGTAGGGCAAGAGAGAAACCTTTTTCCTTGTACACAGTACATACATGATTTATCAAACATATTGTATTATTCTGTCTTTACAGTAAAGTATACTATGGATTGGAATGATTATCTGGGCAGGATTAGAAACTCTGATAGTCCATCTTATATTTGAGAAGAGGGTTACTGTACAGATAATGTACTTTTAGTGAAGTATTTCAGTTTTAAGGACAGCAAAAACAACCAATCTTAGATGTAATAGGAAAAGGATTTGGTAATGAACAATACCATTCAATTGACCTCTTTTAAAGTAACCCAAAGATAGCATCAGCATTATACCATTTTATATTTATTGAACAATAATTTTTTTCAGTCATCTGGAATGATCATTTGATTAAAACAATTATCCACTGTAAATGCTGAATACCTGGAAGTTCACGAATTTTATCACGTTTGATTGGCAGCATTAAATGCCAACAGCTCATTTAAATAAGGAACATCTGTACATTATTATTTTGGGATTTTTCATCTGTTGATTTAGAAATTTGAGGCTTTTATGAGCCTTTGCATGCAGATTTGTGTGTTACCTACATACGTGATTTGTCAATAACAAAGAAATAGTCATAAAAATACTGTCGGGTGGTTTTGTGATTAAGGCAACAAATACATTGTATATGCAAAGGGATGTAATGTGCATTGCATTTGATTTTAGGTGTGGCAGTAGCAGCCTGATTCATAACAGTGGGAATAACGTGACAGTTCAAAAGCACAGTGAGAAGATTATGATTTTCATACATAGCAATGTATATTCTTAAAATAACAATGTAATTTTTTGTACATTCCTTACTGTATCTCAGGATAATCCAATTTAGAACAATTTATTCTGAAGAGGTATGGTAAAAATAGAAGTTATATCATTATTGAGAATGGGATAATACATTATTTTTTATGAGTGAGTTATGAAGATGTACAACTCGGTTGGGATGTAGGATAAACATAATATTCCTTAATTAATCCATTATGCTATGGTACATATGTGCCATTTTTATACTTTAAAAATGAAAAATGTTTTAAAAAAGGAAATTGCTGCTTTTTTATACTAAAAAGCTTTTTTTCCCTAAAATCATAAAAAATGTATAATCGAATTCACCAAATAGTATTAATGAATTAAGCATGTAAATTCACCACAGAGTTTTAAAATAGAGGGCCATCATCTTCTGGCAGTCAGATATGAACAATTTCTTTAGCCCAAATATGTCAGCACTTATGGATACAATTCATCCCGGTGTGGGGGTTAGCAAAAGGCCCTCCCTGCTGCTTAAGCCCTAAGTAAGGGCCGCATGGGAATCAGTGGTTGAGCAGCAATGTAGGAATGCCTGGAGATCCCCTACATGTCACAGAAAAGGTTGCCATTCTGGCACCCCAAAATGCAACACTGGGGGCAGGTGAGACATGTCTGGAACAGCTTATTCACATTGGGTGGGCTGATCGATACCACTGTGTTATTTAGCCAGGGAGCCATGCAACAGCTCTGTGCCACATTTATATGGAACAGAGGGCTTGGTGCTGGACCCCCACATCAATGGTAGGGTGGCAGGGCTGCAGATTCACTTTCAATGAAATCATTGGCTCCAGGACCCTGTGCAATTTGTTCCACTTTGGCTCTGTATATGGGTAAATAACACATTCAAAAATCCCGTGCACTCTATCTGCATAAAACCAGAGCTCTCAGGCTTTATGCATACAGGAGTGGGTGTCATCCTTGTAATAATAATATTTTGCATTTACTGTGGAGGATCTGCAAGATCTTTCATTTATTAATTAAGCCACACAACACTCCTCTTAGCTAGGTAGATATTATGATTCCCATTTTTCAGAAAAGGTTATGTGGGAAGTTTGGGCAGAACTGGGAACAGAACCCAGATGTCCTGCCTCCTGCTCCTATGACTTATCCACAAGACAAGTCTCCCCACAAAATATCTGTAAGTGGGGAAACCCCTTTTTTAAATGTAAGCACCTTAACATGATATTCAAATCCCACATTTAGATGCTGAAAAAACCATTTAGGGCCTTTTGAAGTTTATAGGAGTCTCCCAATATCAGGCCCATAAAAGTGATATATTTTATATGCCCACAGGCAATTGGATATTTGAGGCATCTGTTTGAAAATTGGGTTCTGAATGTATTATGATGATATGATTTTATAATTTAGGGTATCACTCATTAAAGTTTGTAAATTTGATAGCCACTAACAGGATCCAGTGTTTGCTATAATACATTAAAATAAGAATACACCTACGACAATACAAAGACAAATGTCATTAGTAAAAAGAGAATCAAATTAGAGACCTTTATTTTGTATTAAAGGCATTAAATGCAATATAAATCTGCAAAATACAAAGAAATTTACTTTTCTGCTGCCTCAGCATCAGGAGACTAGCATTCCTTTTCTCCATGTGTCTGTGTCACCAGGTTATTTCTTCTTTTGTTTAGTCATATAACAGAATGTGTTGAGGCATATTATCCTCAACTTGTGTAGCAGTCTACAAATACTGATTGCCGTTTGAGCTTGTTATGGAAAAGTATTGCCCTGTGGATTGAGAAAATGACCAACAGTGGACTATAATCTTTGAAGCTGAGAGTAAAATTGCCAACTAGAGGTCATTTTTCAAACCAAGGGGCAATAGTTTGCTACTATAAACTGAATATTGCAGTCAGTATATGTTTTATTAAACCATTTAAGAAACTGGGGAGCCGTTTCATTTAAACTTCCTGCTTGATGTGGCTCAGAGAACAGGCCCAGGGCAGCTCGCAAAAGAGGCCTGCTGTAGTCTGTATAATAAATATACTGTATCCTCACTAATGTATAATAATAATTATGAACGCTCTGGGCATTAATGGCTAAGAGCTATATGCTGCTATCATTCTACATCTGCAGCACCCATTCAAGTAAATGGGAATTTTCTATAGAAATCAATGTGAGGCACTGTTTCATAATGCTATGATAACCCCAGGCCAAACTATCTGTGAAAAGTCCTGGATCATTATTCCTATTGTAGGATAAAAACTTAAAGTGAAAATACCTTCCTCACTCCCCCATCCCCTTTTATTGTTCTCTGTCTCTGTTGAAGTACACACAACATTGTGCTTTGTTGGCCACTTTCTTAGTTGATAAGAGAATCTCCCTTCTGAAAATCCCATTTATCTGACAATTCCATACATAGAGAGCCAGACTGAAGCCTTTATCCTCCCTCTTTCAGTCCATCTTGCATACCTGTAGCGAAGCCAGACACATTGTGACGTTAGAGCACTGATGCAGCCCACAGCTGAGTCTCTATCTCTCTATTTTAAAAGGTTTGGCGTTGCTGCCCATTAGCATCATATCTAAGTGCCATCCACCTTCAACAGATGGGCGGAAGCAAAATCCCTCATGGACTTTCTGAAATCTCTGGTTCTTCTCACTGTGGGTTCTAAAAAGTGCCATGAGGAATGCTAGCCTTTCCAAAAGGGATGGGACGGAGAGGAAGGAGGATGATAGTGCCATGGCTCTATTCTTCCCTGTGCACCAGTCAACAGATCTGAGATCAGTGCAGTCTTGTAGTCTCACCCAGGGTGACATAGCTGTTACTCCCCAAGACCCTATGGTGAAATTAGAGCTGGATTAGATAGAATTCCTTCTGGGACACTTCCATAGTCCCCTCATCTGGCTTTGACTTCTACCCACGATCCAACCCATATATTTTCTGTTTTATTAAACCTTCAGGCACAGCTCATAGATTGGGTGAGTTTCATTGGCTGAAGCAGGACATATGTCCAAACAGATACTGTTACATTTTTGGCCTAATTTTTAAATGCATTACACAAAATATGTGTACAATTACCTGCATAGTTTGTGAGGCGAATTATCACAATTGTGCATGCAAATTGTGCTTGCAAATAACAATACTTAGCTTTAACTATCTTGTTACTTTATTTACACATGCAATTGCAGCTATAGGATGTGCAAATTAGATGCAAAATTGTTTTTTGTACTTTGTGCTTTTAAAATCAAATCCTATATGTGTATGTATACATATGTGTGTATATATATACATATACACGTGTGTGTAGATATATAAAAAATAAACACAAAGTCATAATTTTCTCACAAACATAATTTTTGAGGTCTGTATAAAATAAGGGTGATGGATTAGAATAATAAAAATCAGAGCAGCAAAAGACCTATTATGCATTTATTCCATCTTGTTGATGGAATTGTTCCCTAGAAGATATTTGCTTGTGCTTTTTCCAGTCTAGGTTTAAATGTCCCAAGGTTTGAGGTTCCAACTACTTAACTTCCATAGTCTACAGAAAACATTTTCAGGAACGTTCTCTTGAAATCCTTTAAGTCCCCGATTTGTCTTATTACTCTTAGTGATAGCCCATTGAACCACCCTGAACAATTCCTTTTTTCTTATACATCATTATTATAAAACCCTTTGTCACTGATCAGGATTTTTGTCTCTCTTAAGCTAGTTGACATTGTTTTTTCTAAAGCGCTGTTAAACTTCGAAGGAGTGGGCAAAATGAACATGAGACAAAGAATTTATGGTGGTATATTTTTATATATAATGTATTATTATTTTACATATTTCTATGCCAGTGTCACTTTGGAGCCCCAGCCCTGTTGTGCAAGGTACTGTACAAATGTAACTAATCTCATTTTTGCCAATGTTTAAATATACATATATAGTATAGATATATAGGATCACTAGTTCTACAAAAAGTAATATTTATAATAAAAACATGTTAAACAATAGCTATTAATATTAGGGATGACAGCAAAAATTCATATTGCCAGATAGCCTTAAAAATGTGTGTTTAATAAACAGAGACATGTGAAATACTGGGATATAGTGGGATAATACTCAGTGCGCAGCGACGTGGCAACAAGGTAAAGAGACTGCGGATGAAAATTATCAAATTCTGCTCGCAGTCATTGGAGTTACGTGTACATGCATGTCTCAGCCCAGCTGTGCACTTCTCTACACATTCTGCTCCTCTTTTCCTCTCTCTCCTCCAACCTTCCCATGCAAAAAGAGCGAGAGAGAGAGAGGGATTGGGCCAGGTCTGTATGCAACACACTTGGTAACTTCTGGAGGCTTTTCGTTTTTGCTTGTATTACAGCAGTGCCCAGCACTCCAACCAAGATTTGAGCTAAGTGCTATATATGTAGTGAGAGACAGTACTTGCCCCGAAGAGCTTATTATCTAAATAGACAAGACAGACAAAAGGTTGGAGGGGAAAGAGACACAGACATGTGAAGATCAATCAGCACGTGTCCAAGTTCACAGAGCTGGAGTGGAACTCAACTCTCATTAGTCACAGTTCTACGGCCATATCCACTGGACCTCTTTAGTTCCTTCATTTGCTCCTACTCTAGTTTAACTGGGGGAATGTCCACTGTCTCTCACTGCTGACATCTCCATTTCAGAGCTGTCAGCTGAGATCCCTGCCTTCGTTTGTGGAGTCAAAGATGCACTGTGCATGAGCAGTACCTCCCAGATGTCATCACCTGGGTTCTTGAGCAGAGTAGACTCCACCTCCTAGACCTGGTGCAGGCTTGGTAACTGCCTATAGCCCCTCAGAATACAATTCTCTCTCTTCACTAGAGAGAACAGGGGCAGACCCCCACCCCTGAAAGGTTTATATTTCTCATTTGCTACAAAATATTTTTACATAACTGTATGTAAATAATAATTATATTTTATTCCTAAAGAGGATGGGCACAGAGAAGTCTGTACCTTTTTTCACATATCACTGGTGAAAATACAATACATGAATTAGAGACAGGACAAAGCTTAAAAGGCCTTAAAGTTTCAAACTGTTCAATTTTTTTAGCTCTTGGTTTTTGTGACATGATTCACTTATCTAGAATGAGCTCTGATGAGATACAAGTTTTATACAGGAGCAGTTCTGGTTGCCTGAAAAAGAATAGGCAGAGATATTCAAAAGGGGTCTCAGATTTTGGGTGTTTCTGTTTCTGGGTGTCCAGTTTTACACAAATACGATTATATACTGTGCAGAATTTGAAACAAACCCTGGCTCAGAATGGGGAAAGGCACACATCTTCTGAAAACAGGCGTAAGCTGTGAAAGCTGAGTGAATATAAATGTGAATTCTTGTACTATGTGCCCAGAGGTTAGAGAGATGGGTTTGGCCTAAAGTGCGAAAAAAAAAAAAAAGAATGAAGGTTCACTTGAATTTTTAAATGAACTCACTAGAGCTT
This sequence comes from Lepidochelys kempii, assembly GCF_965140285.1. NCBI lineage: Eukaryota > Metazoa > Chordata > Testudines > Cheloniidae > Lepidochelys > Lepidochelys kempii. Next base: position 21,691,676 of record NC_136391.1, read on the forward strand.
ATGCTCACACTCTTTCTTTTCTGAAAACATTGACGCCATTGAGACTTAGTGACATGAATTTTTGCAGTGAGCAAATTTCAAAGTTATAAGTGTATGTATTTAGGGGTTTTAAATGCACATACCCAAGAATCTGTGCCAAACTCTGTGGCACAACAACAGCTTCAATGGCTACAAAATTATATTGTCAGATATTTTAATTTAGCAAACTGAGATTATCTGAGGCTCAGAAGAGAAACAACAGGATTGATGGTATGTCATTATCATTCACTCTTAAGTAAATCACTTCTTTAGTCATAATTATAAGAGGAATCATCCCAAGTTTTTTGCTCTTTTCCTCAGCGAGTTTCTACATATTTCACCTGAGCTACAACAGGGTTTTGAGGCAGCTCTAGTATGTAGTTGTAACATAGATTTAAAATTAGAGAAACCTAATGAATGTGAATGATATATATTTATTCTGTAAGTGAAGAAATATCCAGTCAAGTAACACTTGGTCCAAGTTGTTCCAACTAGACCATTATTTATTCTATAAAGATGGAGCATCACTCTTTCTTTGCTGGTGCCTTCTGTATTTTGGAATATCCTTCCACCCTCTCTTTCAGATACAGCAGGTTGGAAATTTATTTTTATTTTCCACAGAAAATGTTGACTTCTCATTGAAAAACTGAAAACTGGAAGGCCAAAGACTTTTGAAAACCAAATAATTTTGGGTCTTTGTTTTTTCAGTTATGAAATTGAAAATTTTATAAGAAAGCAGACACTTTCCATAAAAATTTATTTAATTGCAAACTCTATTTTCCACTGAATTTTTTTGGACCATCCATACTTTCACATTTCATACTTTCATGAAGGGATAGGGATAACTTCATGAACCTGCATAGCCAAACCCACTCTGAAAGCCTATGGACTTCCCTTGGTCATTCAGACGAAATCTGGCTTTGGTAGTTTATTTTGGCATATACTGAAGGCATCACCTAGTGGGAAAAAATGGAGTTTAGGAAAACTTCAGTAAAAAAAGGTGGTTCTGGATGATTCTGAAGATTGGTAATGGAATGTGACCCATTTCATAGTTAACCTAATTCAGGTGTGACCAAAAGGCATTGCTATATGGCAGCTGTTTGACCAATGTGAAATAAGAAATGTGTTGCCTAAATCCAGCATCCACATCACTTAAAACACCACCTTTGATACCAGATAGCATACATGGTCATAGTCTCAACTGAGAGGCCAAGGACTCCCTGGTCTTCAATACTGAATAAGCCTCTTACCCTAGAGGTGATAGATCACTGTCAAGAGAGCATGGAGAAGTGTGCTATTCTCTTTCCCATACTGATCTATACCAGGGATGGGCAAACTATGGCCCGGGGGCCACATTCAGCCCATCAGACATTTTAATCAGACCCTCAAGCTCCTGCCGGGGAGCGGGATCAGGGCCTTGCCCTACTCCGGCACTCCAGCCAGGGAGCGAGGCCAGGGGTTTGCCCCGCTCCACGCGTGCCGAGGCTCCACATGGCTCCCAGAAGCAGCAGCATGTCCCCCCTCCGGCTTCTACATGTAGGGGCAGCCAGGGAGCTCTGCATGCTGCCCCCACCCCAAGCATGACCCCCGCAGCTCCCATTGGCCGGGAACCGTGGCCAATGGGAACTACTGGGGCTGCGCCTGCGGACGGAGCAGCATGCAGAGCTGTCTGGCTGCACCTCCAGGTAGGTGCCAGAAGGGGGACATGCTGCTGCTTCTGGGAGCTGCTTGAGGTAAGTGCCGCCCGGAGCCTGTATCCCTGAGTCCCTCCCGTGCCCCAACCCCCTGCCCCAGCCCTGATCCCCCTCCCGACCTCTAAACCCCTTGGTCTGAGCCTGGAGCCCCTCCCACACCTTGAACTCTTAATTTCTGGCCCCACCCCAGAGCCCACACCCCAAGCCAGAGCCCTCATCCTCACTCTCTGCTATACTCCAACCCCCAATTTCATGAGTATTCATGGCCCGCCATACAATTTCCAGATGTGGCCCTCGGGCCAAAAAGTTTGCCCAACACCTGATCTGTTCTGTGCGTTAACGTAGTGCTGTTAATCTGGTTCTTTTGAAAAGCACTACATTCCTTTAACTAATTTGAAATAAATGTTTTAAATAATCAATTTTTTTCAGAAAGAATTCTTTCTAATATCTCTCTTCAGCCCCCCTGTCCTGGCCTGCTGCAGCACTCACCCAGTGCACCTTTCATCACTGCTAGCTGTGCCATCAGTCTCTAAACATAGGTTGGGTATTTGACTTTGTGCCTCTCTTGGTGTTTGGCACCAGTTTGAATGACATCATTACAACAAATACCAGTTCTAAAAGCACGATTTCTATCACCTCTTGGGCAATGCTGATTGGTGAGTGTGCTGACCGTAGTTGTGGAAGTACCAGTTTCGAGTGGTATTTATTGTAGTCAGTCAAGATGGTAGACCAGTGTACCTGCCATACTTGTAAGTAAGTTGGTATCCTGCTACCAATCCATCCTTATCGCTTATAATCTACTCTTGATGCACATGGTCTCTCTTTTGTATATGCATGCCCTTGTGTTAGAATTGTATTGTGTCTAGTGACAGATCAATCAGATCCCAACACTAGCCCACGGTGCCAGGCTATGATGGGTTATGGGCATCATGATTATATTATAGGCAGTTGATCCTAAGGACACAGGTCAGCACCATGGTGCACAAAGCCACTTCACCTAGAGGAAAAGAAAATGTAAAGAAAAGCATTTACACATATTTACTACCCTAAAGAAATTCCCCTAATAGGGTGTAGGTGATGATACATATATCTATATTTCTCTCACAGCTTAAGAGATCATAGTTATATGTGGGTTGTGACTATTATATTCCACATACTGGAAATGCCTTTTAGGTGACCAATGTCAACTTCTCGGAACAAAGTTTTCCTTAACCCCCTTGGGTGTGTTCTGGTTTTTGCTTGAATGGTTTGCCCGGTGCAATTCATGATGCCTCATTCCAAGGCTTGGGAGGCAGTGTGTCACTGACTTTAAGCAGAGGTTTATCAAATACAATCTCACATCAGTGGGGCCAGGATTTCAGTCTTAGTGGTGCCTTCCTTTGACTTGTTCATTGTGTCTCCGATAGGTTAAATCCTACCTTCACATGCATACTCAGGGATGCTATTGATATTCAATGGAAACTACAAGCATGCATCAAAGGCCAGATGGCAAATATGTATATAATGTTAATGTAGCTATGTATTGTAAGTGACAGCTAGGAATAGTAATAGAATAATGTGTTAATTTATACAGTGTATTTATTATACAGTCAAGTCAAAGAAGTGGATGTTTCTGCTTGTCAGGGTTTTTTTTTGTTTTTGTTTTGGGTGTTTCTGCCTTTGTTGACTGATACAAATATTTTGGAATCTAAACATATCTCCACTGTAGTGTCTTTGTTCTGGATTTCTTTCATCTTAACTTATCAACATAGTATATGAGCCATTTTACCCTACAGGACGATCATCATCCTAGTGTGTATTTGCTCATTAATGTCAGGTTAAGATCTAAAGAAATGTGAAAGTGGGAATAGAATTTTTTTTTGGTTTGTACTAATTTTTTTTTACTAATAATAACTGAAATAGCAAATCTAAAGGACTGTAAATTTGAAATACAGTAAAAAACTGTATTCACATATTTTTATTTTGACAAGTATTGTACTTCCAGTCCTGGGGCTTTGTTTAAATATTACTATACAAAGTTGACCCTAACTAAAACTTTAACCAAGTCTCTTTTTTATAAAGAAAAAATTGCTTTTATTTTTATATCAATAAATGAAATATTCTGGAAAATATAAAAATGAAATAACCTTTAAGATTGTTTCATTTATTTAATGGATTTTTTCCATCATCCATTACACAAGTTAAAATTTATGTACTTTAAGAAAGACAATCAGCAATGTCTCTTGTTTTTATACGTTCAGTATTGGTAATAAAGGATTTTGAAAAAAACCCCACAGAAATACAAAAGAGTGGTGTTTCAAATAGGGTGCTGACCTTACTTGTGGAAGTACCAGTTTTGAGTAGTATTTTGTAGTAAAGAGAAATACAAAAATACAGAAATACAAAAGAGGAAACCATAGGAAAAAGTGGTTTTGCAAATAGAGCTGGTTGAAAATTTTCCATTAAAACTGGTTTTGGGCAGAAAAATAGGTTTGTTTTTTGACTAAATGACTTTTTCCAGTAAGTTTCTTTGGAAGTTTTCAATGGGAAATTTTGCGTTTTTGTCAAAAGCCAAAAACTCGTTGGTTTTCAACAAAACCCAGAATTTTCCTTTCATTTTCATTGAAATTTTGTGTGAGGAAAAACCATCCATTTTCTGACCATCTCTAGTCATAAACTTACAACAAACAATGTAAATTATGGTATTTATGCAACAGTAGGGCCAGAATCTGGTATGCTAACACGTGTAGAACAGTACCTACTGCATGAGTAGTACCACTGATATCGATGGGACTTTTAGGATAAAGTGTTATTAAGTATGAATAAGGGGATCAGAATTTGGCTCTTCGGCCCTAGTCCAGTAAAGCACTTAAGCAGGTATGTAACATTAAGCATTTGAATAGTCCTGTTGGCTTCAAGGATAAAACTCACATGCTTTGGTAGACCGAAATCATTGAGGGCTGCTGGGTGCTCTTCACTTTTAAAAATTAGCCCATTTATTTAGGAACCTAAATCAGAAATTAGGAGCCTAACTTTTCCTATTCTTATTCTTGAGAATCATTGCAAGATTCCCATTGGTGTCTGTGGAGGTGGTATTTTCCCCTAAATGGAGTTGGTTGAAAATTTCCAGTGGACCAGTTTTCCATTGGCAAATGCAGATTTGATGAAACTGAAATATTTCTTGGGAACATACCAATTTTGTTGACATTTTTAATGGGCAATTATCTAAACGTTTCAAGAAGGTTTCATTTGAATTATATTTATATTATACATGTTTAAGTGCTTCAAGTTTTAGATTATGATACAACATAATCAAAATGATAAACCTGAAACAAAACTTTAACCTTATCAAACTAAAACATTTCAACTGTATTGAAACAAAATATTTTGAAATGTTTGAATTTGCAAAAAGTTTTGTGATGTCAGCTTTTTGACCCAATTTGTTATTAAGCCAGATTTTGAAATCTGAGGCCTGCTCTATACTGTGTAGGGAGGGAGGGATCTATCTGACTTACACAACTTCATCTATGTGAATCACGTAGCTGAAGTTGATGTACTTAGATCTACTCACCACAGTGTCTTCAGTGCGGTAAATAGACAGCTGACGCTCTCCTGTCAACTCCACATGCGCTTCTTGACCTGGTGAATACCGGAGTTGAGAGGAGAGCGCTTGGTGGTCGATTTATCACGTCTAGACTAGACACGATAAATTGACCCCCCACTGGATCGATCGCTGCCTGTCGATCCAGCGGGTAATGTAGACAAGCACTTAGAATTTCCCACCAGATGTGTTTTGACCAGTTCTACCCCCAAAGCATAATAAGATTGTAGCAGTCTTTTCCTTTTTTTTTTTTTTTCGTTAGGGTATTTAGAAAGTATTGTTCTTCCATTTTTTTCTCTTGTGAATCAGAATCATTTGTCGTGGCTTGTTCCTTTATACTCTTTAGAAGCAGTCATTTTTTAGGGATCTTCAGAATCTTGTTTATTTTTTTTTAATATTCCACTGCAGTAAGGCCCTGATTATATTTGCCAGTGTTTCAGAATTTGACTAGTACAGAACCCAATAGTTTTGTTATTGTGTTCTATATTTCAATACATTTGGCATAGTGGAGCATTTTTTCCCCAACGTCTTGAAGCTTTCAGCAAATCTTTTTTTCCTTACTCTAAAATCAGCACAACTTGGCTTCTGTTTACTGAGGAGTTTTACACTGCTTTAACACTGACGTGTGCTCTCCTATCCCCGTTTAGTCTGTTTTCAATTACTTAGCATGCCAGTATTAAAGGATGCAGCTATCTGTACAATATCAAGTTGTTCTTTTAAAAACTGCAAAATGCACTGCTCAGCTTATGAAGGCTAATATTTATGGCAGCTTTGCCAGTGGGCAGTCCCTTCATTTGTGGATGACACCCCATAGCATTGCACCAGACAATGCTTAGGCAAGATATATTTTATCAGTTTTATTTTAGAATTTTAAAATGTAGTGATTTTAATGCTTGTGAAACTTGATGGATTTGACAGACTTGTAGACTGAAGCCCCCTATTTATGTGAGAACGGACATCAGCAATGAAAACTTTCCCAAACTAGCCCAGTCTATGGTTTCTAGGGAGTAATGACAAGTTTTGGCCTTCTGATAAGACTCCCATAATAGCTGCAAGTTAAGGTGGTTAAGGGGTTTGTTTTTTGGTGTTGTGCCACTTTACACTGGGAACTGCTCTGAGACCAGCAAACTCATTACACATAAGGCACTAAACAAATATCCTATGAAATATACTCTGTCTTCCTGGCAATAGCACTTCCATTCTTCTCTCTGAGAAAAGCTATTTTTAAAAAATGACTCTTGACAAAAACTTAATTTATTGCTAAACTCAGCTTAATTGAAATACTTCTTTTGAATAATTTTCAGTGCATTGCAAAACTTCACACATAAGATACCCTCCCACTGTGTAGCAAAGTCTCTTTGTTCAGATGAAGAGGAATTGGCATACAACATGGCTACCAAGTGGAGAAAGGAAAATGTAGTGACTAAGGCATGTGGGAAGACATTAAAATGGCCAGAGTGGGCTCAGTGTTCTAGCTTGTTCTCTTAGAGCTAGATCCTCAGCTAGTATAAACCATCATAGGTTTATTGATTTGAATGGAGCTCTGACAACTTATACCAGCTTAGCATCTGATCCCCTGAGTGTAGTTCACTTGCAGGTAGAGAGCCCATAAAAGGCCTTCTGCTTTTGGACCATTGCACCCATCAGAGTAGCCCTGTGCTCATGTGGCTTCAAGAACCAGCAACTTTGTCAATTGCAGAGTAGAGATAAAGGAGGGTGGGGAAAGATAACACCTTTGATGTGGCCAAGAGGAGATAATTGGTAACATTTTATAAGAACAGCTTCAGCTGAGTGAAGCAATTGGCTCCAGGTTGAAGTAGATCCAGCACAGGACTGGAAGAGAGAAAGCTGATGTAGTGGAAACAGAGGGCATCATGTTCAATGAGTTTGGAGAAAAAGAAGAGAAGGAAGAGCTGGTAGCATTTGGAGATGCAGGTGGCATCTAAGAAGGGGTTTTAAGAAGAGGGATATCCAGTGTTTGTCTGAAGTTAGGAGGAAAAGAGCTAGAGGGTAGGGAGAGAGTGGTTAAGGGTGTGAGCGAGAGAAGGAAGGAGAGAAATCAGGAGATTGGAGGGAGTGTAGTAGGGTTCAGTAGTAGTTAGCTGCAGGAGGACTTCATAGTCAGGCCCTAGGATGCAGAAGGAAAGGAAGAGTGAGAGGAAAGGAAAGAAGAGACGGTAGGTGGGAGAAACCTCTCCCTTGATCATGTTGAATTTACCTTTGTGCATTTGGTCAGGTCTTGGGCAGAGATAGGAAGGAGAAAGAGTTCAAGCGGAGTAAAAGGTCAAGAAGGGCTTTGTAGTCAGAGGAGATGATTATTGGAGTTGTTTAGCAAGGAAGTTAGCAGACTTGAGGAAGGAGGCAACAGGAACTTGGAGTGGAAGAAGCCCTTGAGATTGCTAGATTTCCTCCAGAGGTATTCAGCCTCATGGGGCCATGGGTAAAGGAACCACAAATGAGGAGTGCCAAGATAGGCAGGAAGAAATAGTGCTGGTCAAAATTATTGTTCAAAACATTTTCTGAGGGGAAAAATGGCCTTTTTCCTAAAATGAATATTTTCATGAAAATTTTTCATTGTTTCAAACTCTTCTGTTTTTTTTTTTAACCGAACAAAGATTTTTTGGTTGATTTTGTGTTTTTTGTCCCCCCCCCCATTCTAGTGGCAAAATAGAAGGAGGTGGGAGGGAAGGGGAGGAGGTGAAATAGAGAAGGGAAGAAGGAACCAAAACCCAA